>NC_142885.1:70117500-70417500 GCF_051225735.1 Oryctolagus cuniculus | reverse complement strand
TGGGCCTGGGGTGGAACAGGTGGCTGCAGGGTACCAGAGACCCCATCACAAGACGTCTGCCCGCCTCCGTCACCTGCCACAAGGTCTCCCTGGTCTCCCCTTGCTCTAAGATTCAGAGACCCCATCACAAGACGTCTGCCCGCCTCCGTCACCTGCCACAGGGTCTCCCTGGTCTCCCCTTGCTCTAAGATCCAGAGACCCCATCACAAGACGTCTGCCCGCCTCCGTCACCTGCCACAAGGTCTCCCTGGTCTCCCCTTGCTCTAAGATCCAGTTGCGGCTTCTTCTCTTCTGGAAGACTCTGAGCTTGCTCTGAAGTCTGCCAGCCTTTACCCTGGGGATGTCTTCCGACGTGTTCTAAGCTTTGGAAGTTATCCCTAACGGGAGGGGGATGAGGAGCCCCCAGCCCAGCCCAGGGCTCAGGAGCCAGCGTCTCCTGCTGCAGCCACAAGTGGCCCAAGGGACAGCTGCACACGGTCCGTCCTGAGCCCTGGGTTTGGGGACCTGTCTGGGGCCTTCTGGGGTGCCTCAGACCTCACACCCTGCCTGGCCCTCTTCAGGGTCTGAGGTCTTGCTGTGGGACGTCAGTCCGAGGACAGACCCTGACGTCTCTGAACAGCGCCCTCTGCCTCCCCCGTGCTTAAGGTCTCAGACGCTACTCCACGGAAGGACGTTCGTGCACCCTCCACTGAAACCTCTCACAGACCCTGCTGCCTGCCAGACGGGTTCTCCAGACAACTGGAATGGCCAGTTCAGAACGCCCTGAACCCTGGACCACAGCCTGCAGCTGGCCACGGCCCAGGGGCTTCTTCTTGCGCCGCGTCCTGGTCACTTCCCGGCTCTCCCTGGCTGGGTTCCAAGACACACCAAGCTTCAGAGGAGGCAACCACACCAAGCGCCTGCCAAGGCCAGGCAGTGCAGCGCGTGCAGTGCCGGGGTGCCGGAGCAGCCCAGACGCAGCTCAGAGTCAAGTCGCACTCAGTGGGTTGAACCACGGGTCAGACACGTGAGGACTGCGGAGCTTAAAAAGCCCCTGAAACCATGCACAGAGGCGGCCAGGGGGAGAGGGAGATATGCAAAGCCAGGCCCAGAAGATTCAGCGCCAGCCAAAGCATCCTCAAACCCGAGACGCCAGCGTCTCGCTGGAGGACAGGGGAGACAGCCCGGGCTGTTTTCGGAGTTATCCGAGATTCCCAGGAGCCGATCCGTGATGCTCTTCCTCCCCAGGCCGCAAGGCAGGTGCTCCTGCAGAGGAAGGCGGCCCGTCCCTCAGACAGTGCCCCGGCGCTTCTCACCGGGCTCTCCGCCGTCGGGCGACGCAGGCTCCCTCGGTCCCGGGTTCGGGAACAGTGGGAAGAGGGAGTTGGTGTGCCAGCCCTCGGTGTCTCTCAGGAGAAAGGTGCCTGACTGGGTCCACATGTAGTTTCTCCGCGTGTAACTGAACCGCAGGTGGTATTTCACCTGCAGAGACAGACAGACAACGCGCGTTCTGAGCTCCAGACCGAGGAGCAGACGCCTGCTCAGACGAGGGAGAAGTCGGGGTGGGGGGCATCACCACAGCTGTCACACCTTGAACTCACCCCCCAAGAACACCGCAGGTCCCAGGTGCCTGGAATGCGGGGGCGGGGGAAGCCCTCGGGACACCGCTGGGACACCTAACAACGCGCGCTCACGGGTGACTCGTGGCTGATGGCCCCTGCTCAGGATCACTGGGGCCCCCCGCCCCACCCGAGATGGGACTGACAGCTTTGCAATCTCAGTGCTGCCAGGCAGGCACCAAAAAAAGGTCTTTCCTTTTGCTTTCTCCTCTGGGTCAGACTGACGTCCCAGTACCAGTTCCCTGTCTTTCCTACTCAAGTCTACCCAGAGGCCTGGAGACGGAAAACCTTTTACAAACAAGGGACCCAAAGGGGTGGAAAGGCAGTGTGTACAGGCTGACAGGTTTTCTAGATTGTTCCAGACCAGGCTGAATGTCATCAGGCCCCCTTCAGCAGGGATCGAGGTGGCACTGTGGGACCCAGAGGACTGTCTCACGTTTACTCCCATGCACACAGAGGTGCCTGGAGAGGGTGGACTGGCCCCGGGGAGGGGGCTGAGGCCCTGGTGCCTGGACAGGGGGACCGGCCCCGGGGAGGGGGATGAGGCCCTGGTGCCTGGACAGGGTGGACTGGCCGCCAGGGAGGGGGCTGAGGCCCTGGTGCCTGGACAGGGTGGACTGGCCGCCAGGGAGGGGGCTGAGGCCCTGGTGCCTGGACAGGGTGGACCGGCCCTGGGGAGGGGGCTGAGGCCCTGGTGCCTGGACAGGGTGGACCGGCCCTGGGGAGGGGGCTGAGGCCCTGGTGCCTGGACAGGGTGGACTGGCCCCGGGGAGGGGGATGAGGCCCTGGTGCCTGGACAGGGTGGACTGGCCCCAGGGAGGGGGCTGAGCCCTGGTGCTGGACAGGGGGACCGGCCCCGGGGAGGGGGCTGAGGCCCTGATGACCCGTGTGACAACTTCAGAGCAGGGCGGGTGCAGCGCGAGTCTCACCGCCAGGGGCAGGGGGTCCGTGCTGTGGCTGAATTCGTTTTCGAACACCAGGGCGGCCAGCACGTTGGAGGAGCGGTTGTCGTACCTGATGTAGTCCTCAAAGTGCTTCTCCGAGGGAAAGCCACGGACTGCGGAGAGAGCATGGGAGCCCGCTGCCCACCCGGCCCGTCCACGTGAGGGGCCTGGGAGTTTCGGGTCTTCTGCAGACAGAAACTAGATCTCCGAGGGCTCCGTAAGCCTTCCCTATGACTTGAACCAGCCGCCATCTCTGGCACAGACAGGCGACCCCGAACCCTCACCCTTCTTCAAAGCCGACAGCCGGGCCACATCTAGAAAAGGTGGCTGGCCACGCGCTCGGCCGCGTTTGCCCCGCAGTTGCACTGCTTCCCTTGGCTGGGGCCTGCTCAGGAATCCCTGGGGATTCCTGTCTCCGCTGCTGTCATCGGCCGCACCCCAGAACCAGGCACTGCTTCCCTGGCCCCCCACAGCTCTGGGCAGACGGCTGGCCAGGCCCCAACCCGTCGTAACTGAGAGTCGAGTCGGACAGAGAGGTGCCCGGGGGTCCACGGTGACTCGGCCGGGAGAGGAGTTGCTGGGCACGGCGGCTGCGGGAACCCCTGTGCCCCGGTCTCACCTTTCATGTTGACCACCAGCGCCCTCCTGGCCCACTCGGTGATGGCCCTGGCAGCGTCACTGTGGGAAGGGACGTAGGCGAGCTCCCAGGCGTCCCCTGGTGGCGGGAAGTTGAAGAACAAGGGCAGCTCCTGGATGGACTGGCCCGGGTAGACGGTGGCGTTGGGCACGTTTTCCGACTGGATCTTCAAGCGAAGCCAGATCAGGATCCCGGAAAACAGCAACGGCAGGAAGAGTTCCAGGGCGGTCACCAGCACCTTCCGCTTCTGGAAGGAAAGGCAGCCCCCGGCTGACGGAGCAGTCCTGCCCGCGTGTGCCCGCCCAGCGCCCTCCTGGGCCACACCCACCTGCAGGGTGTAGTTCTTCCAGAGCAGCAGTGCCAGCTGCCGGAGCACGGCCATCTTCGCCAGCAGGGGACGGCGGCCCTGCAGCCAGGACAGACAGCGTGGGCACGCGACGGAAGCACCGTGTCTGTTCTCACCTCCTCCTGAGACAGCTGAGCGCTGGACGCCCCCTCTCCTGCGGAGTCCAACAAAAAGCCTGTCTGGAGGCGTCTCTGCTCCTTATCGATGTGCAGTCCACCACGCTCCGTGACCGCTGAGGGGGACTTGTCCTCTGACCCTCACTCTCCAGGCACCGTCTGTGGTCACTAGGAATTCTCTAGCAGCAAATGCTCCAGCCTGTGGGAGTCCCCTCTCTGACCACTCCATCCTCCACTGAGAGACCCCCGGGGAACAAGACCCGCCCGGGAGTCCCAGCTGTGGCGATAGCTAAGACTTGGAGAGGGCTGTGGGGGAGACGGACGCACAGGCCTGGAACGGGGGACCAGGAGCGGGCGGAGGACTGGTCACCTTGTCCTGCTGGCGTCTGAGGACAGGTGCTCTGGCCACCGTTACCAGCGTGGTGCCGGCACAGGACTAAGCCATGCTTGCCGATTTACGTGATGTGTGAATGTAACGTTTAAATTTGGAGGAGAAAGCTGCTGAGAGATGATGACCAACCACAAGTGATGGCAGAATTTAGATTTATAAAGGCGTCCTCCATTGGTAAACCCACAGCACCAAATTTAGACAGAGCACTTAACCGGGGTTCGCCAGATGCTAACCTGTGAGAGAAGGAGGTGGTCCGAACTAGCTCAGGGAGAGCCCCCAGCGCCCAGGAAACCAAAGGAGGCGGCTCCACCGGCTCAGGGCGTAGAGACAGAGCTGTGCAGCCTGGGGGTGGGGGCAGGACCCTGGACAACTCCTGGGCTCCCCAGGAAAGATGAGCCCCTCCCCACTCAGTGTCCTGGCCCTGGGGAGTGGAGGGTTCCAGGTTCAGGTCATCTACGGCAAACCCTGACCAAAAGCCACCCTCGGTTAGACGCAGGGCGCACAGCACGCAAAGGCCGGCCCCAGAGCTGGGGGCAGAGCTGGTTTGTTTACAGAAGCGATCTCTCTCCCTGCTGGCTCCAGCCGGCGAGCATCACTTCTCTCGGGCGGGCGGTCAGCCTCGCAGGTAAGGCGCCACGGAGGAGGCCGCCGCCCCCATGCCCACGTCCCCCCTGGGAGACCCCTGTCAGTGCAGAGCCGGGGGCAGCAGTGAGGGCTCACTGAGCTCTCAGTGCTCATGGGCAGGTGGGGATGGGACCAGCGGACAGCAGCTCCCTGTGTCTCTCCACCTCTCAAATAAGTACTTTTTAAAAAAGACGCAGCTGGGGCTGGCACTGTGGCATAGTGGGTAAAGCCACCGCCTACAGTGCCAGCGTCCCATATGGGTGCCAGTTCGAGTCCCGGCTGCTCCACTTCCAATCCAGCTCCCTGCTGTGGCCTGGGAAAGCAGTAGAAGATGACCCAAGTGCTTGGGCCCCTGCACCCACCAGGGAGACCAGGAAGAAGCTCCTGGCTCCTGGCTTCGGATTGGCGCAGTGCGCCGGCCATAGCAGCCATCTGGGGAGTGAACCAGTGGATGGAAGACCTCTCTCTCTCTGCCCCTCCTTCTCTCTCTAACTCTGACTTTCAAATAAATAAATGCCTTAAAAAAAAAAAAAAAAAAGAAGTGGGCTGCCGCCGCGGCTCAGTAGGCTAATCCTCCACCTGCGGCTCCAGCACCCCGGGTTCCAGTCCCAGTTGGGGCACCGGATTCTGTCCCAGTTGCTCCTCTTTGAGTCCAGCTCTCTGCTGTGGCTCGGGAGTGCAGTGGAGGATGGCCCAAGTGCTTGGGCCCTGCACCCGCATGGGAGACCAGGAGGAAGCACCTGGCTCCTGGCTTTGGATTGGCACAGCGCGCCAGCCATAGCAGCCATTTGGGGAGTGAACCAACGGAAGGAAGACCTTTCTCTCTGTCTCTCTCTCTCTGTCTAACTCCGCATGAAAAAGAAAAAAAAAAGATGCATCTGTCGATGTGTCTCTCAGACTACTTAAACACGGATGCTTTAAGCAGCAGCCAGTGAATGTCGGTAGAAGACACAACTGGAAGGAATTATTTCAGATTAATTTAAAATCACTTTTTCTTTTCTTCTTTTTTCTTTCTTTCTTTCTTTTTTTTTTTTGACAGGCAGAGTGGACAGTGAGAGAGAGAGACAGAGAGAAAGGTCTTCCTTTTCCGTTGGTTCACCCTCCAATGGCCGCCGTGGCCGGCGCACTGCAGCCGGCGCACCACGCTGATCTGAAGGCAGGAGCCAGGTGCTTCTCCTGGTCTCCCATGGGGTGCAGGGCCCAAGCACTTGGGCCATCCTCCACTGCACTCCCGGGCCACAGCAGAGAGCTGGCCTGGAAGAGGGGCAACCGGGACAGAATCCGGCACCCCGACCGGGACTAGAACCCGGTGTGCCGGCGCCGCTAGGCGGAGGATTAGCCTAGTGAGCCGCGGTGCCGGCCTAAAATGACTTTTAATTAACCACATGGTCCAAATGTGCGGAAATGGAGGCTGACACAGTACGCAGCGATGCTGAGTGGCAGCTTCATGAACCAGCCCACTTCTAGAACTGACGGGGGAGAGACTGCAGTCGAGCAGTGCCGATGACACACACAGCCCGTGGCTATGAACGGCTTCCAGGGGTGCTTCAGGCAAAGAGGGGAGGGGGCCATGCCTGCAGGTGGGGCCGTCCAGACGGGCAGCTGGTGTGGCCAAGGTGAGCTTCCTGCCTCCACCAGGGAGGACCAGAAAGAAGCCTCTGGGCAGAGAAGCCGGGCCGAGAAAGGAAATGCCTCGGCGCTGAACCCTGTCCCCCCCAGGCCCAGGCAGGGAGGGGAGGGCACAAGTCGCGCCGTCCAGAACTGACCTGAATCTTGGAGAGGCTCGGGCCGTGGGTCTTCCTGCAGGGTTATGCGAGCACCGTCTGGAAGGCGGCGGCCCCGTGCAGAGGGCTCCGGGGCGGGGCCGGCAAGCCTCTCGAGTCTGGCAGGGTGGCCCAGGGGTGTGGGAGAGCTGAGGCCTCCAGGGGCATCAGGAGGGGCGGGAGCCTCCCCGGCATGACTGTCCGTCACCTTTGGGCAGATGGAAGGCACGTTCATGCCATCTGCAAAATGGTCAGGAAGCATCTCTCCCCTTGCAAGCATGCTGGCTGACCCGGGGCAGGCCGGAGCGCAGGTGCCTCCGCGGTAGCTCTCGGGTGCCGCCTGGTGCACGGCTACGGAAGACGCTTTGGTGTACGCAGCGCGCTTCCATAGCCTCAGAGCTCAGCCCCGGCTTCTGCCATCAACCCCCTTTGCCAGACGAAGAAACCAAGAGGAAGTCCTGTGGCCCGAGGAGACAGGACAGGGAAGCTGCAGGGCCAGGATCTGAACCTCGGCCCATTGTAAACGCCAAGTGTGTGTTCTTAACCACCGTGGAGCCTCCAAAGGGACTGTCTTTGTAAAAACCTTACACACGGCTCCCCGAACATCAGACACCAACAGGGAACACGCAGCCCGCGAGCTGTACCGCCGCACCAGGCGTCTCACCGGCCTGCTGCCTCGTGTGTGTGGCGCTTCAGCTAAGTCTCACTGAACTCTACTTGCGTCTGCTGTTTGAGCAAAAGCAGCGGAAAAGAGGAAATCCCAGAATTACAAAATCTGGAAAGCTCTCTGGTCATGAAAGCAAATGTACATGGGAAAAGGAAGTCAGAGTGTCTGAAAACACTCCACACGGGCAGCAGGGGCCCTGGAAGCGGGGATGGCCGCGATCCAGGCCTGGCCGCTACTCTAAGGCAAGCAGGCTTGACTCTGGCCGCCCCTCGCCCCCCGCCCCTCCGCCCCACAAGAGCGCCTCCGAGAACTTCCCTCTGAAGAGGGGTCACTTCAGGCCTCCCAGGGACACAGTCAGGAAGGGGAAAGCCAATCACCACCCCCGCCCCGCCCTGAAAGCCCTATTTGCTTACTGTTGAGAAATTAAACATTACTCAAGCCCTCGAGTATCTCATGGTTAGTTTTTAGGTGAGCAATTGGCCGGGCGCAGAGCTACTGCAAACCTGGGGCTCTAATCTCTGAGAATGCTCTGACGGCTCGCCAGGATTCCTCCAAAAACAGTTTTTCCTGTAACTGCCATTGGCTTAAGAGCTACTGGTCGTGCCAGTCTGTGGGCACCTGGTCTTCAGGTGCCACGGCTCGGCAGCCTGCTGGAGAAATGCCAAACACCTCCACCTCTGTGTGTGTGTGCTTTCTCCTCCATTGTGGGCTTGAATTTGACATCTAATTTCTATGTGCCCATTCAATTAAAAATATTTAATATTTATCTTCTTTTATTTGAAAGGCAGAGAGAGAGAGAGAGAGAGAGAACCTTCCACCTGCTGGTTTTCTTCCCAAATGCCTCCAACAGTCAGGGCTGGGTAAGGACGGAGCCAGGAACCCAGAATTCCATCTGGTTCTCTCCGAAGGGTGGCAGGGATCCACGTACTTGAGCCATCACCTGCTGTATCCAAGGTTGCACATCCACAGGAAGCTGGAATCAGGGTTGAGCTGGGACTCAAACCCAGGCACTGATGTGGGACAGGGGTTTCTCAGCGGCACCTCAGCTGCCGGCCAAGAGCCCACCCCTCTAGGTACTCATCCATACGAAGTTATTGTCTCTGTACGTGTGGAGCAGCGTGGCGGTAATGCTTCACACAGGTCACTGCCGAGTGGCCTGGAGACCAGTGAGACGTGGACGGGGTCCCGGCGCAAGGCACAAGGCTGCCCCACCACAGCACACGTCCTGCTGTGTTCTGAGCTCAGGTGTGCCTCCCTCCACAGATGCAAGGCCCAGAGGCCGGTATGTGGGAAGGGGGGCCTCAACAGAGCCCCAGACAGATGTCCCAGTGCCACAGGAGACCGCCAACCACGCTCTGCTCATGCTGCCAAGGCGTGAAACACGCGGCCTGGCAGGCGACCTCCTCAGCTGGGAAAGCATCCTAATATCTGCTGGGGGTGGCCATGGACGCTGCGGGTACACCACCCAGAAGAACTCGTTCAGCAGGCATCTCCCTGTGCTTGCTGTGTGACCGGCACCGGCTAAAGACGTGGGCATGAAAACGCTAACATTCTCAGCCCAGAGTGTGCGGCCTGCAGGTGTACCTGCTGTGACCGGAGCTACGTATCACACGAGACTGGAGGGGACAGGGACCCACTCTGGGCGCCCATGCAGCAGTGACACACAGGGATGGCCCTGGAAGGCTCGGCGAGGAGTGGGCACAGGGTGCCAGCCACGAGCAACTCAGTGGTCAGGCTGGTGAGGGGAACAGCGAACTGTGCCGTGCGGTTGGAACTTCCACACAGAGGTGGCAGCAGGGAATGAGCCAGAAAGACCGGACCCAGGCCCACCTGGCCAAGGCCTCAGGTGCTGTACTGAGAAGGGGGCTGGATGCGTCCCAGGTGCGGCCAACATGTGATCTCTGGGCAGACGGGCAGGGTGCAGGCACTAAAACTCTGTTTTCTTTAAAAAAGGGAAAAAATGGCTGATATTTAGCACTGCACACGGTGGGCCCTGGTGCTTTTGCTGGCCTGTGCGTCTGTGGCTGCAGCATCCCAGTGGGGGGTCCCCGTCTACACGTTTCCTTGCAGTGGCTCACACAGTGGTGGAGTTTACATGCCACAGGGTATCACGGCTGGAGTCAGTTAAAAACAGTATGGGGGGGGGGGCTGGCGCTATGGCGCAGCCTCTTAAATCCCTGGTCTGCAGTGCCGGCATCCCACATGGGCGCTGGTTCAAGTCCCAGCTGTTCCACTTCTGATCCAGCTCTCTGCTATGGCCTAGGAGAGCAGTGGAAGATGGCCCAAGTCCTTGGGTCTTTGCACCCATATGGGAAACCCAGAAGACACTCCTAGCTCCAGGTAGGCGCAGCTCCGCTGTTGTGGCCATCTGGGGAGTGAACCAGCAGATGGAAGACCTGTCTCTCTGCCTCTGCCTGTCTGTAACTCTGCCTTTCAAAGAAATACATAAATCTTAAAAACAAAAACAACAGGCCGGCGCTGCGGCTCACTAGGCTAATCCTCCGCCTGCAGCGCCAGCACCCCGGGTTCTAGTCCTGGTTGGGGCGCCAACCGGATTCTGTCCCGGTTGCTCCTATTCCTGTCCAGCTCTCTGCTGTGGCCTGGGAAGGCAGTGGAGGATGGCCCAAGTCCTTGAGCCCTGCACCTGCATGGGAGACCAGGAGGAGGCACCTGGCTCCTGGCTTCGGATCGGCCATTTCGGGGGTGAACCAATGGAAAAGGAAGACCTTTTTCTCTGTCTCTCTCTCTCACTGTCTAACTCTGCCTGTCAAAAAAAAAAAAAAAAAACAAAACAAAAAAACAAAAAACAAAACAGTACAGGGTTGGCGTCTGGCCTAGGGCTTAAGCTGCTGGTTGGGAAACCTGCAGCCGGTACTGGCGTACTTGGGTTCAAGTCCTGGCTCCACCACTAATCCCAGTGTCCTGCTGAATGCATTCCAGGAGCCACTAGATGACGGCCTGAGTTGGCTCCCTGCCACCCCCTGGATGGCAGACCTGGATTCCGTCCCTGCCTTGTGGCATTGGCCTGGCCCAGCAGTGCTGCTGTGGGCCTCTGAGGAGTCAGCGAGCGGACGCAAGCTCTCTCCCCCTGTCTTCTGCCTTTCAAATAAAGGTCTTAAAAAATAAAAAAAAGTTTACAAAAAGCAGGTGCACTTGACCACAAGGTTTTGTTTCAGACAAGCAGGTTTGCAGGCCAGCTCTTGTACCGGTGACCCGCTGGGGGTTTGTTCACGTTGACTTCTCCTCGCTGCCCTTTGAAAGGCCCACAGGTCCACGACACATCAAGACAACTGCACGACTATGACTCACGTGTAACATACGTGGAGGTGCACAGAGACAAGTCCCAGGTCGACTTGCTCACTCAGCCGCCCCTGTGTGGCTGAGCAGGGACAAATCCCAGCTGCAGCTGCCGCCCCAGAGCCTGGGGGCAGGCCCAGGTGGGGACCTAGCTCGAGGGTCCCCGGCTCTATCCACGGCCGGAGGCGCCGTCCCCCCAGAACCCCCAGCTCTGGGTTTACTGTGATGCCTCAGGCAGAGGCTGGACCGGCCTAAGCCAAGGGGGGCTGTTGGGAGAGTCCCACGAAACGTGGGCTGCCGTCCGTCCACCGTCCTGACCTTTGTGGCGGCCTCAGCCCCACCCCTGCCCTGCTGGCTGCGGAGCTCCTTCAGGCGCAGGGAATGAGGTCAGGAGGCCATCGGCGTCCCTGGGGAGGTTACGTGGCTCTTCGGTATCCAGCAAGGCCTCGCCACAGGCTCCCGGGAAGCAGCCCAGCAGCCTGTGGACGCCAAACCTCTCCAGGTGCACAAATGCCTCTGAGCCACTCAGGGGAGGGGGCACTGGCAGCACGGATGGGGGCTCCCAGGCCTTTCTCTCTGCCACAAGGTGTGGACCTGCAGTGTTCCCGCCAGCCTGGACTGCCACACACACACACACCTGCCTGTCACTTCCCAGCCCACTCTCAACGCCAGGCCCTGGGCACTGGTCTTGTTGCACAATTCACCGCCTGGATCCCCTATCAGAGGGCCTGGACTGGAGCCCTGCCTCCACCTCTGATTCCGGTTTCCTCCTAGTGTGCACCCTGGGACACACAGACCACAGCTCAAGTCCTTGGGTCCCTGCCGCCCATGTGGGAGACCTAGATTGAGTTCCAGGCTCCTGGAACTCGGGCTCCACAGCCTGGCCCAGCTGTGGCTGTTGTGGGCATTTGGGGAGTGAACCAGCAGATGGAAGATTTCTTTCTTGTTTTTAAGATTGATTCATCTATTTGAGAGTCAGAATTATAGAGGAAAAAAACATGGTCTTCCATCCTCTGGCTCACTCCCCAAATGGCCTCAACAGCCAGGGTGGGGCCAAACTGAAGTCAGCAGCCAGGTCTCCCACGTGGGTGCCAGAGGCCCAAACACTTGGGTCATCTTCCACTGCTTTTCCCAGGCCCTTAGCAGGGAGCTGGATTGGAAGTGGAGCAGCCAGGACAGGAACTGGTGCCCATATGGGATGCTGGCACTGCAGGCAGTGGCTTTACCCGCTACACCACAGCACTGACCCCTGGAAGATTTGTCTCTCTCTCTGCCTTTCAAATAAAATGGAAATTGATCAATAAAAATTAGGAAAACAACAACTAAAGTCTGAGGTCCCTGGAGATTCTGGGCTCTGGGGTGGATACAGGGACATTTCCCCAGGGAGTCTAACATCCAGCCCGGGGTGGGGCCTTGTGCTGTCGCTGAAGCTGCTCCCCCCAGCCCCACCTGTGGCCACCACAGCTACTTTGCTGGACAAGCTGTGGCACTGATCTCATCGACATTACGGCTCCTTCTGAATGGACCGTCCCTTCCGCTCCATCCTGAGGCTCCCGGGGCAAGGACCCCATCCACCAAGAGGCCGTCCGCGGGGGCAGGCTCCACAGACCAGGCCCCGGTCATGCTGGGAAGCAGGGCTGCTGGGGCAAAGGCCAGCCCAGGAGTCTACCCAGGCCCTTGCATCCTGCCAGGTCAGGACAGGCTCCCCGGGGTGCCTGGCACAGGCACTACCCCTCTCGTTCCTAAGGCTGTCCTGTCTCAGCGTGGCGGGCGGAGCAACCGGTGTCCCGTGTGTCAGAGTAACCAAGTGTGCAACTGAAAAGCAGTCTCGAGTAAATTTTTAAAGAAGTGGGGTGAGGGGCATTCTCGCGGCACTTTTACCTATTCCCCCCTTTCTCTCACGCTTCCACGAGGCAAACTTTCAAAAACGGCCGGAGTCTTCCCAAGTGTGCAAGAGGCAGGAGCAAAACTTCCTGATTCAAACGCTTCGGGTGCTCAGGAGGACTCAGAGGAAGGTGACCCCTGCGCCACGCCCGGGTCTGCACCCGACCCCGTGACTCGCTGCGCGAGCATTTCCCGGTGCCTGTCTCGCGTGGAGAGCCTGGCCCACAGGCCAGGAGGCACAGAGCAGCCCTCGGAGGCGACAGCTTTCTCTGTGTCACTCCCAAGGAGGCGCAGCGGGCCGCGCCCCACACAACGCACACAGTGCACCTGCCGGAGCCCCGCGCCCAAACCGGGCCCTGCCCTCTGGGGCTTGGGGCCCACCGGGAAGAGAGCCCCAGCTGTAGGCGCACGCACCCCGCCCGCGCCGGGGGCTCCCGCGCCCACCCCAGGGAGGGTGGCGGACACTCACGCCACTCAGGCTGGACCGTCGGGAATGAGGCGGGCGGGCGCAGGCTGAGTCCGGCAGGGCAGGGCGGGGCGGGGGCGCTTCCCTGCCGCTGCGGGCACCTGCGCCGAGAGGAGCGGGGCGTCCCCGCGGCCCCGCCTCGCCCCAGCCGGGGACGCGGGCGCCATGCCAGCCCCCGGCGCGCGGAGGCCCGCGCCCTGCTGCGACGGCGCCTTCGTCCACCTCTCGGCTCCGCACGCACAAAGGGCTCCGCGGGCACCAAGTTTCTGCAGCAGCGCCCGCAGGGAAGTGGACACACCCAAAGCGCCCCGAATCTAACAGCGCGGCGGGGGCTGCGGGAGACGCCTCGGGGCGGGGGTGCGGGGCTGCGGGAGAGGACGAGGGCGGGCAGAGCCGACCGGGCGTGGACGCGGCCCCGGAGCCGCGAGCCTGGGAGCGAGCGCGCGAACAGGGGTCCCGGCGGCACTCACCGACGCTCAGCGCCGGGGCGGCGGCGGCCGGCGCGCGGCCCTCTCGCAGTGTCCCCTCCCTCGGCACCCCCGGTTCTGCTCCAGCCCTGCAGGGGCTGCGGCGGCCGGCGGTGACAGCGCCCAGGCCGCCCCGCCGGAGAGCAGGCACCTGCCACCAGCGACCTGCGGGCGCACGGGGCGGCTCCGCTCCTGCAGGAGGAGCGCCGGCTCGCGCGTGCGCAGACCGTCGCCCCTGCAGGTGCCGGACCACCCCCGCCAGCTTCAGCCGCCTCAGCCTTACCGACCCGCGCCTGCGCAGTGCTCCGCGCCTGCCCTCCGTCCGGAGGGGGGCGCGCTGCACGGCGCGTGCGCATTCGGTCCTCCCTGCGGGTACGCGGCTCCCTCGCACCCACTCAACTGCGCGTGCGTAGTGCCCCGCCCGCGCCCGTGTCCGACAGGGGGCGCGCGGCGCGCGGGACGCCCGGGAAGCCCACACGGGCGGCGAGGCGGACGCCGGCAGGACTCGCTGGCCTACATGTGCTTCCGAAACAGAACTTTGACGCCTCTGGGCCGTTTTTCCGTTTCCCGTTCCTCGCTGTCTGTGCGTGGCCTGGCGCGTTACTCTTGTCACTAAGGACAGCGAGGAACCCTCTGGATCCGGCCCTTCCGGGCTGGCCGCGGGTTTAGGGGCGGTCCGGCATCCCCAGGTGTGGCCGCGTGGTGTCACCACAGGCAGGAGGGTCCCAAAGGGTCGGGGTCTGCTCAGGCCAGGGGGTCCCGGGGGTAGTTTCGGGCTGCAGGGGGGTCGGGGAGGCGCTGGGGTCACCTCAGGCCAGGGGGTCCCGGGGGTGGCCTGGGGTCTAGGTCACCTCAGGAGGGCGGGGGGGGGCACGCCGGGGTCACCTCAGGTAGGAGGGCGGGGGGTTCGCGTGACGGGGTCAAAGGCCACAGCCTCAGGGGCTCGGGGTCACCTCAGGAGGGCGGGGGGGGCACGCCGGGGTCACCTCAGGTAGGAGGGCGGGGGGGGGGTCCCTGGTGACGGGGTCAAAGGCCACAGCCTCAGGGACTCAGGGTCACCTCAGGAGAGGGGGGGCACGCCGGGGTCACCTCAGGTAGGAGGGCGGGGGGTTCGCGTGACGGGGTCAAAGGCCACAGCCTCAGGGGCTCGGGGTCACCCGGGCGTGGCGGGGGCTGGGCGGGTGGGGCCGCCGGACGGAGAGCTGGGCAGCGCGCGGCCAACAGTTTCCGCGGACCGGGTCCAGTGGGTCCCCGCTCCCCGCCGGACCCGACGCCGAGTCGCGCCCCCGGTGAGAGGCCGGCGGCCTGCGCCCCGCCGCTCCTGGGGCTCCTTCGGGCCGTGGGGTGCGGGCGTGTGCCCCTTTTGTTGTAGCCCTGCGCTACCTTGCGTGGTGGTCTGTGGGCCCCGAAGCGGACGCCGAGGACGGGGCTGTGTGTGCCGCCCGGGGTGTCCCGGGTCCCAGGGCGCCTGGCGCGGGGAGGTTCCAGCCAAATGCCTGTTAAACGGAGTCAGGGGGGCCTGCCCGGACTGGTGTGGCGGTGTCGTGTCACCTGTCTGAAGCTCCATGTCCTTATCCCTAGATTTCAACCGGTAACAATACTAATACTAATACTAATACTAATACTAATACTAATACTAATACTAATACTAATACTAATACTAATACTAATATAATGCTAATACTAATACTAATACTGGAGGGTTTTGCTTTTGTTTTTGAGGGTCGTGGGAGCAAATGCCTGTTTAACTGCTTATCACAATGCCTGGCACATAAATGCCAAATACATGATAGAATATTTTCCGACTAGTCTGTCTCATGAGCATGCGGGGAAAAAGATCATCGAAGGCAGTTACCGGATGGGTGGAGGGGAGCAAACACCTTAAAAACGTTTCCCCCTCGGTCACAGATTGCACAGCCCATGTCCCCAGACCCTGTCCTCTGGGCCCTGCCAGAGTGTGTGACCCTGGCCCACTGACTGGCTTTTCTCTTCACCTTGCCTCTTCTTCAATCTTTTTTTTTTCCTCCCAAAAAACCTGTTTTTGTGATTTCCAACTTGGATTGGTTAGAACTTGAAGTTTTCCCCAGCCTTTCCAGTTGTGTATAACCAAATGGAGGAACAAAGCTGTCGGACTCAGAATTTCGCTTAGATGAAAGGTGAGAGGCAGGTTACTGGAAAAGGGTATTTCCTAGATGAAGAGCTGCAAAGAGTACTACTTTTGTATCTTTGTTCTCAACTCTGCTGCCGACATTAGTATAAGCAGTCTAAGCGGGGAGCTGGAGCTCACCAGCAAAGAGGTGGCTGGTACACAGATTTCCGGCTCGGGGTTCCTGTTAAAAATTGTTGCCTACAGTGAGCTGGACCCTTCTGATGCCCTTTAGCAGCTAGTGAAAAAGTCATCAAATTGGACTCAATGCCCAATATTAAAAAAAAAAAAAGCTAGATGCTCCCTCTCTAAGTGGGGGCTGAGTATATAGTATATATGATCATAATTTGTTCAGTCACCCAGGAGAGCTGAGACTGTTCAGGTTGCTGGACTCCTAACACGTCGTGGTGCCTGAATTCTCAATCACATTAGTATACTGCAAATAATCAAGTCTGCCAGGACATTGCTGAGTATACCCCTTGAGGTTACCAGGGCTCAAGTATGTCTTTCCTCAGAATCAGTAGCGAAAGCTATAGTGGATGGCGACACAAATCCTATAGCTTTACAAAAGGTAGAGGACCTAGCTATTACACCAATTGACATATATATATATATATATAAATATAATGATGTGTATATATTATATATTTTATGACATTTTATGTTTTATTGAAGCCAGTTTGGCAGCTCCTAATTTCTTTCAAAGGACCACAAATACTATCTATAATCTATGACTCTGTCTATTGTATACCAGTGCCCAAGTTGCTGGTATTCAGTGTAGCATTTGGGACTAGGACTTCTCTGATTATTTCCACAGGAATGATGTTATAATTCGGGGATGAATTCTAGACTAATGGCTGCACACATATTCCTTCATTCAGTGACTAAGAGGCATTATATAGTGATGCTTAAAACTGCTTATGTACTCTGGCCACACTGCCTCAGACTGAAGTTCAGCTTTTAATGTCTTCGGGCAAATTACTATTTTGTAGCTTAGTTTCCTTATGTAAAACGGGGATCATACATATAGTGCCCACTTCCTAGAATTGTAAGGATTAAGTACTTAGAAAGGTGTTTGGCACAAAGCAAGGGCTGCATAAGTGATCTATCAGTTACTTTCTGAGGGGCTGGCACTGTGGTGTAGCGGGTGAAGCAGCTGCCTGCAGTGCCAGCATCCCATGTGGACACCTGTTCGAGTCCCAGCCGTTCCACTTCCGATCTAGCTCTCTGCTATGGCCTGGTGAAACAATAGAAGATAGCCCAAATCCTTGGGCTCCTGCAGTTGCATGGCAGACCCAGAAGAAGCTCCTGGCTTCAGATCAGCTCAGCTCTGGCTGTTGCAGACATTTGGGGAGTGAACCAGTAGATGGAAGATCTCTCTCTCTCTAACTCTCTGCCTTTCAAATAAATAAATCTTTAAAAAATTACTTTCTGTGCTAAGGATAAAAACATGAATGAAATATATATTTTTAAGATTATTTATTTGAATTAATAATACAGATAAATGGAGAGAGTTATGGAGAGGCAGAGGCAGAGAGAGAAAGAGAGGTCTTCCATCCGCTGATTCACTGCCCAATTGGCTGCAATGGCTGGAACTGAGCAGATCCGGAGCCAGGAACCAGGAGCTTCTTCCAGTCTCCCACACAGCTGCAGGGGTTCAAGGACTTGGGCTGTTTTCTGCTGCTTTCCCAGGCCATAGCAGAGAGCTGGATCAGAAATGGAGCAGCCAGGACTTGAACCAGCTCTCATATGGGATGATGGCACTGCAGGTGGCGGCTTTACCCGCTACACCACAGTGCCGGACCCAAAACGTATGTGTTTTACAGCATCTCACAAAACACATGCTGAAATCAGTTTAACTTTCACTGTGTGCTTCCTCTATGACAGATGAAACTTTAAATAAAAATATGAACAAAACTCTTTCTTTAATAGGGTGATAGTACTCAGCAATATATTGTTAGAAGCAAGGATGTAGCCGGCGCCGTGGCTCAATAGGCTAATCCTCCTGTGTGGTGCTGGCACACCGGGTTCTAGTCCCGGTCGGGGCGCCGGATTCTGTCCCGGTTGCCCCTCTTCCAGGCCAGCTCTCTGCTATGGCCAGGGAGTGCAGTGGAGGATGGCCCAGGTGCTTGGGCCCTGCACCCCATGGGAGACCAGGAAAAGCACCTGGCTCCTGGCTCCTGCCATCAGATCAGCGCGGTGCGCCGGCTGCAGCGGCGGCCATTGGAGGGTGAACCAACGGCAAAGGAAGACCTTTCTCTCTCTGTCTCTCTCTCACTGTCCACTCTGCCTGTCAAAACAAAAACAAAAACAAAAAAAAAAAAAAAAAAAAAAAAAGAAGCAAGGATGTAGCCTGCACCACAGCTCACTAGGCTAATCCTCCACCTGCGGTGCCGGCACCCCGGGTTCTAGTCCCAGTTGGGATGCCAGATTCTGTCCCAGTTGCTCCTCTTCCAGTCCAGCTCTCTGCTGTGGCCCAGGAGGGCAGTGGAGGATGGCCCAAGTGCTTGGGCCCTGCACCCGCATGGGAAATCAGGAGGAAGCACCTGGCTCCTGGCTTTAGATTGGCGCAGCGCGCTGGCCGTAGCAGCCATTTGGGGGCTGAACCAACGGAAGGAAGACCTTTCTCTCTGTCTCTCTCACTGTCTAACTCTGCCTGTCCAAAAAAAAAAAAAAAAAAAAAAAAAAAAGAAGCAAGGATGTGGCAAATAATATAAGCTATAAGTTGTATAAAATAGGAACAACATGAATACCCTACAGTGATTTCTATTGGTGAAAAATTCAAGTGAGGCAGAAACTATAAGTTGTGTCATAATTGTATTTGTCTAAACCAACTCACTTGCTTAAAAATATGGTTATTTTGCTTAGCTTTTGAACTGTTTATAAAATTCAAGGAAATTATTTATATGAACCAGTTACACATTCTCAATTTTAATTCTAGCAAGTGTTACATGATACATGCTTGTTGAAAAATTCAAACTATAAGTCAAACCAAAGTTTTTTTTATGACCACCATCCTCTTCCTTGAACCTTCTCCATGGTCATAGGTTTGTTAAATACACTTCTTAGCATTTTTCTGTTTATTTGCATACATATGTGAGGGTACTTCACGAGGTTTGTGGACAATGAAATTGAAAGATAAATTTATTGAAAAAATTTTGAAACCTGTGCCTATTTTTTTTAAAGATTATTTATTTATTTATTTACAGAGTTAGATACAGTGAGAGGGAGAGACAGAGAGAAAGGTCTCCCTTCCATTGGTTCACCCCCAAATGGCCACTACGGCTGGAGCTATACCGATCTGAAGCCAGGAGCCAGGTGCTTCCTCCTGGTCTCCCATGCAGGTGCAGGGCTCAAGCACCTGGGCCATCCTCCATTGCCTTCCCGGGCCACAGCAGAGAGCTGGACTGGAAGAGAAGCAACCAGGACTAGAACCCAGCGCCCATATGGGATTTCGGCGCCGCAGGCGGAGGATTAGCCAAGTGAGCCACAGCGCCAGCCCCCATGCCTTTTTTTTTTTTTTTTTAAGATTTTATATATTGATTTGAGAGCTAGAGTAACAGAGAGGCAGAGGCAGAGAGAGAAAGAAGTCCTTCATCGGCTGGTTCACTCCCCAGATGTCCTCATGGCTGGAGCTGAGCTGATCCGAAGTCAGGAGCCAGGAGCTTTTTCTGGGTCTCCCACGAGGGTACAGGGACCCTAGGACTTGGGCCATCTTCCACTGTTTTCCCAGGCTATAACAGAGAGCTGGATCAGAAGAGGAGCAGCTGAGATACAAACCGGTGCCCATATGGGATTCCGGTGCTGCAGGCAGAGGGTTAGTCCACTACATCACAGCACTGGTCCCTACTTTTTTTCATAATAGGCATTTCTATGAGGTTTTTGAAGATCCCTTATATGCATGGATTCAAAATTTTTTGCATCAAAATTATCTTTTAATTCCATTTTCCATGAACTTATTTGAAATCCCCATGTATTGATTATCCTATGGATATATAGCATTATTTTATGGTTTTCATAAATGGTTTTCTCTATTTTTATCCTGCAGTTTTCAGATATGTAAGTTGGACATTTGTACCTCTCTCCTGTGTTTGAGAAAGTCGTGGTGGACGGTGGGATCAGGCTCAAAATAACAGGTGTGTTGCAGGTGTTTTCCCTGGATTCTCTTTTGGCTTTTTTCAAAGGAAAGTTGTTGCTGTTTATGTAATTAGATTTATTAGTCTATTTCTTTATAGTTTTCAGGTCATGGGTCATGTTTATTTAAAAAAAACTGTTCCAACACTAAGAATATAAAAATATTTACCCAGTTTGTTTTACAGTGCTTTTATAATTATATTTTATATGTTTAAATCCTTATCTATCTGATATTTATTTTGCTGGAGTGAGTTAGCCAATTTTCTCAACACTTAAAAAATTAATCATTAAAATTTCGATTTACATATAGTAAAATTCACTCCATCTGGTTGCACTGCTATGAATTTTGTCAAATACAGAGTTGTGTTGACTGCCACCACAACCAAATTCAGACACCATCCCCCAAGTTTTCTTGTGATGTCCTTTTCCCCCCACCTCTTAGCAAGCATTTTCTTCTCTGTCCCTACAGTTTTGTGTTTTCCAGAATACCATGTGGATTGAATAATGTAGTGTGTGATCTTTTGTCTGGCATTCTTTACTTAATGCACTTAAGATTCATGGATATTAAGTAAATCAGTAGTTCATTCCTGTTACGACTGAATAGAGTTCCACCAAATGAATGCATCGATTTATTGATTCATGCATCAGTTAAAAACATTTGGTTTGCTTCCAGTTTTTGGTAATTACAAGTAAAGGCTTCTGTAATTATTCATGTGCAGATTCTTGTGTAAAAATAAGTTTTCATTTCTCTTGAGTAAAAACTTAGGCATGGGATTGTTGAGTTGTATGATAGGCATATATTTAGCTTTATCAGAAACTGCCAACATGTTTTCCAGGGTGCATGTACCATTTTACATTCCCACTGGCAACATCTAGAGTTCCAGTTGCTCTGTACCTACCCCAGTGCTTTAGACAGCGTATTAGTCATTCTTACAGTTACGTGGGAGTATTTTATTGTGGTTTGAATATGCATTTTCCTAATGACTAATGATGTTGAGTGTCTTTCCATGGTCCTGTTTGTCATGTATATATTCTTTTTGGTGAAACAACTTCAGATCTTTTCCCATTTTTAAAAATTGGGTTGGGGAGGGCACTGTGGTGTAGCGGGTAAGGACGCTGCCTACAGTGTCAGCATCCCATATGGGCTACAGTTTGAGTCCCAGCTGCTCCACTTCCAATCTAGCTCTCCGCTATGGCCTGGGAAAGCAGTAGAAGATGGCCCAAATCCTTGGGCTCTTGCACTCACGTGGGAGACCCAGAAGAAGCTTCTGGCTCCTAGCTTTGGATCAGCACAGCTCCAACTATTGCCGCCAATTGGGGAGTTAACCAGTGGATAGAAGACCTCTACTTTCAAATACATAATAAATCTTTAAAAAATAAAAAAATGGGTTGTTCATTTTCTTATTGTTGAGGTTTTTCTTTTTAAAGATTTATTTTATTTATTTGAAAGACAGTTAGAGAGAGAGAGAGAGAAATCTTCCATCGTCTGATACAATCACCAGATGGCTACAACAGCTGGACTGGTAGCCAGGAGCTTCATGAGGGTCTCTCACGTGGGTGCAGGGGCCCAAGCACGTCACCCTCTGCTTCTTTCCCAGGGGCATTAGCAGGGAGCTGGATTGGAAGTGCAGATCTGCGACTCAGACTAGCACCCATTACCCACTACACCACAACGCCATCCCCCATATTGTTGAGTTCTGAGAGTTCTATATTCTAGTTCAACTTTTAAGATTTATTTATTTATTTGAAAGATAGAGTTATAAACAGAAAGGGAGAGAGAGAGAAAGGTCTTCCATCTGCTGGTTAACTCCCCAAATGGCTACAATGGCCAGAGCGAGCTGATCAAAAGCCAGGAACCAGGTGTTTTCTCTGGGTCTCCCATGCGGTACAGGGCCCAAGCACTTGGGCCATCTTCCGCTGCCTTCCCAGGCCATAGCAGAGAAATGGATCAGAAGAGGAGCAGCTGGGACATGAACCAGTGCCCGTATGGGATGCCTGTGCCACAGGCGGAAGCTTAGCTCATTATACCACAGTGCCGACCCCAGAGCAAAGGTTTTTAATTTTGGTAAGTTCTTGCCAATTTTTCTTTTAAACTTTTTAAAAATATTTATTTATTTGAGAAGCAGAGTTCCAGACAGAGAGAGGGAGAGTGAGAGTGAGAGAGAGCTTCCATCTTCTGGTTCACTCTTTAAATGGCCGCAACAACTGGAGCTGGGCATATCTGAAGCCAGGAGGCAGGAGCTTCCTCTGAGTCTCCCATGTGGGTGCAGGGGCCCAAGCACCTGGCCCATCTTTCACTGCTTTCCCAGAGAGCTGGATTGGAAGTGGAGTAGCCAGGACTCGAACTAGTTATACATATGGGATGCCAGCGCTGCAGGCGGAGGCTTAACCTGCTACGCCACAGAGCCAGCTTGTCTTTTAAGCTTTTGATGGCATATTTAAGAAACGTTAACAGAGACGTTCTCATGTGTTTTCTTCTGGATGTTTTATTATAGTTTTAGATTTTGGATTTAAGTCTATTATCTACTTTGCATTACTTTTGTATGATCATTTGAGATATTAGTTTGAAGTTTTTGTTTTTTCAAACATGGATGTGTAGTTATTCCAGCACATTTTTTTTTTTTTTTTGGACAGGCAGAGTGGACAGTGAGAGAGAGACAGAGAAAGGTCTTCCTTTTCCGTTGGTTCACCCTCCAATGGCCGCTGCGGCTGGCACACTGTGCTGATCCGAAGCCAGGAGCCAGGTGCTTCTCCTGATCTCCCATGGGGTGCAGGGCCCAAGCACTTGGGCCATCCTTCACTGCCTTCCTAGGCCACAGCAGAGGGCTGGCCTGGAAGAGGAGCAACCGGGACAGAATCCGGCACCCCAACTGGGACTAGAACCCGGTGTGCCAACACCGCAGGCTGAGGATTAGCCAAGTGAGCCACCGTGCCGGCCCCAGCACATTTCTTAAGATTACTATTCTTTGCCAACAATTTGAACCTTTTTCAAAAGTTAAGTGGTCATATTTATGTACCGTCTATTTCTGAACTCACTATTCTGTTCCATTAATCTGTGGCCTTCAATAAAGGGCAGAAGGTAAATGTTTTAGGTTTTGCATGCCAGGAGGCAGTCTAGGACATTGCATAGTTAATTACATAGCAAGAGACAAAACAAGCTTCCATAAAATTTTTATTTATAAAATTCAATAAACAACAATAGAATATAATTTTTTAGTAATGTATACATCTACCAGGAAAAATGATGGAATTCCTTTGTAGGGATGATATATTACTTAACTGAGGTTCAACGTTAATATTCTGTGTCATTAAACCTGATTATGCATGTTAGTTGGTTAGTGCTGATCTATGTGAGATAACTGAGTTTCCCATGAACACATGATTTTAAGTGAGTACACGTGACCTGAAAGAATGCAGACTCATGCTAGATTGTTCTCTGGTGTTTACCTTTTGCCATGTAATTACCCTGCAGATTAGTCACTTCTAATTGAAAGGCAAATGGAGGCTCTTCAATTACACTTTAAAATGATTTTTCTCAGAAAAGATTTATCTGTCTATTTGAAAGTCAGGGTTACAGAGAGAGGGGGGAGAGATAGGGAGAGATCTTGCATTCACTGTTTCACTTGCGAGATGGCTACAATGGCCAGGCTTAATCCAGGCGGAAGCCAGGAGCCAGAGCTTTATCTGGGTCTCCCACATGGGTGTCAGGGGTGCAAACATTTGGGCCATCTTCTGCTTTTCCCAGGCCATTAACAGGGATCTGGATTGAAAGTGGAGCAGCTGGGACATGAACTGTCACCCAAATGGGATGCCAGCGTTGCAGGTGGTGGCTTTCCCGCTACAGCACTACTCTGGCTCCTGAAATGGATTTTGAAATAAGGAAATTTCCTTTGCACTTGGATTGAAGTCCAAAACAAACAAACAAATAGTGTTGAACTGCAGTTTGAGCTTGGAAAATGTATGTGCTACAAATTTGTGTAGGAATGGAGGTTTCATTTACTGTTTTAACTTTTGACAGCATGCATAGTGTTGTGGTTTTACTCTTTCTCCCAGAGTTCACTTTTTGGCAACTTAATCCTCAGTGTAGCCTCGTTTTTAATTTGCCACCTCTTCAAAAGCCTTGCCTCCAAGTATATTCCAAGTATATTTGTCCACGTATATTTTGGACAAACACATTCATCCCAAAACAACACCTTAAGCCAAGTTGAGCTAATCACAAGAAAAACAGCAGAGCCACAGCTGGCCTGCAGACTATGAGCTGGAAATAAATGCTTGTTGTTATAAGTGACTGAGTTTTGGTATTATGTGTCACAGAGGATAATTGCAGCTATAGTGTTATAAATGTATGATTGCATTCGCTCTATTTATCAAGAGGTAGAGAGAGCATGTGCAACTCCCATCTGTTGGTTCACTCTCAAAAGCCCACAAGAGGCAGGGCTGGCACGGAGCAGTATGTCCTTCCCTTTTACGGCAGAGTAATGTTCCGTGGCATGTATATTCCACACTTTGTTTATCCCTTCATCTGCTGATGGGCGTGCCTGCTGTTTCCATAGTTTGTGAATAATGCTGCTGTAAACATTTATGTCCAAGTTTCTGTGTGGACATATGTTTGTGTTTCTCTTTTGTGTATACTTAGGAGTGGAATTCCTAGGTTGTATGTTGTTCTGTTTGACTTTTTGAGGAACTGCCAAACTGTTTTTCATGGCAGCTGTACCCTCTTACATTCCCAAAAAATGCAGCAAGGTTTTAACTTCTCTGCGTCCCTGCCAACACTTATTTTCCACTGTTTTAATTAAGCCGTCCTGGTGGGTGTGAAGTAGCATCTTGCTGGTTTTGATTTGTGTTTCTCTGATAACCAATAGCGAGCCTCTTTCACATGGTGCTTCTTGGCCATTTTCTTTAAGTGATTGTCATTGATAATTTTTGAATTACAACTTTTTTTTTTTTTTTACTTTTTTCTTGTACTCTGAAATTGCTGAATTATTTATTAGCTCCTCTAGTTTTTTGGTGTGTGCATGTGTATTTAATCTGCAGATATAAATAGTTTTCCTTCTTCCTTTCCAATTCATATGCCTCCTGTTTCCTTTTTTTTGCCTAGTAGCTCTGCTAGGAGAGTCAGTACAAAGTGAAAGCAGGTATCTTGTTTCTCATTCCTAACCTTAGGGAGAAGGTTTTTAGTATTTTATCATTAAGTATGATGTTAGCTGTGTGTCCATCATCAATGCCCTTTGTCATGTTAATGTATTTTTTCTTTAAAAAATTATTTTATGGGGACCTGCGTTGTGGTGCAGTGGGCTAAGCTGCTGCCTACGATGCTGCCATCACAGATGAGGGCTGGTTCAAGTCCCATCTGCCGCACTTCCAATCCAGCTCCCTGCTAATGGGCCTGGAAAAGCAGCAGAAGATGGCCTGAGTGCTTGGGCCCTGCACCCACAGAGGACTCCAGCTAGTTCACAACTGCTCTTCAGCACCCTGTCTTGTGATGTGATCCTTCTCTCGCACGTGTGTTCTCGCGCCTGCCTTTTGCCATAGGTTAGGGTCCACAGAAGCTCTTGCCAGTCTGTAGTATGGTTTTTGGCTTTCAGCCTCTAAAATTACTCTTAATTACAGATCTACAGCTTTAGGACTTTTGTATATAGTAATAAAGGATTTACTAATACCATGTGCTTTTTGGATTTAGTTTGGAATTGGAAGCAGAGTCAGTGCTTGAACCCATATACTACAATGTGGGATGCAGGAGACCCAAGCAGCGACCGCTGTGCCAAATGCCCATCCCCTTTTAAATTTATTAAAATTTGTTTTGTGGCTCAACATGTGATCTCTCTTACAGAATGGTCTTGTGTACTTGAGAACAATGTTTATTTTTCTATTTTGGGTTTCAGCTTTATATATACAACCTTTTAAATCTTGCTGGTTTGTGCTGTCGTTCAAGTCTTCTAGTTCCTTATTGATCTTTTGTTCATCTCTGTCCGTTATTGAATTCTCCAGTTGTTATCATATCACTATTTCTCTATTTTATTCTGTCACTATTTGCTTATTTATTTTGGGTACTCCATTCTTTGATGTGTGTATATTGATTGTTGTTATATGTTCTTAATGATTTGGCCTTTTCATAAGTATAAAATGTCCTTTGTCTGTGGTAATAACTTTTTACTTAAAATCTATTTTGTCTTTTATTATAGCCAGCCCATTTTTTAGGTACAATTTACTTATGATATCTTTTCCATCCTTCCACTTTCTGTGTGTTTTAGCATCTACAATGCACATCTTGTGAGTAGCATGTACAGTAGCATGTTCCACATCTGAGAATTCAGCTGACCGCAGCCCGTGAGCTGTGTGGAGACAGTTGTATCTGTACTGACACATATAGACATTGTCATTGTTCCCTGAACAGTGCAGTGTAACAATGGTTTACATAGTATTTATATTATAGTAGGCTTGTAAGTCATTTAGAAATTGTTTTAAGTATATGGGAGGATGTGTCTAGGTTATATGCAAATGCTGTACCATGTGAGAGATTTGAACATCTGCCTTTTTTGGCATGCGTGAGGGGTCCTGGACCAATCCCCCTCAGATACCAATGGACAACTTGTAGTTGTTCCAGGCGGTTTGTGCCAGCCTAACAGGTTTGTCAGTGGAGGGACCCATTTCTGAGATGTCACTCCATATTCACTTCCAAAGATGCTACTTCTGAGAATTTTTTAAAAAGATTTATTTATTTTATTTGAAAGTCAGAGTTACACAGAGAGAGGAGAGGCAGAGAAAGAGAGAGAGAGGTCTTCCAGCCAATGGTTCACTCCCCAAATGGCCACAACTGCCGTAGCTGCACTGATCTGAAGCCAGGAACCAGGAGCTTCTTCCTGGTCTCCCACGTGGGTACAGGGACCCAAGGACTTGGGCCATCTTCTACTGCTTTCCCAGGCCATAGCAGAGAGCTGGATCGGAAGAGGAGCAGCTGGGACTAGAACTGGCGCCCATATGGGATGCCGGTGCTTCAGGCCAGGGCTTTAAACCGCTGTGCCACAGCGCTAGCCCCTTGAATTTTTTTTAAGATTTATTTACTGGGGCTGGCACTGTGGTGCAGTGGGTTGATGCCCTGGCCTGAAGTGCCGGCATCCCATATTGGCGCCGGTTCAAGAGCTGGGTGTTCCACTTCCAATTCAGCTCTCTACTATGGCCTGGGAAAGCAATAGAAGATGGCCCAAGTCCTTGGGCCCCTGCACCCGCATGGGAGACGTGGAAGAAGCTCCTGGCTTCTGGCTTCGGATTGGCGCAGGTCCAGCTATTGTAGCCATTTGGGAAGTGAACCATCGAATGGAAGACCTCTCTCTCTTTCTCTCTCTCTCTCTCTCTCTCTCTCTCTCTCTCTCTCTGCCTCTCCTTCTCTCTGTGTAACTCTGACTTTCAAAAAAATAGATAAATATATCTCTAAAAATATTTATTTATTTATTTGAAAGTTAGAATTAACCCAGTGAGAGAAGGAAAGGCAGAAAGAGAGAGGTCTTCCATCCACTGGTTCACTCCCCAGTTGGCCACAATGGCCAGAGCTGCACCAGTTTGAAGTCAGGAGCCAGGAGCTTCCTCTGGGTCTTCCCACATAGGTATGGGGGTCCAAGATCTTGGGCCATGTTCTGCTGCTTTCCCAGGCCATAGCAGAGAGCTAAATCAGAAGTGGAGCAGCTGGGACTCAAACCACCAGCCATATGGGATGCCGGCACTGCAGGCAGCAGCTTTATGCACTGCACCAAAGCGCTGGCTCCTGAAATTCGTGTTCCTGAGGAAAGGGCCGTGTCCCTATCTTTAAGGATGTAGCATTGTAGGAAGTAAAGCAGAGACAACAGACGCAACATAGCCAAGGTTGATAACGTTCTAGGAACAATAATCATATTCCCCCCGTCCTTATAGGATCCCTGTTTCTTTCATCTCTCTCTCTCTCAAGATTTACTTATGTATTTGAAAGGCAGAGTTACAATGAGGCAAACACAGAGAGAGAGGTCTCCTATCTGCTGATTCACTCCCCAGATGACTGCATTGGCAGGAGCTGGGCTGATACAAACTCAGGAGCCAGGAGCCAGGGATTTCTTCTGGGTCTCCCACGCAGGTGCAGGGGCCCAAGCACTTGGGCCATCTTGTAGTGCTTTCCCAGGCCATAGCAGGGAGCTGTTTCGGAAGAGGAGCAGCTGGGTCTCGAACTGGCACCCATATGCTTCAGGCCAGGGCATTAACCTGCTGCTCCCCAGCGCCGGCCCCAGGAATGTTTTACTTTTATATAAGATGGTTGATAAAAGCATCACAGAGAAGGTGAGTTTTGAACAAAGATCTAAAATAAGTAGGTGCACTAGCCGTGTCCACATAGGAGGGAAGTGGGTACTTGTCCTTGACAGAGGAAATGCACATTTTAAGGCCACGGTTATTTGGTGTGTTCTGGGATTAGCAGCAAGGAGAAAGGAGATGAGTGGAGAGGCGACAGGAAAGCTAGAAACATCTGCTTGCTGGAGAAGTCTGCAGGTCGTTATAAGGCCACACTTTTGCCTGGAGAGACATGGGAAGCATCAGAGTTTCGAGCAAAGGAGTGGATGTGATCTGATCTGAACCACATTGTTATTGCTAAGTGAAAAATAGATTGCAAGGTGGCACTGGAGAAGCTACTGCAGAAACTGAGGCAGGGGGTGATACTGTAAGTGTGGTGACAAGGTATTGAATTTTGGGAATATTTTAAAGGTAGACCCAACAGGATTTGCTGAAACACTGGATTTGGGCTGTGAAAGAGAAAAAATAAGTGAAGAAATAATCCTGGCCGGCACCACGGCTCACTAGGCTAATCCTCCGCCTTGCTAGTGCCGGCACACCGGGTTCTAGTCCCAGTCGGGGCGCCGGATTCTGTCCCGGTTGCTCCTCTTCCAGGCCAGCTCTCTGCTGTGGCCAGGGAGTGCAGTGGAGGATGGCCCAAGTGCTTGGGCCCTGCACCCCATGGGAGACCAGGAGAAGCACCTTGCTCTTGCCATTGGATCGGCGTGGTGCGCCAGCCACAGCCCGCCGGCCGTGGCGGCCATTGGAGGGTGAACCAACGGCAAAAGGAAGACCTTTCTCTCTGTCTCTCTCTCTCACTGTCCACTCTGCCTGTCAAAAAAAAAAAAAAAAAAAAAAAAAGAAAAGAAAAAAGAAAAGAAAAGAAATAATCCTGTCCAACTCAAAAAATGTGACATTAACTGAGGTGAGAGAGACCCTAGGGTGATATTTCTGTTTTTGTTTTAATTTATTTATTTGAGAGGCAGAGTGACAGAGACAGAGACAGAGAGAGATCTTCCATCTGTTGATTCACTCCCCAAATGACCAATGATTGGAGCTCGGCCCATCTGAAGCCAGGAGCCAGGAGCTGCTTCCTGGTCTCCCATGTGGATGTGGGAGCCCAAGCACTTGGGCCATCCTCCACTGCCTTCCCAGGCCACAGCAGAGAGCTGGATTGGAAGTGGAGCAGCTGGGACTCTCACCAGTGCCCAAATGGGATGCCAGTTCCACAGGCAGAGTCTTGACCTACTATGCTACAATGCTGGCCCCAGATAATATGTTTTAGGAAGAGTATGAATAGACCAGTTTTCCCTTGTCCCGTTTGAGATGAAATGTGTGGAGATGGTTTAGGGCTACAGGCGAAGTGCAGGCTAGAGATAAAGGTTTTGAAGCCATCAGCATGTAGATGGATTCAACCCAAGAGCAGAGTGAGGTCACCTAAGGAGTGTCTGGGAAGAAGAAATCTGTCCACAGACTGTGGCTTGGGGGCACAGGGATGTGTGCTGGTTGAGGGAGGTGCAAGAATCATAAAGAAAGAAGTCAGGAGCTGGCTGAGGAGACGCAGTCTAGCCTAGTATCCTAGTCACAGTGAGCTTTCAGGATGAAAGGGCACCCCTTGGCATTCTCTGTTATGCATGACACCCCTGCTTGCTTCCTGACTAGACATGAGCCCTCCTCCAGCTGGCAGAATGGCGGTGTTCCAGAGGCTGAAGCTGCTTCTCTGGAAGAACTTCATCCTGAAGGTGGGTGTGCAGATCTCGGGAAATGCAGTCTGTTGGGAAGGACTGAATGTTTAAGATAATTTGGTTTCTAATGAGTTAAAGAATTAAGAACTTGTGAAGGCCTGTTTCCTATAGTTGAATCATGTTTCCATAGTAATTCCATGAACCTGAGTTACGAAAGATGACATCATTGTTACTGATTTCCTGCCACTGGTGTTATAGAAAAGCTAAAAGTGGATGTTTCTAGCTACTTCTCATTCTGTTTTTTCTTTCTCCTGTGTTGCAAAGGAAACTGGAAGAAGTGACAGGTTCTCCGAGGAAGACATCCCACTCCGAGATTTTGTCTTGTGTCCCTGTTGGCTAACGTGCAGCTTTTGTTTTGGTTTTAGAAGCGGAAGACGGTGGTGACAGTCCTTGAAATCTTGATGCCATTCCTGTTCTCTGCGATCATATTGTACCTTCGTTTCAACAGTGTGCCAAGAAGAAGACCAGCTTCTAACTACAGTGCATTCGATGTCAATTCACTCCCAGAACTCTTCTTTAATTATCCTCAGAAAAGCAGACTTCAGCTAGCTTACATCCCTTCCCAGAGCGAGGCTGTGAAGGCTGTCACTGAGAGGGTGGAGCAAGACTTTGACGTTGAGCTTGAAGGTTAGACACTACATGGGGGGATATTTTTATACAGTACCAGTTGAAGTTTTTTTCTGAGAATCCTTGCAGTAATGATTCTGAATCTGGGGTTCTCACATTTTAAAGAGCATAGAGAATTAATAGTTAAGGGAGGTCTGTCCATGTGGTGCTTTTGTTATTTTAAGCAACACACTGGAGACTTGTATATTTATGTCACAAGGCTAATTAAAATGTTGAATGTTGGCTGGAGCTATGGTGTAGTGGGTTAATCCTCTGGGGCCTCAGCATCCCATATGGGTGCAGGTTTGAGTCCTGGCTCTTCCACTTATGATGCAGCTCCGTGCTAATGGCTGGGAAAGCAGTGCGAGATGGCCCAAGTGCTTAGGCCCCTGTACCCATGCAGGAGACCCAGAAGCAGCTCCTGGCTCCTGGCTTTGGATTGGCCCAGCTCTAGACTTTGTGGCCATTTGGGGAGTGAATCAGTGGATGGAAGACTTCTCTCTCCATCTCTCCCCTTCTCTGTCTATATAAAAACAAAAGTTAAATGTGAAGTTTTTTTTTTTTTTTTTTTTTTTGACAGACAGAGTGGACAGATCGTCCATTTACTAGTTCACTCCCCAAATGATCCCAATAACCAGGATTAGGCCAAGCTGAAGCCAGGAGCCTGGAACTCCATCCAGGTCTCCCATGTGGTACAGGGGTGTAAGTACTTGGGCCATCTTCTGCTGCTTTCCCAGGCACATTAGCAGGGAGCTGGATCAGAAGTAGAGAAGCTGGGGCTCCAAGCTGTGCTCGTATGGAGTGCTGGCATCTCAACACACTGTGCCACAATGTAAGCCCCTATTAAAATTTTAAAAAGCTATTTATTTTAAATATTTTTTGGATTTTGTTCATTTGAAAGGCGGTTACAGAAAGAGAGAGATACATTGCATCCACTGGTTGACTCCCCAAATGCATGCAACAGCTGGGGCTGGTGCAGGCAGAAGCCAGCAGCCCAGAACTCTATCCAGGGTCTCGAGTGAGTGGCAGGGACCCAACTACATGAGCTGCCTGCTGCCTCCCAGAGTGCGCATCAGCAGAAGCTGGACTGAAAGAAGAGTTTCCAGAATTCAAACCTAGATACCCTCTATGGGATATGGGTATCCCAGGTGGAGATTTAACTGCTGTGCCAAAAGCCCGTTTTTACTAATAAATTTTTAGACACAGAGAGAGGTCTTCCTTCTGCTGGTTCACTCTCCAAGTGGCCAAAGTAGCCAAGGCTGGGCCAGACCAAAGCCAGGAGCTAGGAGCTTCATCTGGGTCCCCCACGTGGGTGCAGGGGCCCAAGTACTTGAACCATCTTCCACTGCCTTTTCAGGTCATTAGCAGAGAGCTGGATCAGAAGTGGAACAGGGCTGGTGCCGTGGCTTAATAGGCTAATCCTCCACCTAGCAGCATCAGCACACCGGGTTCTAGTCCCAGTCGGGGTGCCGGATTCTGTCCCAGTTGCCCCTCTTCCAGGCCAGCTCTCTGCTGTGGCCTAGGAGTGCAGTGGAGGATGGCCCAAGTGCTTGGGCCCTGCACCCACATGGGAGATCAGGAGGAGCACCTGGCTCCTGCCTTCGGATCAGCGCGGTGCGCCGTTGGAGAGTGAACCAACGGCAAAGGAAGACCTTTCTCTCTGTCTCTCTCACTGTCCACTCTGCTGGCACTGTAGGCAGCAGCTTAATCACTGTGCCACAACGCCGGCCCCAAACCTCAACTTTTAAGGAAAACAAACCGCAAGGCTTGATCTGTGTCAGACCTGTGTGACTGGGACTTAACTTCTTTCTTTGTCTTCCTTCACGTGACTTCCTTGATGTCCCAAGACAGGTGCTGCAGTTCCCGGGACCACAGACTAAAGTTCTGAACTGAATAACAAGAATCATACGTCTCAACCTCTTTACCTCATTTTCTGTTGCCCTTAAAAAAAAAATCTCTGGTGGCCGGCGCCGCGGCTCACTAGGCTAATCCTCCGCCTAGCGGCGCCGGCACACCGGGTTCTAGTCCCGGTCGGGGTGCCGGATTCTGTCCCGGTTGCCCCTCTTCCAGGCCAGCCCTCTGCTGTGGCCAGGGAGTGCAGTGGAGGATGGCCCAGGTGCTTGGGCCCTGCACCCCATGGGAGACCAGGAAAAGCACCTGGCTCCTGGCTCCTGCCATCGGATCAGCGCGGTGCGCCGGCCGCAGCGCACCGGCCGCGGCGGCCATTGGAGGGTGAACCAACGGCAAAGGAAGACCTTTCTCTCTGTCTCTCTCTCTCACTGTCCACTCTGCCTGTCAAAAAAAAAAAAAAAAAAAAAAAAAAAATCTCTGGGACCAGCTCTGTGGTGCAGCGGGTTAACGCCCTGGTCTGCAACGCCGGCATCCCATATGGGCGCCGGTTCTAGTCCTGGCTGCTCCTCTTCCAATCCAGCTCTCTGCTATGGCCTAGGAAAGCAGTGGAGGATGGCCCAAGTCCTTGGGCCCCTGTACCCATGTGGGAGACCTGGACGAATCTCCTGGCTCCTGGCTTCGGATTGGCACAGCTCTGGCCATTGTGGCCATCTGGGGAGTGAACCAGGGGATGGAAGACCTCTCTCTCTCTACCTCTCTCTGTAACTCTTTCAAATAAATAAAATCTTCAAAAAAAAAACTCTGCACTGGCATGTTTGCTGAGTGAATGGTGGAGTTAGCTGGCACTCTGAAGTCTTCTTAGGCAGAGATGAAGGATCTGGGGAGCTTTGCCTTCACACTAGCCACTCACTGATTGGATTTTTCTCTGTAGTTCTAGGCTTCTCTTCAGTACCTGTGTTTGAAAATTACATAATTAAGGATCACAAAGCTTTCTACATTCTGACAGGAATTGTTTTTCACCATAGATTCAATGACAGCAATGACCCTTTGCCACTTGAGGTGAGAATCTCTTTCCCGTAATAGTCTTGTTGAGCCACTCACCCTTCATGTTCAGGAAACTGATGCTCTCCTGTTTCCCTCGGTGGCCTCGTGGGCATTTCAGTTGCAAGGGGATAAGCGAATGGTCCTATGACAACTTAACACTTTGAGGTCCCTTCTGGTTTTCAATCTTTGAAAGAAAAGGCTTGTTCTGAGCAAGCAACCCCAGGTGTCCAAGAGTTCTCACGGCAGTTGGTTGACTCCAGCACCAGGCACCAGATGTGAATCCCAGCCCTGCAACTTGCCAGCTGTGTAACCTTGGAGAAGTTCCTGGTACTTGTGAGCCTCAGTGTCCATGCTCGTGTGGTAGGGGTATTATTAGTCCCTAACTTACAGAGTTGTTCTGAGAATTAAATGAAGTTGTGCCTGTAAAGTGCTTAGAATAGACACTAGCACAGAGGAATTTTCCAGAGAGATTAGTTATTGTTGTCATCATTACTAATATCACAGACTTCAGATATGGTAGGTCTGTGTGTATATTCAAAGAAAAATCAGTATTTTCAACCCTGAAATATTTGGTTTATGTTTGGGGATGAGAAAACCCTTCATTTATAGCTTTTTGCTCTACTACAGTTTCTCTGATGATTAGCTTTTTTTTTTTTTTTTTTTTTGACAGGCAGAGTGGACAGTGAGAGAGAGAGACAGAGAGAAAGGTCTTCCTTTGCCGTTGGTTCAACCCCCAATGGCTGCTGTGGCTGGCGCACCACGCTGATCCGAAGCCAGGAGCCAGGTGCTCCTCCTGGTCTCCCATGTGGGTGCAGGGCCCAAGCACTTGGGCCATCCTCCACTGCACTCCTAGGCCACAGCAGAGAGCTGGACAGGAAGAGGAGAAACCAGGACAGAATCCGGTGCCCTGACCGGGACTAGAACCCTGTGTGCTGGCACCGCAGGCGGAGGATTAGCCTAGTGAGCCGCGGCGCTGGCCTCTGATGATTAGTTTTTAGAAATATTTTTATTTATTGAAAGGAAGAGTTACAGAGAAACAGAGAGAGAGAGGGAGAGAGGGCGAGAGAGAGAGGTCTTCTATCTGCTGGTTCACTCCCCAATTGGCCACAACAACTGGAGCTGCGCCGATCAGAAACTAGGAGCCAGGAGCTTCTTCTGGGTCTCCCACATGGGTGCAGGTACCCACGGACCTGGGCCATCTGCTGCTGCTTTCCCAGGCCATAGCAGAGAGCTGGATCAGAAGTGGAGCAGCCGGAACTCAAACTGGCGCCCATATGGGATGCCGGCACTGCAGGCAGCGGCTTTACCCACTATGCCACAGCACCGGCCCCTTGATGATTATTTTGAGAATGTAGGTGTTATGTTGGTAGATGGAAGGAGATGTGTTAATACAAGAAGCAGCAGTATGTTTCAAGGACTTACTAATGCCAGGCCATTGCAGGCCCTGTCTCATTTGACCCCACTGTGGTCTGAGGTGAGTGCTGTTGTTATCCCCATTTCCCTGATGAGGAAACTGAGGCACAAAGATGAAGAAACTTTCCCAAGGTGATGTGGGCTCAGGCCCAGGTTGCGTGGATCCAGAGCTCCAGCTCTTCACTCCTGTGCGCTCCCTTCCCGAGGCTGGCTCCGCAGGCCAGTGTTGGTTCTCCAGGATGATATCCAGAGAACACAGGAGGAACCCTGCTGTGGTGTCCTCGCCCTCCCACAGTGGTCGCCGGCACTGGGAGCCCTTCCTCCAGGCACAGCTCTGCGGTCCTGCGCCTTTGCTGAATTCCGGGACCTCGTGACTGAACTGGTTTTCTCTCTGTCTTTCATAGGTTCAGTATAGTTTGCGCTTCAGTTACATTCAGAGGAATTTTTTACCACTTAGGCATTTGTTCATTCTTCAAAATGACCCTGAAGGCTGGTGCACATCCTTTCTTTATCCTCCGAATCCACTCCAAGAACCCCGGATGTACAAGCAAGCTGACGGCGGAAGCCCTGGTAAGGAAGCCCTGAAGTCTGCTTCTCACCGCGGTCCTGCAGTGTACTTGTGGGCTCTCTGGTTTTTCCTGCCTGACATCTAGCTGGACCAGTGTGTCCCCGGCCACTGAGGAAGTAACCTTTCAGAATGTGATGTTCAGTAAAATGCTTACATTCTTTTTTAGAGATTTTATTTATTATTTGAGAGGTAGAGTTATAGACAGGGAGAAGGAGAGTCAGAGAGAAGGGTATTCCATCACCGATTCTCTCCCCAAATGGCTTCAGCCAGAACTGAGCCAATCCAAAGCCAGGAGCCAGGAGCTTCTTCCTGTCTCCCATGAGGGTATAGGGACCCAAGCACTTGGGCCACCTTCTGCTTTCCCAGGCCGTAGAGAGATTCTGTTCCTGCTCGGGGGGTATCTCCAAGCTCTACCTCCAAGGTCCTTAAACTCTGGCCTGTTCATGGGCTGATGTCTCACTTTGATTCTGCTCACCCTGGCTAGAGTCTTCTGTCCCCACTGCCCTATGCCTACCAGGACAGGAAGAGGAATGCCAGGCCCTCTCCTTCCTGGCCTCATTGTCTTTGCTGGATGTGTTGTCGCCACTCCTTTGGTCCCCATTTAGAACTCTTGCTTGGAAAAATGTCCTTTCTTCTCCCCATCTTGCTCAGGATGAGTGGATAGAAAATTAATTCCCGAGGGTTGTGATTTTCCCGTGAGTCCCTCCTTGTCCTGAGATGCAGGTGTGGTCTCAAAGCTGGGGCCCTGGCCTCTGCCATTCTCGCTCCTGAGGAAGATGTGCTTTCTGCCGCAGCACCCTTCAGTGAGGGTGGGGGACAGCCTTGACAGTGACTCCTTCCATCAGCCTGCCCCCTCCCATGGACACGATCCAGCTGGATCTGACAGCAGACACCTAAATGTGTTCCCTGAGCATGCTCCCTGCATTATTGCCGCCCTCAACTCTCACCTCTGGCCACCTCTGGCTTCTGGAGAAGTAGAGGGGCAGCACCAAGGTCAGTTTATCCTCCGCCCTTCACAGTGAGTGCCATGTCCTGAAGAATGTCTGTGTGCCCATCCTCTCATGGTGGCCTCGTGCCCTCCAACTCAGTCTAGGTTTTTGGTGGCTCTCCTTGTGAGGGATTTAAGGTGATGCCCTCCAGGGAACTAAGTGTTCCTAGAAAAACAAATTGGTAACATGGACGTCATTGGAGCATGGCCTCACAGTGGCTTGAGGCCTTCGGCCTGCCTGCATACCCGCAGGGAATCTGAATCCAAATGCTTCCAGTCCCCTGTGCTGCTCCAAAGGTTTCAGCACACAAAATCAAGAATGTGCAAGTTTCCGGAGCGTTACCAGCAGTTTGTTCCCCCCTTTTCTGTCTTGGCAGCGTGGGGGTCTGCTGGGATCTAGGCCATCGGGAGAGCACAGTCCTCGGCTCCAGGGCTGGTGTGCCTCACGTTGGGGCCTGGCCATCCTGCTTGGTGCTGGGGTCATTGTCTCAGAAAACCCCAAAACAGGAATCTTTGTCTTTCTGAAGAGCTGACTCCAGCATACCAATTGCACTGTGTTGAAATGAGAGTTGCTGTGATAAGGCTTGGATCACAGCTGCGGCAGTGACCCAGAAACAGGTCACGGAAGGCCAGGGTGGCTGCGTCTGTCAACTGCTTTGAGTGTAACTCTCTTGTACATGCTGGATGATTAAAACTATAGAACAAGCACCCTTTCCCCAAAGCCTGGGCACTAAGGGAAGATGATGTGGCCCCATGGAAAATTCTTGCATTGTAATCCCTTGTTGTGGCTGCCCGGACTCCTTTACCCTACTTTCTGATCACAGGTGTCATCCCCTCGACCCCGGGGTCTGTGCTGTGACTTCTCGCGCATTAGCATGTGGTCTGTAGGGACACCTTTCCTACTGCTGTCTTGTCTGTCTCTGAATGACTAGCCGTGATCCCTCTGAGGTACCAGTTGCTTTGTGCCCTCAGTCTTTTTAAATTTCTTATGCTTGATATGCACTGTTCTCTTACAGGATACAATAGAGAAGGCTTCCTGGCCATCCAGCATGCTGTGGACAAGGCCGTCATGTGGCATCACGCTCACAACACGGCAGCCGACATGTTTGGCAGTCTCAGTGTGCTGCTGAAGCGATTCCCGTATGGGCCCTTCATTCAAGACAGGTTCTTCCTGGTGCTTCAGAATGAGTTCCCGTTGCTCCTCATGCTCAGCTTCATCTGTGTGGAGCTCGTCATCATCAATTCCATTTCGCTGGAGAAAGAGAAGAAACTGAAGGTAACTCAGTCTCCTGCCCAGATGCTTGTCCTGGGCAGGTCTGTATGGATGCTGCTAATGAAACAATCACCAGAGTAGAAACGAACCCACAGCAGAGGTCACTTAGGTGTCACAGTGATGTCCCAGACTTCGCTCAGTTTGACCTGCCTGCGAGTGAGGTGGTGCATCTGTTCTTACTCTGTGAATCCTTGCTTCCAGCCTGGAAATGTGCAGCCAGGTCATTCCTGGATGGCTAGTACACTGCCTTCCACGGGGAAAGTGTCCAGAAAATGCTTGTGGGATGACTCACTACTGAGTGTGTGCAGGGTATAAAAGCCCACACGAACGCACACTTCTTGCTGTAAGGTAGACAGGAAGTGTTCTTTGGAAGGACACAGTTTAGACAATGGTTGATCTTGCTGAATTGCTCCTGAAGTCTGATTTTACTGTACTTTCAACTCTCCTCTGTTTGTCTACTTTGTCCTTTATTTCTCTCTTCACCTTCTCCTTTGAAAAAAATCTCCTTAATTTTCTTCTCCTTCTGTTGATTCCTGTGACTATTATTTAAGTAGCCTGGTGCTGTCTCCCTGAACCTTGTGTACCCTCACTGACAACGTCTGAGGCTGAAGAGTGGGCTCCTGGCGTGCTGTGTCGACAGTCAGTTGTGAGGAGCAGGGACCAGCAGAAGTTGCCTTGTGAGGCCATCAGTGGTGGGGATGCACTGGGTTCGCGTGATGTTGGTTGATAGTGAGACAGGGGCCAATTGGGAGGCTCTGCACCTACTGAAAAATCCCAGGGTGATGAGGAGTTCCTGGTGTATTCCTGGACTCCCCTTTTAGTTTCCAGACTCAGGCTGTAGATTTACTTTCCCTGTTTGTTAGATTATTTTAGGAATGAACCGGTGGAGAGAGATGGTGGTTATAAAATGTGCTGTTTGTCATTGAATTGGTCACATGTTTCCTATTTTGTCCTTGAGTCTGTTCTGTAGGTTAAAGAATGCTTTTTTTTTTTTAAAGATTTATTTATCTACTGGACAGTCAGAGTTGCACAGAGAGAGAAGGAGAGGCAGAGAGAGAGAGAGAGAGAGAGAGAGCGAGCTTCTATCTGCTGGTTCACTCCCCAATTAGCCACAACGGCTGGAGCTCGGCCAATCTGAAGCCAGGAGCCAGGAGCTTCCTCCAGGTCTTTACCCGCTACACCACAGTGCCCACCCCCAAGAATGCTTTTGAAAAACCGATAACCATCAATAGACTTTTAAGTGAGGACCCAGTAAGGAGTTCAGGTGTTTACCCTCAGGACCGCTGGAGTCATGCACTTATAGTAGGCCTTCTATGAATGAATGAACCAGCAGTATACTTGCGATTGCAGGAGAAGAATCATTTTAATACAAAGTCTGCCTGTACCATAACTAAACCATTGAATGCGGCTCCCTGGCTTGTGCCATTCTTGTAACTCGCTCAGTCTCCATCGCCCTCTACTAGCCAGCTCTCTTTAGTGTTCTCATGCAGTTCTTCATCCCAGTGTGCCAGACCCGTTAGAACTGTAATGTCAGCCTCTTTCCTCCTCTAGGAGTACATGTGCATGATGGGACTGGACAACTGGCTGCACTGGGTTGCTTGGTTCATCATGTTCTTCATCTCTGTCTGCATTGCGGTTTTTGTCATGACCATTCTCTTCTGCATAGAGGTACATGTCTCTTGTCCCTGAAGATGTGCTAAGCTGTGAGTAGGTGAAAAATAAATGTGGTATGGTGTGGGTGGAGGTGCTGATATCCAAAAGGTGACGGAAACACAGTTACGGATGACCACGTGGAAAACCTCGGGCTGAGAGGTGGTGACTGGGGATTTACGCGGTTGGGACCTTAGGTTCAGGGAAAGCTTCACCTTCCCTCTGGCTCATTTGTCTTCAAGTAGTGGATATGAGTGCAGTAATTGTGTTACAGGAGATTGTCGAGATGTATTTTTTTTTACGATTTATTTTATTTATTTGAAAGGCAGAGTTACAGAGAGAGGGAGGGATAGAGATAGAGAAATCTCATGGGGCCGGCACTGTGGCATAGTGGGTAAAGTCGCTGCCTGCAGTGCCAGCATCCCATATGGGCACCAGCTCGAGTCCTGGCTGCTCCACTTCTGATCCAGCTCTCTGCTATGGCCTAGGAAAGCAGTAGAAGATGGCCCAAGTCCTTGGGCCCCTGTACCTGCGTGGGAGACCTGGAGGAAGCTCCTGGATCCTGGCTCCTGGCTTCAGATCAGTGCAGCTCCAGTTGTTGCAGCCAACTGGGGAGTGAACCAGCAGATGGAAGACTCTCTCTCTCTGCTTCTCCTTCTCTCTTTGTGCAACTCTGACTTTCAAGTAAATAAATAAATCTTTAAAAAAAAAGAGAGAGAGGGATAGAGAAATCTTCCATCTGCTGATATACTTCCCCAATGGCCACAATGGCCAGGATCCAGGAGCTTCATCTGGGTCTCCCACGTGGATGGCAGGAGCCCAAGGACTTGAGCCATCTTCTGCTGCTTTGCTTTCCCAAGCACATCATCAGGGAACTGAATCAGAAGTGGAGCAGCCGGGACGTGAACCAGCGCCCGTATGAGATGCCAGCATTGCAGGTGGTGGCTTAACATGTAAAGCTACAACACTGGCCCCCAAACATGTATTTTTCATAAACTTGAGAACATTAAATGTTGTACCCCACAATTACTTGAAAATAGTTGTAAAAAAATAAGAACATTGGGCTGGCACTGTGGCTTAATAGGCTAATCCTCTGCCTGCGGCGCCGGCATACCAGGTTCTAGTCCCGGTCGGGGTGCCAGATCCTGTCCCGGTTGCCCCTCTTCCAGGCCAGCTCTCTGCTATGGCCAGGGAGTGCAGTGGAGGATGGCCCAAGTACTTGGGCCTTGCACCCCATGGGAGACCAGGATAAGTACCTGGCTCCTGGCTCCTGCCTTCGGATCAGCGTAGTGCGCCGGCTGCAGCGTGCCGGCGTGGCGGCCGTTGGAGGCTGAACCAACGGCAAAAGGAAGACCTTTCTCTCTGTCTCTCTCTCTCACTGTCCACTCTGCCTGTAAAAACAAAACAAAACAAAACAAAACAAAACAAAACAAAACATTGTTTTATGACCATGTGCTGTGGTCTGGATAATTAGATGTTGAATGTCTCCCAAAGGCCCATGTGTTAAAGGTATGGTCTCCAAAGTGTCCTGTTAATGGTGCTAAGAGGATGCAAACTTAATCCAGTTGTAGTGTCTAAAGGTGGGGCCTTTGGAAGGTGATTGAATTGAATTGGGTCATCAGGGTGGAGTGTTCATGATTATTTCCTGGTGGCTTCATAAGAGATCATATAGACATAGACCCACGTGCTCCCTCCTGTCACGTGGCAAAAATTCCCTCACCAGATAACCACATGTAACCATAACCCCAACCAGTGTAACCACATAATCTTGGACTGTGGACCTCCAGAAGTGTGAACCAACATAAACCTTTTCTCTTTTTCTTTTTTTTTTTTTTTTTTTTTTTTTTTTTTTTTTTTTTTTTGACAGGCAGAGTGGATAGTGAGAGAGAGACAGAGAGAGAAAGGTCTTCCTTTGCCGCTGGTTCACCCTCCAATGGCCGCCGCTGCAGCCGGCGCACCGCGCTGATCCTGGCAGGAGCCAGGAGCCAGGTGCTTTTCCTGGTCTCCCATGGGGTGCAGGGCCCAAGCACCTGGGCCATCCTCCACTGCACTCCCTGGCCATAGCAGAGAGCTGGCCTGGAAGAGGGGCAACCGGGACAGAATCCGGCGCCCCAACCGGGACTAGAACCCGGTTTGCCGGCGCCGCAAGGTGGAGGATTAGCCTATTGAGCCACGGCGCCGGCTCCTTTTCTCTTTATAAAGTTAACTTTTCTCTGATATTTTGTTGTGGTAGTGAAAAGCTGACTGATATACTACAGCACTGTTATTTTTTATGTTTATTTTGTTAATAGAATTTGGTGTTAAAATTGCCAGCTTTCAATTAATGACTAAATTATAACCCACTATTTGGATATATGAAAATTATCTTCTAAATTACCCATATTGTGGTAGTTTGGACAAAACAAAGACAAAAGTAGCAGGATATATAAAATAAAGGAAATGGCCAGAAGACATATCAAAAGAGATACCAAAATTATCTGTAATAACGATAATGACAAATGGAATAAACTCACTTTTTAGAAGCAAACAACAGGGGACCCACGTCATGGCACCGAGGGTTAGGCTGCCATTTACAATGCTACCATCCCATATCAGAGTGCAGGTTGGAGATCATCTGGTAATGCTTCCACTCCAGCTCCCTGCTGTGGCCTGGGAAGGCAGTGGGCTATGGCCCAAGTGCTAGGGCCCCTGCACCTGCATGGGAGACCGGGGAGTTCTGGTCTCCTGGCTTTGGTTTGGCCCAGCCCTGGCTATTGTGACTATTTTGAGAGTAAATGAGCAGGTGGAAGATAGATAGATTTCTCTCTCTCTCTCTTTCTCCCTGTGTCAGTCTGCCTTTCAAAGAAACAAATAAATACTTTACAAAACGATTTATATTGGTTCAAAAATTAAATCCAAACGTAGGCTTTTCAAAAAAGATACATGCACAGAACGTAATATGTAAATGGCAATAGATGCTAAACTAAAGATTTGCCTTAAAAATCTGTATAAATCATTTCGTTTAAGATAATCTTGAATTTTAAAAAATATTTTCCGCATTGTTTTCAGATACTTTATGCTTTCACCTCATTCCTTCTGTGTAAAATTTTTGTCATTTGTGATTGTTCTGTAGGTGAATGGTGTTGCGGTGTTCACGAGCAGTGACCCTATTTTGATATTTGTTTTTCTGATGTGCTTTGCCATTGCCACAATTTTTTTTGCATTCATGGTCAGCACATTCTTCCAAAGAGGTGAGTCCTGATTTGACTTTCTGTCAGGAAGGGTTTGTGACTTTCTGGCAGCATTGTAGTTCCCATTAACTACAGCATTAGTTATTATTGCTCCAGTGCCACGTTTCCACTTTGATGATTATATCAGCAATGGAAGAATTGTATTTCCCAATAGAAGCCTATGGGAACATCTCAATAGTCTCATGCTTTTATGCTTCATTTGATGATTTAATAAGATTTCAAATGGAGGTAAATAATAAGTCTCAGTTTGTAAGGAAATGGAAGGGTTAGACAGTCAGAGCAGATGATTTTTCTGGTTTTGATTGTGAAGCTGGGCTATAACACTAGGGTGCATTCCAGGCACCACAGGAGGAAAGGAATTCCTGGGAATTTGTTCCTGTCAGGAGGTGTGTTATGTCTGAAACTATTGCTGTAATAGTTGATAAATCTCAAGATACAGAAATGATAGGAAGAGTGCAGGAGAACTGAGCTGTGGGTCAGCCTAGAGCAGTATAGACAAAAACGTTAATGGAGAACAACCCAAAAAATGGGGGGAGGGTTCAAGAAATCAAAGTGTGATATAACCGAAGGCAGTCAGCTTATCATTTACATTTATGAATATTTTTACATCAAATAGCATGAGCTAATAAGTAGGCCCTGGCAAATATCGACTCAGCCAAGATGAAGGAGGGTTCTTTGAGAACTGAATGGTCCAGAATGCTGTCTTCTGTTTCCCCTCTATAGTGTTAGGGTGAGCGTGGCGTAGATACAGAGAGCTGTGACGGGAGCTTGCGCATGAGCAGCATGCTAGAGTGCCTGTGTCCTGAGACTTAAAGGTTGCTAATGGTTAAAAACTGAAAACCCAAACTTGTGGACAAGAGTAAGAAATAAGCAGGGGGCCAAAAATAGAAAGAACTAAGACCAGTGAGTTCAGAAACACAGTTAACTAGAGTAGAAAGCAAGTGCAGTGAGGAATGCCAAGTGACAGCAAAACCATGTCATGCAAGCCGACCCTGTGGCCAGTCGGGCCAGGCAGCTCAGTGTCTTTCCAGCAACTGTGCTGGAGCAGCTGGATATCTGCAGTCCAAAGAATGGAAGGGCATTTACATCACTCAGATGCAGAGCCGTCTCAGCGCGGGTGATAGACCTAAGTTGAAGAACTGAGCTATGGGAGTCAAAAGAAAATGCAGGAGAAAATGTTCATGTTCTTGGGATAGACAGTGATTTCTTAGAAAAGATACCAAATTACAAAGAAAAGATAGAACAGAAAATTGATAAATTAGACTTCATGAAAATTAAAGTTTTGTGCTGGGGCCAGCCCTGTGGCGTAGCAGGTAAAGCCACCACCTGTGGTGCCAGCATCCCGTGTGGCATTCAAGTCCTGGCTGCTCTTCTGATCCAGCTTCCTGCTAATATGCCTGGGAAAGCAGTGGAAGATGGTCCATATGCTTGGTCTCTTGCACCCACGTGGGAGATCCAGAAGAAGCTCCTGGCTCCTGGCTTTGGATTGACCCAGCTCCGGCTGCATTTGGGGAGTGAACCAATAGATGGAAGATCTTTTTCTTCTGTATCTCTCTCTTTTTCTCTGTAATTCTGACTTTCAAATAAATAAATAAATAAATAAATAAATCTTTTTTTTTTTTTTTTGACAGGCAGAGTGGACAGTGAGAGAGAGAGACAGAGAGAAAGGTCTTCCTTTTCCATTGGTTCACCCCCCAATGGCCGCCATGGCTGGTGCGCTGCGGCCGGCGCACCGCGCTGATCCGATGGCAGGAGCCAGGTACTTATCCTGGTCTCCCATGGGGTGCAGGGCCCAAGCACTTGGGCCATCCTCCACTGCACTCCCGGGCCACAGCAGAGAGCTGGCCTGGAAGAGGGGCAACCGGGACAGAATCCGGCGCCCCGACCGGGACTAGAACCTAGGCTGGCACCGTGGCTCAATAAGCTAATCCTCCACCTGCGGCGCCAGCACACCGGGTTCTAGTCCCAGTCAGGGCACCGGATTCTGTCCCGGTCGCTCCTCTTCCTGTCCAGCTCTCTGCTGTGGCCTGGGAGGGCAGTGGAGGATGGCCCAAGTGCTTGGACCCTGCACCCGTGTGGGAGACCAGGAGAAGCACCTGGCTCCTGGCTTCGGATCAGTGCGGTGCGCCAGCTGCAGCGTGCTGGCTGCAGCGTGCCGGCCGCGGCGGCCACTGGAGGGTGAACCAACGGAAAAGGAAGACCTTTCTCTCTGTCTCTCTCTCACTGTCCACTCTGCCTGCCAAAAAAAAAAAAAAAAAAAGAACCTCGTGTGCCGGTGCCGCAAGGCGAAGGATTAGCCTAGTGAGCTGCAGCGCTGGCATAGATAAATCTTTTTTAAAAAACATTGTGTGCCATCAAGAAGATACCATCAAGAAAATACCCTACAGACTAGGAGGAAGCATTTGCAAATAATATAAGAGACTTGTATCAGAATAAATAAAATAGCCTTGCAATGCAAAGATCAAAACAAATATATTCCTAATTAATAATATATATGGTCAGCATTAACTTGATACCAAAGCTGGAAATGACATCACAATAAAACTACATACAGTTTTCCAAATGAATATAGATGGAAAAATCCTCAACAAAATACTAGTAAACTGAGTTAAGCAGCATATTAAAAGGACTATACAAAAGGATTATGGCAAATAGGATCTGTCCCAGGAATGCAAGAGTGAGTCACCCTGTGAATCCATCACTTAATAGAACGAAGGAAAAAATAAACACGGAGTCTTCTCAGCTGCTGCTGGAAAAGCATCCGCCACTTCCAGCAGCTGCACCAGAGGGGGCAGAGGGGCAAGCCACTGCCTGTGACGCTGGCATCCCATGTTGGAGCACTGGTTTCAGTCCTGGCTGCACCTCTTCGAATCCAGCTCCCTGTCAATGTTCCCGGGAAAGCACCGGATGATGGCTCAAGTGCTTGGGTCCCTGTCATCCACGTGGGAGACCCAGATGGAGTTCTAGGCTGCTGGCTTCAACCTGGCTCAGCCGCGGCGCTGTGGCCATTTGGTAAGTGAAACGACAGATAGATGATTCTCTCCTCTCTCTTTCTCTCTCTCTCTCTTTTTACTCCTGTTTCCCTATAACTCTGCCTTTCAAATAAATAAATCTTAAGAAAAAGATCAAAGACCTAAATCAGTGGAAATCTTGTGCTTGTGGATTAGAAACCGTGATACTGTTAGGAGGACAATAGTCCACGAAATTGATACGGGTTAAGTAGAATCCCTATTAAAATCTCAGCAGCATTTCTTTTGTTCCCCCTAGAAACGGACAAGCTGATCCTAAAATTCATGTGGAATCGCAAGGGACCTTAAAAACCAAAACAATATTGAAAAGTGACAAAACTGTGGGATTCACATTTCCTGATTTCAAGCTCACTGCAAAGTTACAGGGATCAAAACAGTATTATTTAGCCGTAGGATAGATGTACAGATGAAAGGAATGGAATTGAGGTTTGAGAAGCAAACTCAGACGGGGAGACCAAGTGATGTTTGGCGAGAGTGAGAGCAGTCTCTTCAGCAAGCGGTGCCGGGACAAATGGAGAGCCGCTCTGGAGGAGCAAGACTGGACTCTGCTGCCTGACATTTGTTTGAAAGGCAGAGTTTGAAAGAGAGAGATACAGAGAGGAGAAGATCCTCCATCCTCGGTTCACTCTACACATGGCTGCAACAACTGAGACTGGGCCAGACCACAGCCAGGAGCCAGGAACTCCAGTCCCGTCTCCCACGTGGGTGGCAAGCACTGTATCCTGCACGCCGCTTCTAGGTGCATTAGCAAGGAGCTGGACTGGAAGCGGAGCAGCTTAGACTCAATGGGACACTGGCATTGCAGGTGGTAGCTGAACCTACCGCACCACAATGCTGGCCTCACCATGCACAAAAATTAACTAAAGATGGCTCCGTAGCCTAATTGTAAGAGTAGACTAGGGGCCAGTGTTGTGGCACAGCGGGTAAAGCATCACCTGGGGTGTGATGCTGGCATTCCATATGAGCACTGGTTCGAGTGCCGCTGCTCCACTTCCAATCCAACTCCCTGCTAATGTGCCTGGGCAAGCGGCAGAGGATGGCCCAAGTCCTCGGGCCCCTGCACCCGCGTGGGAGACCTGGAAGATGCTCCTGGCTCCTGGCTTAGCATGGCCCAGTTCTGGCTGTTGCTCTCTCTCTCTCTCTTTCTCTCTCTCTCTCTCTCTCTCTCTCAAACTGTGCCCTTCAAATAAATAACATAAATCTTAAAAAAAATTGAAACTGGAACGAGCACCGTGGCATAGCGGGTAAAGTCGCCACCTGCAGTGCTGACATCTCATCCGTATGCCAGTTCCATCCATATAGCCAGTTCTAGTCCCGGCTGCTCCTTTTCTGATCCAGTTCTCTGCTTTGTCCTGGGAAAGCAGTAAAAGATGGCCCAAGTCCTTGGGCCCTTGTACCTGCATGAGAGACTTGGAAGAAGCTCCTGGCTCCTGGCTTCGGATTGGTCCAGCTCCGGCTGTTGTGGCCATTTGGGGAGTGAACCATCAGATGGAAGACCTCTCTTTCTCTCTCTGCCTCTGCCTCTGCCTCTCTGTAAGTCTGCCTTTCAAATAAATAAATAAATCTAAAAAAAAAAAAAAAAAAGGAAGTAGAATGGCTGGGACTTGAACCAGCATGCTGATACGGGATGTGGGCACCCAAGTAGGAGCCTAACACACTGTACCACAATGCCTGCTCCTGTCTTGTTTCTTTACACAGATGAGAGTCCATCGTCTGTTTCAGTAATAATCCTTTCACTTACACTCATCAGCTGTCCATTGATCTTTTTTTTTTTATTTTTTTATTTTTTGACAGGCAGAGTGGACAGTGAGAGAGAGAGACAGAGAGAAAGGTCTTCCTTTGCCATTGGTTCACCCCCCAATGGCCGCCACAGCCGGCATGCTGTGGCCGGCACACCGCACTGATCCGATGGCAGGAGCCAGGTACTTATCCTGGTCTCCCACGGGGTGCAGGGCCCAAGCACTTGGGCCATCCTCCACTGCACTCCCAGGCCACAGCAGAGAGCTGGCCTGGAAGAGGGGCAACCGGGACAGAATCCGGCGCCCCGACTGGGACTAGAACCCAGTGTGCCAGCGCCGCAAGGCGGAGGATTAGCCTAGTGAGCCGCGGCGCCGGCCCCATTGATCTTTTATTGCAAAACCTTAGCCTGGTGAGACTCAGCTTCTTGCACCCTCTGCGCCTGTACCCCAGCAGCAGAAAGCAAGACTTGGGGAAAACGCCTGTTGTGCCACTGAGCTCTTCATCTGGGTCCCTAATCCTCGAGTGAGTGCCCTGAGCATGCCTAGGACCCAGGCACATTCCCTCAATACTCTGCCCCTGTCTCTCTGAAGCAACTGTTTGAAACCTCCTGCTCCTCAAGTGGCCAGTGGCCTTTGCCCCTTCCTCACGGAGGCTTCTCAGTGCTGAGCTTGTGTCCAGTGTGGTCCCTGCCTCTAGTCTCTGTTCATCCCCCGTCTGTGAAATTGTGAGAATGGTAGCACTTACCTCAGAACTTAGTTATGAGGATTAAAAGGGGTATTCCATGTACAACACTGAAAACAGTAAGAGCTTACTAGAGATTAGTAATTACTATAAACACTTACAAAAGAAGTGCAAGTTCAGAGAAACTATGGAAGAATAGGCCATGGTGCATGTGGAAAGCTTCAGCCATGGGCTGTCTCATGCCTAACTGAAGCTCCCTCTTTACATACACAGTCCTCACAGCTTCATTGTTATTTTAACTTCTTAGAAGTTAAACATTTGCAAGCTTGAGTTTGGTTTCCAGACTTCAGTAATATTGGCCTTATCTCCAAATCTAAAGCCACTATGTGTGGGACCTGGAACACCTTGAATCCTTGACCATAGTTACCAAGCTTTGTGAGTTGGTTCACTCCCCAAGTGGCTGCAACAGTCAGGGCTGAACCAAACCAAAACCAGGAGCCAGGAGCTCTGTGGGGTTTCCCATGTGAGTGACGTGGCTCCAAGTACGTGGGCCATCTTGTGCTGCTTTCCCTGGCACCTTATTGGGGAGCTAGATGTGTAGCAGAGCAGCTGGGACTCGGGATGCCAGTGTCACCTAACCTGCTGGCCCCGTGCTGAGCAGGTGTATCCAGCCTGCTCAGATGCAAGATGGAGATTAGGAAGGGGAAAGGATGGCCGGCGCCGCGGCTCACTAGGCTAATCCTCCGCCTAGCGGCGCCGGCACACCGGGTTCTAGTCCCGGTCGGGGCGCCGGATTCTGTCCCGGTTGCCTCTCTTCCAGGCCAGCCCTCTGCTGTGGCCAGGGAGTGCAGTGGAGGATGGCCCAGGTGCTTGGGCCCTGCACCCCATGGGAGACCAGGAAAAGCACCTGGCTCCTGGCTCCTGCCATCGGATCAGCGCGGTGCGCCGGCCGCAGCGCGCTGGCCGCGGCGGCCATTGGAGGGTGAACCAACGGCAAAGGAAGACCTTTCTCTCTGTCTCTCTCTCTCACTGTCCACTCTGCCTGTCAAAAAAAAAAAAAAAAAAAAAAAAAGGAAGGGGAAAGGAAGTGATGTCTGTGAGGGGCTTGCCTCAGGGCCCGGCAGTGCTTGATGGATGCTACGTAAACCCACTGCTCTTCTGAAGACAAGGGAACGTTCATATGGATTCAGGGAGAGGAGATTTTAGACAGATATTTGTGCCTTTACGTGAGGATCCATTTCTTTTTTTACGTGCCAACATGTTCTTTATCTTTGCCTAGTAAGAGTGCAACTATAAACGATCTTCAAAAAGTTCATAGGAATGAGTACTATGGAAAAACTGTGTGTGGATTTCTAAAGATTTTTATTTATTTATTTGAGAGGTAGAGTTATAGACAATGAGAGGGAGAGACAGAAAGGTCTTCCGTCCGTGGGTTCACTCCCCAATGGCTGCAATGGTCAGAACTGCGCTGAACCAGAGCCAGGAGCCAGGTGCTTCTTCCTGGTCTCCCATGCAGGTGCGGAGGCCCAAGCACTTGGGCCATCTTCTACTGCTTTCTCAGGCCACAGCAGAGAGCTGGATTGGAAGAGGAGCAGCCGGGACTAGAACCAGTACGCATATGGGATGCCAGCACTGAAGATAGAGGATTAACTTACTGTGCCATGGCGCTGGCCCCAGGTGTAGATTTCAAAAATATTTGCACCAAAATAAACTTTTCTTTTTAAAAGATTTATTTATTTTTATTTGAAAGTCACAGTTACATAGAGAGAGGAGAGGCAGAGAGAGAGGTCTTCCATCTGATGCTTCACTCCCTAATAGGCCGCAATGGCCGGAGCTGCTCTGATCTGAAGCCAGGGGCCAGGAGCTTCTTCTGGGTCTCCCACGCGGGTGCAGGGGCCCAAGGACTTGGGTCATCTTCTACTGCTTTCCCAGGCCACAGCAGAGAGCTGGATTGGAAGTGGAGCATCCGGGTCTTGAACCAGCACCCATATAGGATGCCGGCCCTTCAGGCCAGGGCGTTAACCCGCTGCGTCACAGTGCCGGCCCCCAAAATAAACTTTTCATTCCATTTTCCACAACCTTTTTAAGTACCCTCTAGCAAAAGGTTGTTTATTTACTTGAAAGACAGACAGACAGACACACAAAGAGAGTGAAAGAGAAAGATTTTTGGTCTGCTGGTTCACTTCTCAAATGACTACAACAGCCAGGTCTGGACCAGGCTGAAGCCAGGAGCCAGGAGCTCCATGCAGGTCTCCCCCAGGAGTGGCAGGGGCCCACATACTTGGGTCATCTTCTGCCTTCCCACTGAATCAGAAGTTGGGGAGCCAGACTCACACAGGAGCTGCAGTACGGAATGCGGGCGGCACAGGCAGCAGCTTAACAAATGCTGCACCACAGCGGTAGCCCCTATCGAAAATTCTTAAAAGCTCTCTTCCTTTGTGAAAATCTGAGGCACATGCAGAGACATTTTGCTTACTGTGGCAGGGAAAGGAGGGTTTGTCGTTGCTGGTTCACTGTTGACAAAGCTTTTCGTTCCCTGGCCTCGCAGCCCATGTTGGAACCGCCGTGGGAGGCATCTTCTTCTTCCTCACCTACCTCCCGTACCTGTACCTCACTTTCAACTACCAGCAGAGGAGCCACCTCCAGAAGATCCTCTTCTGTCTCCTGTCGAATGTCGCCATGGCACTGGGGGTCCGATTCATCTCCGTGTTAGAAGCAGAAGGTGAGACTTAGCTTGTTTATCTTCCCCAACTCTCTAAGCTTCGGGGTGCTTTGCCCCAGTTGAAGCAGACGCCAGATAAACATGACTGGCACGTTTCACGCTGCAGTCTGAGCTTTCACAAAAGACTTGCAAATCTGTAGGTACTGGGTAGAGACACTGAAGCCACGCAGAATAGGTGGGGAGAAAAGCTCAAGTATATTAAAGAACTAAGAAATCGTATGCCTGTGTAATTATGAGAAGAAGTTTTAAGAAATTTACTTTTTACTTGCTTGAAGAGTTAGCTCTCCCATCTGCTGGTATACTCTCCAAATGCCTACGACTGCCAGGGCTGAGTCAAGGCTGAGACAGGCGTCACTGTTCAGAAAATGAATGGACCAGCGCCATGGCTCAATAGGCTAATCCTCCGCCTGCGGTGCCGGCACCCAGGGTTCTAGTCCCAGTTGGGGTGCTGGATTCTGTCCCGGCTGCTCCTCTTCCAGTCTAGCTCTCTGCTGTGGCCCAGGAGTGCAGTGGAGGATGGCCCAAGTACTTGGGCCCTGCACCCCATGGGAGACCAGGAGGAAGCACCTGGCTCCTGGCTTCGGATCAGCACGGTGCGCCGGCCACAGCGGCCATTGGAGGGTGAACCAATGGAAAAGGAAGACCTTTCTCTCTCTCTATCTCACTGTCCACTGTGCCTGTCAAAAAAAAAAAAAAAAGAAAGAAAGAAAGAAAGAAAGAAAGAAAAAGAAATAAAGAAAATGAATGAACAGGAACCTTGGCTTCCTGGTAAGGAAGTGTCCACCACAGGTCTGTTGAGAGGTTGAAGCTGTGAGAGCTTCCCCAGGAGTTCCTGGGTCTTGATAACCCAGATATCCCTCATGTTGAAAACAATGACAGGAATGACATAAATTTCTAACACTTGGGAGCACTCCTTTAGAAGACCAGAGTTAGTACAGGTAGTAAAGGCCAAACCTCAGGGAAATTTGGTGATTCCAAAAGGTAAGCAAAGCAGCAGAGCCGTGTTTTCTCTGGAGTCATTGACTGGCAGTACAACTGCACTTTGATCTGATGGCCTTTCAGCACAAACATGGTTACAGACCCTCTAGACCCCAGAGGACTACACCTTTAGGATAAATGTGACCCAGAAATAAACCATTCACCACAGGTTAGCCTGTCTGTGGATTTTAGTGTGCAAGGTGCTTATTAGGGAATGCCCTTGAGACAGTGCCCATGGAAGGAAGCAAGACTGGGTTGAGGGAGGTGTTGAACTGCAGTCCAGTCCCGACAGCCTTGGGCATTACAGAGCTCACAGCGCCCGTCTGAGTGTCCCAACTGGGCCCATAAGACCAGACTGTTGCACGTCCATCAGTCACTGGATATCAGCCACCCAAGAAGTGGCATAACCTCAAGCTAGACTGCTCTGTAACTGAGACAGCCTCAAGGTGTTGACAGCAAATAGGCTTTTGCCATAATACTGACAACTGTTGTACAGGGAGGTGCATCTCTGTGTCCACAGCCCCTCCAGTCACAGGCCGGCGGTCCTCAGGGAAGGCTGCCCTGAGAACTTGTCACAGGTGAGTTCTGCAGAAGTGCTGTGTCTGGGCTGGTGTTGCAAGAGTGTAGGGAGCTTTATTTAGTTTTTCTTTGTTTTATTTGAGAGGCAGAGAGATGCAGACACACACACACAGAGGTGGACAGAGAGTTTCTGACTCCTGGATCTCTCCTCCAAATGCCATAACAGCCAGAACCAGGAGCTGGGAACTCAGTCCAGGTCTCCCAACTACGTGAGCCTTCACCACGCCCCTGCCCGGGGTCTCCATATGAGTAGGAGGCTGGATTAGGAGCCAGACACTCTAATGAGGGATGTGGGTGTCTTCAAACTAGACTGCACGCCCGCTCCCCGGTGATTTTAAGCACTGTTGTCGGGGAATGACGGCACCCCCACCTAGGTGCCTGGAAGAAGTGACGTCCTTCCTGGAGGAAGGCGCTTTCATCCCGTACCGTGAGGGTCTTCGCAACTGGCTTTGGAAGAGCAATAAGCAACACAGGGAAACAGTAATTAAAGATGGAAGGGAATGGAACCCCATAAACGAGAACCAGACAGGAGGGAATGAGACCCCAGAAATGAGGACCAGACAGGAGGGAATGAGACCCCAGAAATGAGGACCAGACGGGAGGGAATGAGAACCCGGAAATGAGGACCAGACGGGAGGGAATGAGAACCCAGAAATGAGGACCAGACAGGAGGGAATGAGACCCCAGAAATGAGGACCAGACAGGAGGGAATGAGACCCCAGAAATGAGGACCAGACGGGAGGGAATGAGACCCCAGAAATGAGGACCAGACGGGAGGGAATGGAACCCAGAAATGAGGACCAGACGGGAGGGAATGAGACCCCAGAAATGAGGACCAGACGGGAGGGAATGAGACCCCAGAAATGAGGACCAGACGGGAGGGAATGGAACCCAGAAATGAGGACCAGACGGGAGGGAATGAGACCCCAGAAATGAGGACCAGACGGGAGGGAATGAGAACCCAGAAATGAGGACCAGACGGGAGGGAATGAGACCCCAGAAATGAGGACCAGACGGGAGGGAATGAGACCCCAGAAATGAGGACCAGACGGGAGGGAATGAGACCCCAGAAATGAGGACCAGACGGGAGGGAATGAGACCCCAGAAATGAGGACCAGAAGTAATAGAAACAGAACAGACTCACAAAGGCTTCACATTTCTTAATTAACAGAACACACATGCTAAAATGACAATACTGATCATATTTTTAATTGTTTTTTTAAGATTCATTTGTTTGAAAGGCAGAGCAACAGAGAAAGAAAGACTGATCTTTCATCTATTAGTTATCGCCTCAAATGGCCACAACAACCAAGGCAGGGCCAGGCTGACAGCAGGAGCCAGGAACTCCCTCAGGATCCCCTGCTCGGCTGGCAGAGGCCCAGGCACTGGGGCGTCCTCTGCTGCCTTGCTAGGTGCATTAGGAGGAAGCTGAAGAGAAAGTGGAGCAGCTGGGACTTGAACCTGCACTCTGATATGAGATGCTGGTACAGTAGGCAGCAGCTTAATCCACTGTGCCACAACATCAGCCCCAATCTTTTCTTTATTTTTCATTTACCTGAAAGGTAGTGCAACACACACACACACACACACACACACACACACAGGGTGGGAGGAGAGAGGTCCCCTATCTGCTGGCTCACTTTCCAGGTGCCTGCAATACCCAGGGATGGGCCAGGCTGAAGACAAGTGCCAGGAACTCCATCTGGGTTTCCTAAGAGGGTGACAAGGATCCAAGTACTTGGCTGCCTTCCCAGGATGCAACAGGAGGAAGCCGGATCAAAAGTGGAGGAGGGGGATGCCTGGCGCCATAGTATAGCAGGTAAAGCCACTTGCTGCAGCACAGCACTGGCATGCCATATGGGCACCAGCTGCTCTGCTTCCCATCCAGCTCCAGTCTTCTTCTTCTTCTTCTTCTTTTTTTTTTTTTAAGATTTATTTATTTGAAAGTCAGAGTTACTCAGAGAGAGGAGAGGCAGAGAAAGAGGGAGAAACAGCAAAGTCTTTAATTTGGTGGTTCATTCCCCAATTGGCCGCAATGGCCTGAGCTGCGCCGATCCGAAGCCAGGAGCCAGGAGCTTCTTCTGGGTCTCTCACATGGGTTCAGGGCATCCAGCTCCCTTCTAATTTGCCTGGGAAAACAGTGGAAGATGGCCAAGGTGCTCAAACCCCTGCACCCACATGGAGACCCAGATGAAGCTCCTGACTCCTGGCTTTGGATCCGCCCAGCTCTGGCTGATGTGGTCATCTGGGGAGTGAACTACCAGATTTAAGATCTTGGTGTTTCTCCCTCTCTCTATTACTCTGCCTTTCAAGTAAATAAATAAATCTCAAGAAAAAAAAAGTGGAGTGGAGCTAGCATTGTGGTATAGCCAGCAAAGCCGCCACCTACAAGGCCAGCATCCCATCTGGGTGCCAGTTAAAGTCCTAGCTGCTCCACTTCTGATCCAGCTCCCTGCTTGTGGCCTGGGAAATGCAGTGGAAGATGGCCCAAATACTTGGGCCCCTGATACCCAAGTGGAAGACCCAGAAGAAGCTCCTGGCTCCTGGCTTTAGCCTGGCCCAGCGTGAGCCATTGTGGCCATGTGGAAAATGAACCAGCAAATGGGAGATATCTCCTCTCTGTCCCTCCCTTTCTCTCTGTAACTCTTTCAAATTAATAAATCTTAAAAAAAAAAAAAAAAAAAGTAGTAGTGAGTAGCCAATGGAACCAGTAATCTCGTATGGGATGCAGGAATCCCAAGCAGTGTCTTCACCCACTGCACCACAGCGCTCACCTCTTATGTTTTGTTAAAGGACAAACTCGAAAATACTGCAGGAACGGGAACTATTAAAGGTGACCTAGGAAGGAGTGTGCATTTGGCACAGCAGTTAGGACACCACTTGGGGCACTGCAGATGGCAGTGCCTGAGTTTCAGCCCCAGCTTTTCAGCTTCCTGAGAATACAGATACTGGGAGCAGCAGGTACTGCTCAGCACTTAGGTCCCTGCCGCCCGTGTGAAAGACCTGGGCAGAGTTCCTGGCTCCTGTCTTCAGCCTGGCTTAGCCCAGGCTATTGTGGGCATTTGAAAAGTAAGCCAGTGAATGGAAGGTCTCTCTCTCTCTCATCTCTTTGTCTCTCTCTCGTGCTCTTAGTTTTTCTCTTTCTTCCTGTTACTCTGCTTCACAAATAAATAATTAAATATTTTTTAAAAATGGAATCATGCAAAGTTCTCCATTAATGCAAGAAAAGGCAGAAAAGAAGAAATGAGAAAGAACCATTTGGAACAAATAGAGAAGAGCTGACATGCTGGTAGATTCATTATGATCAATAATTAAATTAAATGTGGATAATTTAAGCTTGCCAATTAAAAAAAAAAAAAAACTATCAGATTGGCTAAAAAGGCAAATCCCGGGACCATGTTATGGCACAGTGATACCAGCATCCTACTTCCAATTGCTTGTTAAAGTCCAGCCGCCCTGTCTCTGATTCAGCTTCCTGTTACTGCACCTGGGAAGGCAGCAGAAGATGGCCCAAGTCCTTGGGCCCCTGCATACACATGGGAGACCAGGATGATAGAGTTCCTGGCTGTTCCTGCCCCAGGCCTGGCTGCAACCATTTAGATGGAAGATGTTTCTCTGTGTGTGTCTCTCTGCCTTTCAAAAATAAACCGTTTTTTTAAAAGGCAGAACCCGAGTATGTACAGCCATGGACATCAGTGTAGGGGTGGGATTACAACCGGGATGTGTACATTTGGGTTTTGGGGGTACCTGATTTGGGTAGTAGTTTTTCACAGATGTTTTCCTTGTAAACGCTTGTTAAATTTTATGCAGTTAACTAACAATCTAATGTCCGATAAAATAGGAAGAGGAGCTTTGTCTTTTCTATTTGGACATTGCAGAATTTGTTGGATGAGATTGTGCTTAAGAGAATATTTGCTACAACTTTGGAATCCGTCCTGAGATGTGTAGCATTGGTTTGTAACCTGGAGCTCAAAAGATAGAACAAGAGGCAACAGACAAACCAGGATCTCATTCTTGCAGGGGCTTCAAGGCCACCTGGCCTCACATCTCACAGTGTGACTTGTGTACCAGCAGCCTCAGTGCTGCCCGAGGTCTTTTTTAGACATGCAGTACCCAGGGCCGACATTGTGGCCTAGTGGGTAAAACTGCTGCCTGTGACGCCAACATTCCATGTGGGTGCTGGTTCGAGTTCCAGCTTCTCCACCCCCCCCCCCCATCCAGATCTCTGCTAATGGCCTGGAAAAATCAATGGAAGATGGCCCAAGTGCTTGGGCCTTTGCTATCCCCGTGGGAGACCTGGAAGAAGCTCCTGGCTTCTGCCTAGCCCAGTGCTGGCTGTTGCAGTTATCTGGGGAGTAAACCAGCAGATGGAAGATCTGTCTCTATGTAACTCTGACTTTCAAATAAATAGGTAAACCCTCCCCCAAAAAAGACAAAGAAAAAAGAAATGGAGAGCTTGGGCCCTGAGGTGCCCAGACCTACCTCATCAGTGTCTTCATTTTGACAAAGCCACCAGTGGTCAGTGAGCACAGACATGATCCCTTTCCCGAGTGTTGCTGCCTCCCTCCCCCCTTCTGTGCCCAGCCCAGGTGGCATAAATGTGCAGCATCTTGGATGCTCTAAATGGGAAGCTCTAGTGTATGTGTTCCGGTTAGACGTTTGGCCAACACAGGACACGTGTGTGCCTGGGACCTGGTCCCAAGCCCCTCCTCCACGCTTTCCTTTATTCATGAAGTGAGCGTTATGGAGTGTCTGCTGCATAATGGACCCTGAACCAAACATTGGAGATACTGAGATGAAAGACAGCCCCTGACCCCAGAATCCACACACAGAGGTGACTGTGATAAGTGATAGATTCACACTGTCGTACAGGACCGTCTGTAATCAGCATGCGGTAGTCCAGGTGCCCATGGCTGGGCATCCAACCCAGACCAGTGGAGTGGGTGTGCATGCTTCTTGGTGAGGCACTGTCTGTGCTGAACTTTGATGTAAAAATTAGCCAAGCCAAGAAAGGTGGGATATGTTCCAGATAACATGCCCAGGAGGAGGGACAGATGTCTTACATAGCCATAGTTCTTACTTCTTGGTGCCAGGGGAAGTACTGCCACCTTTTGTCAATTAAAAAATGTCGTATCTCATGGAAGGAACTTTCAGTTTTCCTCTTTCCTGTTCCCAGTGTTGATCCCATAATGCCCCTGGACACGGCCGTGCAGCCTTGTCATTGGCCTGCCTCCTTACAATTTGACTGGAAAGTTCTGGGGACTCTTTTCTGCCTTCGGTGTCGGGACTGCTCCCTTCCTTGGTCACAGGTCTGGGCGTCCAGTGGAAGGACGTGGGCAGTGTCCGTGGAGAGTTCAATTTCACCCACGTGCTGCTGATGCTCCTGCTGGATTCTTCCCTCTACTGCTTGGTGGCCTGGTACGTGGAGGCCGTCTTCCCGGGCAAGTTTGGCACGCCCAAGCCATGGTACTTCTTTGCCATGGTGAGTTCTGATGCTGCTATTTTATAGACTGATGTTAGAGTTAGACTTTTTTATTTTCATCCGTATTGTTACCCTTCTTGGTGATGTGTTGATCAAAATCTCATACTCCAAGAAATCTGTAATCTGGGTTCATTCTAAACCTTTTGGCTTGTCGTTGCCGACAGAGCGTAATCAACAGCGAGTGACATTCCTGAGTCTTGCCTGACTGCTGGTGCAGTGTGCTGGGGTTTGGGGTGGGGAGAGTCATGCTCTCAGGACTGCCTGAGGATCTCTCACAGCTGCCCATTTGAGCACCAGCCCCACGTTGTCTGGGGGACTCAGGTCCCACAGTGCTAGAGCCCTCATGTGGTACCATTAGAAGAGCCCTTGAACGTCTGAGATCTCTGTGACCCCAGGGCACTAGTGAGGAACCGGCTTTCCTTGACAAGCATATGAGGTCCTCAGAATCACTGTCCCATGGCGGCTGCTTTTCTTACAAAGTTGACTTCTCGTGGCTGATTCAGTCCTGCCGAATCTTCCGGTGGCCACACCTCACAGGCTTGCCATGTGACCCACCTGTCTCAACTGCACGAGTGCTCAGCCTGGACCTCTGTGGAGACTGCTGTGCTGATCCTTCTTGAGGTGTGGGGAAACAGGCAGGTTGCCAGCTCCCGTGCTTCTCCAGATCTCAGCTCCCCGGGTGCTGACTGTTGATAGGATGCTGCCTCACCTGCACCGGGAGCCTGGAGATGAGGCAGCTTTTGCCGCTCTGTCCTTGGGAGCAGGGTTTTGGATGAAATGCAGATGATTTGTGTGAGTCCATGTGAAAGTTGCTTGACTTCTCCAGGCACCGTTAAATATGTGATCCAACAAGTATGCTGTGGGGCAGTGAAATCTAGTTCAACAAAACACTCCCGCTCCAGAAAGGAAAGTTCACCTAAATGATTAATGTGCAAGTAGACTTCCTCTGCAGCCCTCCTACTGGCGTGGAAAACCTGCACCTGTTACCCAGACACGGCTGGCTGTGGGCGTTCCTGAAAAGTCTGTGACCGGCAAGGTCCTTCAGGAAGAGCCGACCGACTTGATGAAAGGAATCGAAATCCAGCAGCTGTACAAGGTATCAGCTCAGCTCTCCTTCCAAGAACATAAGAAATTGTCCAGATAAGCATCTGTCAAGTTGTTTTTAAAAATGTATTTATTTGAGAGACAGGCAGAAAGAGGGAGCTCTCGTCCACTGGTTCACTCCCCAAATGCCTGCAACACTTAGGCCTGGGCCAGGGCTGAAGCTGGGAGCTGGAAACTCAATCATGGTCACCCACATGGGTGGCAGGGACCCAAGAACTTGAGCCGTCACTGCCGCCTCCCAGGGTCTGCACTAGCAGGAGGCTGGAGTCAGGAGGCAGGTCCAGAAACTGAACCCAGGTGCTCCGATATGGGACGTGGGTGTCTTAACCACTAGGGTGAGCATTCACCCCTTCTGTTGCATTCCTAGCCCAGGGCTTACCATTTCTTGGTTGCAAGATGGCTACTGTAGCTACCCATGGAAACCATAGAGGTTACAGTCTTTTCTTTTGGCAAAATTTATCCTCCCTTCCTCCTTGGTTCCGTTCTGTAGATTACCTCTTACTCTTGTTGCTCAAGATTCAGTCCTGTAGCCTCCTCTGCTGTAAGGGACTGTCAGGGATGACTTAAAACAATCAAGACCATGTGAAGGTGGGAGTAGAGGAAGTTTGCCAATTTCTTTTCTTTCTTTTTTTTTTTTCTTTTTTTTTTCTTTTTTTTTGACAGGCGGAGTGGACAGTGAGAGAGACAGAGAGAAAGGTCTTCCTTTGCCGTTGGTTCACCCTCCAATGGCTGCCGCAGCTGGTGCACTGCTGCTGGCGCATCACGCTGATCCGAAGCCAGGAGCCGGGTGCTTCTCCTGGTCTCCCATGGGGTGCAGGGCCCAAGCACTTGGGCCATCCTCCACTGTACTCCCGGGCCATAGCAGAGAGCTGGCCTGGAAGAGGGGCAACTGGGACAGAATCTGGTGCCCCGACCAGGACTAGAACCCAGTGTGCCGGCACCGCAAGGCGGAGGATTAGCCTACTGAGCCATGGCGCCGGCCCCAATTTCTTTTCTTTTTTATGTCTTTTATTTTTAAAAAATTTTTAAAGATTTTATTTATTTGAAAGAGTTACAGAGAGTTAGAGACAGAGGGAAAGTTCAGTCCCCAAATGGCTGCAACGGCCAGAGCTGCGCCAATCCGAAGCCAGGAGCCAGGAGCTTCTTCTGGGTCTCCCACATAGGTGCAGGGGCCTAAGGACTTGGGCCATCCTCAAGGCTTTCCCAGGCCATAGCAGAGAGCTGACTCAGAAGAGAAGCAGCTGGGATTAGAACTGGCGCCCATATGGGATTCTGGCACTTCAGGCTGGGGCTTTAACCCACTGTGCCACAGTGCCGGCCCCTTATGTTTTTATTTTAACTTTTAATGTTTTTAGCAGATTCAATATAGTTCATAGATACAGTTCTAAGAATATAATGATATTCCCTTCCTCCCTGCCTCCCACTCCCTCTCTCCCGTTGCCAACTTCTCAGCAGCACCCTGCTCCCTGGCGTAATCAGATAGATTTTGAGACAGAGTTACAGCTGAGTCCCACCTGGCTACAGTACAAGTGCAGCCCAAATGCCAGCAGGACAAAAACTCAGGCATATACTGAAGTGCAGTGCTCTCCCTTAGGGTGGCATAATGGGTGGTTTTTACTCATTATAAGGATTACTTATGAAATCCTGTATAATTTTTAAAAATGGAATTTAAGATAGTGAAGACATTTGGCTTGGAAACTACCTGTCCTGAGATTCCTTCTCCAGATCACCACCTCTGGCCAAGCAGACGAGTACCTTCTTCAAGGGCTCAGCAGAACAGAGACGCAGGGGGGATACAGCCTGCTGGTCGTGTTCCAGGGACCTCAGCCTTGAGCGCCGTCCCTGTGTGGTTCAGGGTCTCCACCACCAGGTTGCAGGGGTCAGGGAAAGGCCCTCATAGGGTTGCTCCCAGTTGGCCTCCTCCATAGGTCCAGGCACATGAACTGAAAGAATCGGCCCCGAGTGCCAGGAGCTCCGCCGCAGGCTGCGTTCCCACTGAGGAGCTTGAAGGGAAGTTGGTGCGGGTGCACAGCCTGTCGCAGGCGCCTCTGAAAGGTCACCTGTGTGTACACATCCGGCTTTGACTTTTCCACAGGTGTTTTACAAGGGAAGGAGCGAGCACATAGCAGTGAAAGGTCTCACCGTGAATCTTTACAGGGGGCAGATCACCGTGCTTCTGGGACACAACGGAGCAGGGAAAACCATGACCTGCTGGATGCTCACAGGTACCCGTGTCGAGATGGCCCTCCCGGGGAAGCCCTAGGAACTCATGGAGCATGTCTGCGTTGCTGGCTCCGTGTCCCCTCACTGACGTTCACTACACTGTAGTGTTAAGCGTTGCTTGTGTTTTGCTTCACTATCTGTGTATTATCTGGTCTTTCACTTACCCTGTCAGTCGGCAGGACTTGGTTGCATCCCTGTGGAGCAGCTGTGAATGACGCTCACAGTGTATTCCTCTCTAGTGGAACCTGCCTGGTGGGATGGGGCACCTCTAGCAACTCAGCCAGAAAATCCGCCTGTTCACTTTTGTTTGCTAGAAACCTTTAGAATGACATCTGATGAATTACCCTAAAATGATTTCCACTTCAGAATAATTTTTATGCTTACTTATTTTATGTTCCATCAACTAAAATCATATTTTTGTGAAATTTGAAAACTTAAATTTTTTTTTTTTTGACAGGCAGAGTGGACAGTGAGAGAGAGAGACAGAGAGAAAGGTCTTCCTTTTGCCGTTGGTTCACCCTCCAATGGCCGCCACGGCCGGCGGGCTGTGGCTGGCGCACCACGCCGATCCAATGGCAAGAGCCAGGTGCTTCTCCTGGTCTCCCATGGGGTGCAGGGCCCAAGCATCTGGGCCATCCTCCACTGCACTCCCTGGCCACAGCAGAGGGCTGGCCTGGAAGAGGGGCAACCGGGACAGAATCCGGCGCCCCAACCGGGACTAGAACCCGGTGTGCCGGCGCCGCTAGGCGGAGGATTAGCCTAGTGAGCCGCGGCGCCGGCTTGAAAACTTAAATTTAAGAAACATTTATTGAAGGCTTGGTACATGGAAAGCTTTGTACAAAACTGGGAGAAGGATTTCCAACCTTCAGGAAGTTTCGAAGGCCAACCAGCTTCTCATCACTGCACACAGAACTCTAGACTGTGGGAAGTCAGACTGCCACGACACTCCCCGCATTGCTCATGTGTCCTTCTGTAGAACCGTTAAGAGCAGCAAAATAGTGAAGCTTGTTGGGAGGTGCCTCCGCCACCCCACCGGTACTAAGACATTAAAAACCAAGTCTCCTCTGGCAGGTGCTCACTGGATGGACTCAGTGTCAGGAGTGGGCCTGAGCCGGGCCACTCTCCTGGCTGGGGCTCAGCAGTGCTTCTCAGACGTGGGCATTGCTGCTCCTGCAGTGTGGTGGTGCAGGGGCTCTGTGCAAAGTGATCCAGCTGGAGCCCCCAGGTTGAGTGGTCAAGGAGGCAAGTCAGTCCTCACATTGCTTAGGGCGGCCAGCAGATAAAAACACCCACAGAGCCTTCTCTACTGAATGTCTGTTTGTCTTGTTCTCAGTAACCTTTGATGTCAGTAATTATCTCATTTGAGTGTGTGTCGTTATTTCTGTCTCCCCACCATCTTGCTCCCCAAAGAACCTATTCCATTTACTTGTGGAACCACAGTGCTTGGACAAGGCTCAGCAGAGAACAGGCTTTCAGTAATATCACTGAGTGAATGAATCCATTAACGTGATTGTAAAATCTTCTGGAACTCAGACTGGTAGTGATAATTAAAATGTTTTAAATTTATGTATTTGAGAAGCAGAGTTACAGAGAGAGAGAGAGAGACAAAGAGAGAGGTCTTCCTTCCTCCGGTTCACTCCCCAAATGGCCGCAATGGTCAGAGCTGGGCCGATCTGAAGCCAGGGACCAGGAGCTTCTTCTGGGTCTCCCACATGGGTGCAGGGGCCCAAGGACTTGAGCCATCTTCCACTGCTTTCCCAAGCCTTTAGCACGGAGCTGGATTGGAAGAGGAGCAGTTGGGACATGAACTGGCACCCATGTGAGATGCAGGCACCGCAGGCAGAGGCTTAGCCTACTATGCCACAGCAACAGCCTGTGTTAATGATATTTGTCCGAGAATCTCTGTTACAGATTGGTTTAGTGTGACAGGGCTCAGAGAAAGCCAGCTCCGCCTGGAAAAAGTAGCAGTGCTGAGACACAGAAGCACACCCATGTGGGCTCAGTAGCCCAGACAGTGCAAAGCTGGGAGAGAAAACCTGGCTGTTGCCCAGAACATCAGACAGCAATGGGCATTCATATCATAATCTTTTGCAAGGAGGCCCAAAATTTGACACAGGCATGCTTTGTGTCTTAAACCCCATTTCTCTGCCCAGTTAATATGGTTTTGGTTCTTCTATGAATTCTTCTGTTCAGTTCTTCTGTTATATAATTTTACCTAAAAAGACTTGTTACATTTACTACACGATAGTATCACCTTTTTTTCCTCCCTCTCCCAATGATAGATGCCTTATTGTTCACAACCAAAATGGAAGATCTAAGAATCTATTTAGTGGGTGCTTTGTTAGTATCTAAAATTTTTCAAACCTTGTCCTCCCATCAGTTGACATGCCAAATCTACATATATTGATTTAGAGTAAGGAAATAATTAGAAGAAGTAGATAGAATTGTGAAAAATTGCAAATAACCTAAGTATCCATCAATGTGAGTTGAATAAATAGATAAATAAGATATATTAATAACAATTAAATCATTTTGGTTCTTAAAAATCATGTAGATTTTGTTGATGTGAACAAAAACCCTTAATGGATTGTTACATGAAAAAGCCACTTTAAAAACAGTAATGGAGGCCGGCACCGTGGCTCACTTGGTTAATCCTCTGCCTGTGGCGCCAGCATCCCAAATGGGTGCTGGGTTCTAGTCCCAGTTGCTCCTCTTCAAGTCCAGCTCTCTGCTGTGGCCCAGGAAGGCAGTGGAGGATGGCCCAAGTGCTTGGGCCCCTGCACCCGCATGGGAGACCAGGGGGAGGCACCTGGCTCCTGCTGTGGCGGCCATTTGGGGTGTGAACCAACAGAAGGAAGACCTTTCTCTCCGTCTCTCTCTCACTGTCTATAACTCTACCTGTCAAATAAAAAAATAAATAAAAAGGCAATAGAAAAAAAACACATAAAAACAGTAATGTATATTTTCCCATTTTTTAAAAGATTTATTGGGCTGGTGCTGTGGCTCACTTGGTTAATCCTCCGCCTGCAGCGCCGGCATTCCATATAGGTGCAGGTTCTAGTCCCAGCTGCTCCTCTTCCAATCCAGCTCTCTGCTATGGCCTGGGAAAGCAGTGGAGGATGGCCCAGGTGCTTGGGCCCCTGCACCCATGTGGGAGACTGGGAAGATGCTCCTGGCTCCTGGCTTTGGATCGGCACAACTCCGGCCATAGCGGCCATTTAGGAGGTGAACCAACAGAAGGAAGACCTTTCTCTCTGTCTCTTCCTCTCACTGTAACTCTATGTTTCAAATAAATAAATAAATAAAATCTTTAAAATAAATAAGCGTTTATTTATTTGAGAGGCAGAGTGCCAGAGAGAGAGAGATTCCATTCATTAGTTCACTCCCCAAATGGCTGCAACAACTGGAGCTGGGCCAGGCTGAAGCCAGGATCCCAGAACTTCGTCCACTTCTCTCACGTGGATGGCAAGAGCCCAAGCACTTGGCCATCTTCTGCTGCTTTCTCAGGCCCATTAGCAGGGAACTGTTTCAGAAGCAGAGCAGTGGGGATCACAAACCAGCGCCCAGAATGGGATCCTGGTCTCAGATGAGGTGTCTTAACGTGCTATGTCACAGCGCTGGCCCCAAATTTTACCATTTTTGTTCAAAACAAATGTGTAAACCAATTATATATAAACTCTACATAAGGCCAAATAGCACAGTGTTAACAGCAATCAGGTATTGATGATGGGACTTGTATGGCCTTCATTTTCTTTGATTCACATTTTTAAACTTTGCTGCAATAAGCATTCATGGCCTCTTTTGATCTAATGAGAATAAAGACAAAGATCCTGCAGTGAGCAGGCTGCCGGGTTCACCCTGTGCCCGTTTGGCAGTACATGAACTCATTTGTTCACTGAGTGGTTACTGGGAATCAGAGACAAGATTCTCAATCAAAACTGCTAGAATCCCAGAATACATTTCTCCTTAGACATATTTCCTAGGCATACAAATTATTATTGAACACTTACAGTAATATGGGGCCAGTGATGTGGCATAGTGGGTTAAGCCACCCCCTGCAATGCTGGCATCCCATTTGAGTGCCAATTTGAATTCCAGCTGCTCGACTTCTGATCCATCTCCCTGCCAATGTACCTGGGAAAGCAACGGAAAATGGCCCAAATACTTGGCCCTTGCCCTCATCATGGGATGGAGTTCCGGGCTCCTGGCTTAGGTCTGGCCCAGCAATGGCCATTTGGGGAGTGAACCAGTGGAAGGAAGACGTCTCTCTCTTTGTCTCTTCCTCTCTCTGTAACTTTGCTTTTCAAATAATAAGTAAATTTTTAAAAAGTAATAATTTGCTTTACAAATGCCTTGTGTTTTACTTATTTAACCAGGTTGGAATCACTCAAACACAGGAAGGACATTGCCTGTCCCTCTACTAATCCCCACACATTACGTACATGTCATGCATCAGACATATGCTCCTTAGGTGTTACTGGTTGTCTGTGGGGAAAAAAAAAAACAGGATCAGGCTATCGGTGTGAGAATGAGCAAACAGAGCAGGGGTATAATTAAACCTTTGCACTGCTGTGTGCTCTGATGTTATGATGTTGCCTCCCTTGCTTCTAGGTCTTATTCCCTGTTCAGGTGGAAAGGCATATATCAACGGATACGAAATTTCACAAGACATGGCTCAAATTAGGAAGAGTATGGGCTGGTGCCCCCAACATGATATCTTATTTGATAACCTCACAGTGGCAGAACATCTTTCTTTCTATGCCCAGGTGAGTTGGTGGGTAACAAGGATTTATTTTCTCTACATCCGTTCCTGGGAATGGGAAGGCCAACTGTGCTCTCTGACACAACCTGGGAGGGTTTTTCAGGGAAAACTTGTGTTTCCCTAATCTCACCTCTTCTGACATCAGATGTGTATGGGATTTTCCTACACCATTCAGTTCTCTAAGTCTCCAGACACCAAATGGGTGTGCTTCAATTCAGTTGTGACACCAGCTGCGGGGCTGCAAAAAAAGAGTTAGGGTTAGGGTTAGGGTTAGGGTTAGCCCTCAGCCCACAGCTGAGGGCTCTGTTCCACGGATTGCCCCCACTTTGGATGCCAGTTGTAAGTCCCAGGTGTCACCTGTATTTATGCCAATTGGGTATCAATCAAAAGTTGCCAATAACCTCCTGCTTAGGTTCCACTATTTTCTTTAGTAGCTCACAGAACTCAAGGAAGCATTTACATTGAATAGTTTATTTAAAAGGATGTTATGGATACAAGTGAGCAACAGGTGAAGAAGTAAGTGGATAAGGTGTTCAACACCTGCTCAGAAATACACGGAGCCCTTGGATTAGAGATTTTTATACAGGCTTTGTCACAGAGGGGTCATCAGTTATTAGCTCAGTCCCTAGAGGGTGTGGAATGGGGATGAGAGTTCCAAGCTTCTAATCATGGCTGGGACTTTCTGCCGACCAGCTCCCACCCTGAGGCTATCCAGGACCTCACCAAGAATCACTTCCTTAGAACAAAAGACATTCCTGTCACAACGGAAATGCCAAGGGATTTAGTTCTATGTAATAAACCAAATCAAGTGTTCAAAATATCAGAGGAGCCGGTGTTGTGGTACAGGGGGTTAAGTAACGCCTGCAGTGCTGGTATCCATATAGGCTCCAGTTCAAGTCCTGGATGCTCTACTTCCAAACCAGCTTCCTGCTAGTGTGCCTGGGAGAGCAGCAGAAGATGGCCCAAGTGCTTAGGCCCCTGCACCCACGTGAGAGACCCAGATGAAGCTTCTTGCTCCTGACTTCAGGCCGGCCATTTCAGGCATTTGCGGGGTGAACCAGCAGGTGGAAGACTTCTGTTCTCTCTGCCTCTCTCTCTCTCTCTGTAACTCTGCTTTTTTTTTTTTTTTTTTGACAGGCAGAGTGGACAGTGAGAGAGAGAGACAGAGAGAAAGGTCTTCCTTTTTGCCGTTGGTTCACCCTCCAATGGCCGCCGCAGCCGGCGCGCTGCGGCCGGCGCACCACGCTGATCCGATGGCAGGAGCCAGGAGCCAGGTGCTTTTCCTGGTCTCCCATGGGGTGCAGGGCCCAAGCACTTGGGCCATCCTCCACTGCACTCCCTGGCCACAGCAGGGGGCTGGCCTGGAAGAGGGGCAACCGGGACAGAATCCGGCGCCCCGACCGGGACTAGAACCCGGTGTGCCGGCGCCGCTAGGCAGAGGATTAGCCTAGTGAGCCGCGGCGCCAGCCTGCTTTTCAAATAAATAATAAATAAGAATCTTCAGAGGCTGGTGCTGTGGCTCAGTGAGTTAAAACCCTGACCTGGGGCGCCAGCATCCCATATGGGCGCCGGTTCTAGTCCTGGCTGCTCCTCTTCCAGTCCAGCTCTCTGCTGTGGCCTGGGATAGCAGTGGAGGATGGCCCAAGTGCTTGGGCCCCTGCGCCTAGATGGGAGACCCGGAGGAAGCTCCTGGCTCCTGGCTTTGGATCGGCGCAGCTCTGACTGTTGCAGCCATCAAGGGAGTGAACCAGTGGATGGAAGGCCTCTCTCTCTCTCTCTCTCTCTCTCTGTCTCTGCCTCTCTCTGTAATTCTTTCAAATAAATAAAATAATTCTTTAAAAAAAGAATCTTCAGGCCGGCGCCGCGGCTCACTAGGCTAATCCTCCGCCTAGCGGCGCCGGCACACCGGGTTCTAGTCCCGGTCGGGGCGCCGGATTCTGTCCCGGTTGCCCCTCTTCCAGGCCAGCCCTCTGCTGTGGCCAGGGAGTGCAGTGGAGAATGGCCCAGGTGCTTGGGCCCTGCACCCCATGGGAGACCAGGAAAAGCACTTGGCTCCTGGCTCCTGCCATCGGATCAGCGCGGTGCGCCGGCCGCAGCGCACCGGCCGCAGCGGCCATTGGAGGGTGAACCAATGGCAAAGGAAGACCTTTCTCTCTGTCTCTCTCTCTCACTGTCCACTCTGCCTGTCAAAAAAATAAAAAATAAATAAAAAATAAAAAAATAAAAAAAGAATCTTCAAAACAGCACTAAATATCAGAATAAAAGATGTTTCTAGAAGCCTTTCACTCAGAAAATTACAGGGGCTGTAGAGGCTCTGTCAGTCATCAGGACAGAGGCCACATTTTCATTTCTTCCTATGTTGGTTTTTTTTTTTTTTCTTAACAGGCGGAGTGGACAGTGAGAGAGAGAGACAGAGAGAAAGGTCTTCCTTTTCCATTGGTTCACCCTCCAATGGCCGCTGCGACTGGCGTGCTACAAGTGCACAGTGCTGATCTGAAGCAAGGAGCCAGGTGCTTCTCCTGGTCTCCCATGGGGTGCAGGGCCCAAGCACTTGGGCCATCCTCCACTGCACTCCCGGGCCACAGCAGAGAGCTGGACTGGAAGAGGGGCAACCAGGACAGAATCCGGCGCCCTGACCGGGACTAGAACCCGGTGTGCCAGCGCCACAGGCGGAGGATTAGCCTATTGAGCCGGGGTTCCAGGCATTTCTTCCTATGTTATACCCTTTAAACCTTTCATGGGTACTAGACCTTCAGGAAGAAGAGGTGTGGCATTTAAGATTTCTGAGTTAAAGTATCTCTAAAAACTATTTTAATTTTTTTACTATTTATTGAGGTAAGATTCACCATTCTGTTTTTTTTTGCAATGTCCAGATCTGTGGCTTTCACTGTGCTCACAGTGGTGTGTGATCGTCAGCACTGCTGCACGGTCCGGCACTCCCATCACCCCAGAGTGCACTGGGTCCCACTCAGTGGTCGCTGCATCGCTCCCTCCCCCACCCCTAGCAGTCACTCCTCTGCTTTGTCTCTGTGGATTTGCCTGTCTTGGCTGTTTCATAGAGATGGAGTCAGACAATATGTGCCTGGCTTGTTTCCCAGAACTTGCTGTTTTTAAGTTTCATCTGTGTTTAGCATGTACAAATACTGTGCTCCTTTAAAAAAAAATGATTTCTTTACTTATTTTGAAAGGCAGAGTTACAGAGAGAGATTTTTCCAATTCTGATTGACTCTCCAAATGGCTCCAATGGTCTGGGCTGGGCCAGGATGAAGCCAGGAGTCAGGAGCTTCCTCTGGGTCTGCCATGTGGGTGCAGGGCCCCAAGCATGTGGGCCATCTTTTGCTGCTTTCCCAGGAGCATCAGCAGGAAACTGGATCAGAAGGAGAGCAGCCAGGACTCAAACCAGCACCCATATGGGATGCCGGCACTGCAGACAGAAGCTTAACCTGTAACACCACAACACCAGCCTGAATACTCCTTTTGATGGTTGAATAATATGCCATTGCGTGGACAGGCCACATTTTGTTTATTCACTCATCAGCCGGTGGACTTATTTCCATTCTGTTGTGTCCTGGCTGTTCCTCTTCCAATCCAGCTCTCTGCTATGGCCTGAGAAAGCAGTAGAAGATGGCCCAAGTGCTTGGGCCCCTGCACCCATGTGGGAGACCCAGAAGAGGCTCCTGGCTTCTGACTTCAGATTGGCTCAGCTCCATCCATAGTGGCCATTTGGAGAGTGAGTGCTGGGGCTGGCACTGTGGCATAGCAGGTAAAGCCGTTGCCTGCAGTGCCGACATCCCATAAGGGCATTGGTTCAAGTCCTGGGGAGTGAACCAGCTTCTCCTTTCCTCTGTGTGTAACTCTGGCTTTCAAATAAATAAATGAATCTTTTTAAAAAATAAAGACAGCCGGCGCCGCGGCTCACTAGGCTAATTCTCTGCCTAGCGGCGCCAGCACACCGGGTTCTAGTCCCAGTTGGGGCGCCGGATTCTGTCCTGGTTGCCCCTCTTCCAGGCCAGCTCTCTGCTGTGGCCAGGGAGTGCAGTGGAGGATGGCCCAGGTGCTTGGGCCCTGCACCCCATGGGAGACCAGGAAAAGCACCTGGATCCTGGCTCCTGCCATCGGATCAGCGTGGTGCGCTGGCCGCAGCGCGCCGGCCGCGGCGGCCATTGGAGGGTGAACCAATGGCAAAGGAAGACCTTTCTCTCTGTCTCTCTCTCTCACTGTCCACTCTGCCTGTCAAAAAAAAAATTAAAAAAAAAATAAAGACAAACACTGCTTTCTTAAAGATTTATTTTTATTTATTTGAAAGAGTTACAGAGAGAGGTAGAGACAGAGAGAGGTCTTCTATCCACTGGTTCATTCCCCAGATGGCCACAACAGCCAGAGCTGAGCCGATCCAAAGCCAGGAGCCAGGAGCTTCTTCCAGGTCTACCATGTGGGTGCAGGGGCCCAAGGACTTGGGCCATCTTCTACTGCCTTCCCAGGCCACAGTAGAGAGCTGGATCGGAAATGGAGCAGCCGGGACTAGAACCATCGCCCATATGGGATGCTGGTGCTTTGGACCAGGGCTCTAACTCTCTGAGCCATAGTGCTGGCCTGGATAAACACTGCTTAAAAAAAAAAAAAAAAAAAAAAAAAAAGAGAGAGAGAGAGAGAGAGAGTGCACCATCGGATGGAAGACCTTTCCATCCGTCTCTTCCTCTCTCTGTAACTCTCTTAAATAAATAAATAAATAAATAAAATCTTTAAAAAAATGAATAGTGCTTCTGTGAACATTAGAGTTTTTCAATTGAACACCTATTTTCAGTTCTGGGTGTATACCTAGGAGAGAAATTCATGGGTCATATGTCAATTCTGACTAATTTTTTTTTAACTTTTTGAGAAACTGCCATTATAGTGGGTATGGGGTTGTATCTCCTGGGTTTGAGTTGTGTTTCCTTGATAACCATTTTTCTTGTGTCTGTTTCCATTTATATTCTTCAGAGAAATGTCTATTCAAGTCTTTAGCTCATTTTTAATTAAGTTGTTTACATTTTTGTAGGTTTTTTTTTTTTTGATAGAGTTAGACAGTGAGAGAGAGAGAGACAGAGAGAAAGGTCTTCCTTTTCCCATTGGTTCACCCCCCAAGTGGCCACCACAGCCAGTGCGTCGCAGCCGGCACGCTACACCAATCCGAAGCCAGGAGCCAGGTGCTTCCTCCTGGTCTCCCATGCGGGTACAGGGCCCAAGGACTTGGGCCATCCTCCACTGCACTCCCGGGCCACAGTAGAGAGCTGGCCTGGAAGAGGAGCAACTGGGACAGAATCCGGCGCCCCAACCGGGACTAGAACCAAGGGTACCAGCGCCGCAGACAGAGGATTAGCCTAGTGAGCCACAGCGCCGGCCTACATTTTTGTAGTTGTTATCAGAAGTTTTGAAAATTATTTTCCAGATGCTAGACCCTTATCAAATATGATTCACAAATAGTTTCTCTCATCCTCCAACTTGTCTTTTCCCAAGTGTTCTTTGATGCACAAGTTTTACATTTTGACAAAGTGTAATTTATCTATTTTCTCATTTGTACTTATGCTTTTGAAAAACATTGTCTAGGATTTTCACCTGCATTTCCTGTTAAGATTTTATTGTTTTAGCTCCAAATTCAGATCAGGGGCCCATTACGAGTACATTTTTTGTAAATGGAATGAGGCGGGGGTCTGAAATTACTCCCGTGTGTACATCCAGTTGTCTCGGCACCGTTTGTTGAAAAGGCTATTCTTTTCCCCCACTGAATGGTCTTGGAACCCTTGTCAAAATCACTTGGTCACATAAGTCTGAGATGCTGCCTGGACTCTCAGTTCCGTTTTATTCTGTGTCTGTCTGCGCACCAGGACCACGGTGTTTTGATTATTTGTAGGCAGCTTTGAAATCAGAAAGTGTGAGTCCACCAACATTGTTCTTCTTTTCAAGATTGTTTTGGTTATTTTGATTCCCTAACATATTCTTGTGAATTTTGGGATCAGCTTGCCCATTTCTATTCAAAAAAAGCTATTGGAATTTTTATAGGGATTGTATTCAACTTTATAGGTTGTTGTGGATGGTAATGTTATTCTTTTTAAAAATAAATAAATAAATATTCCCCATATGGTGATTAAAGACCTTTTTTTGTAATGGTCTTTTTTTTAAAGATTTATTTATGGGCCGGTGCTTTGGTATAGCAGGTAAAGCCATTGCCTGCAGTGCTGGCATCTCATGTGGGCGCTGGTTTGTGTCCTGGCTGCTCCACTTCTGATCCAGCTTTCTGCTATGGCCTGGGAAAGCAGTAAAGGATGGTCCAAGTTCTTGGGCCCCTGAACCTGTGTGAGAGACCTGGAAGAACCTCTGGGCTCCTGGCTTCGAATTAACCCAGCACCGGCCATTGTAGTGAGTGATCAGCGGATGGAAGACCTTTCTTTCTCTCTGCCTCTTCTGTCTCTGTGTAACTCTGACTTTCAAATAAAAAAAGAATGAGCCAGCGCCACGGCTCACTAGGCTAATCCTCTGCCTAGCGGCGCCAGCACACCAGGTTCTAGTCCCTGTCGGGGCGCTGGATTCTGTCCCGGTTGCCCCTATTCCAGGCCAGCCCTCTGCTGTGGCCAGGGAGTGCAGTGGAGGATGGCCCAGGTGCTTGGGCCCTGCACCCCATGGGAGACCAGGAAAAGCACCTGGCTCCTGGCTCCTGCCATCGGATCGGCGCGGTGCGCTGGCCGCAGCGCGCCGGCCGCAGCGCGCCAGCCGCGGCAGCCATTGGAGGGTGAACCAATGGCAAAGGAAGACCTTTCTCTCTGTCTCTCTCTCTCACTGTCCACTCTGCCTGTCAAAAAAAAAAAAAAAAAAAAAAAAAAGAATGACAGGGAGAGAGAGATCTTCCATTTGGTGGTTCACTCCCCAAATGACCACAATGGCTAGGGCCTGGCTGAAGCTAGGAGCCAGGAACTCCATCTGGTCTCCCACAGGGGAGGCAGGGACCCATGTACTTGAGGCATCATCTGCTGCCTCCGAGCAAGTTAGCATGGAGGGGGATCAGAAGCAGAGCAGTGGGTCTCAGACTGGCAGTCCATCAAGGGCTGCCGGCATCATGGTGGCAGCTTAACTCAACATACCACGTCTGCTCCAGTAATGTTATTTTTAACAATATTTAAGATCCCAATCTAAGAACGGGAAATGTATTTCCATTACTTTTGGTCTTCTTTATTTTCCTTTAACAATGTTTTATAGTCTTCAGTGTACAATTATTGTACTTCCTTGGGCAAATCTATTCACAAATACTTTATTCCTTGTGACGCTAATGTAAATGCACTTGTTTTTGTAATTTCATATTTGATTGTTCATTGCCAGCATGTAAAGAAACAACGGAAATTTGTATATTTATCTTTTATCTGGAACTCTGTTGAACTCATTTTTTAGCTCTAATAATCTTAGTGGATTTCCCACTTGGCCATGATGTGTAATTCTTTGAACAGCTGCGTTATGCTTACTTTTAATCAAAGTTATGTGTTCATTGACATGATTCAAAATGCAAACGCCTTTTGTCTGTCCTCTTCCCTGAAGGTAGTACGTTTCTAGTTTATCTTTCTTTTTAAAACTTTTTTATTTTTTCAATTTTTTATTATTTGAAAGGCAGAGAGACAGGGACAGAAACAGAAACAGGGTGAAATCTTCCATTCACTGGTTTACTCTTCTAGCCTGCAAAAGCTGGGGCTGGGCTAGGCCAAAGCCAGGAGCCAGGAGCTCACTTTGAGTCTCCCACACGTGTGATGGGAACCCTACTACATGATTATCTGCTGCTGGGTCAGAAATGCAGCTGTGACTCGAACCCAAACACTCCGACACGGAAAGTGTCCCAGCCACCTTGCCTACTGCCTGCCCTGTGTATCCCTCTCATGTGTATTTATGTATATACAAGCTAAATGTTGCTCAGGTGGGTCAGCCTCCCATCAGAGTGCCTGCCCTGTCTCTCCTTGGTCCTGTGGTCTCAGCTGAAAGGCCTGTCGCCCCACAAGTGCCCCGAGGAAGTCAAGCAGATGCTGCACGTGCTGAGCCTGGAGGACAAGCGTGACTCCCGCTGCCGGTTCCTGAGCGGGGGGATGAAGCGCAAGCTGTCCATCGGCATCGCCCTCATCGCAGGCTCCAAGGTACGCAGCACGGGCCAGGGCTGCACTGGTGGTAGACACATATACCGAGCAGCAGGGCCCGTGGACAGTGGGCTCTAGCTCCTGCTGGGCCTAGGCTGGCCTTTAGCCATGGCCCAGACATTTCAGCCCTTGGTTCCCTGGATGCACAGTCTTGCATGGGCAGTTGTGTCTCTTCTTTGTAGAACTGAAGCCAGCTTGACAATCCCTGTGAAGCCACAGGGGCCTATTGCACAACCAGCCTGAGCTTTGGGACTTAGCTCTGCTGTCATCACAAGGCTGTGTCTCCCCCTCTACCTCCAGGTGTTGATTCTGGACGAGCCCACCTCGGGCATGGACGCCATCTCCAGGAGGGCTGTCTGGGACCTGCTGCAGCAGCAGAAGAGCGACCGCACCATCCTGCTGACCACCCACTTCATGGATGAGGCCGACCTGCTGGGGGACCGCATCGCCATCATGGCCAAGGGGGAGCTACAGTGCTGCGGGTCACCGCTGTTCCTCAAGCAGAAATACGGTGAGCGCGGGAGGCGGGCGGGTGGTCCGGCCTCTGTCCAGGATGGGGTCAGTGCCTTACGGTGAGCGCAGGAGGTGGGTGGGTGGTCCAGCCTCTGTCCTAGGACAGGGTCAGTGCCTTACAGTGAGCACAGGAGGCGGGCAGGCGGTCTGGCCTCTGTCCAGGATGGGGTCAGTGCCTTACGGTGAGCACAGGAGGTGGGTGGGTGGTCCAGCCTCTGTCCTAGGACAGGGTCAGTGCCATGAGGTGGGCAGGAGGTCTGGCCTCCGTCCAGGATGGGGTCAGTGCCACTGGACCACTGTGTGCAGGCAGCCGCCCCCTGTTGGTGTTTGTTAAGGGCCCTTCTCTGGACTTCCTGCTCCAGGGCCCGTGTAGGGAGACCCCAGGCCAGGTGGAGAGGCTGTGAGAAGCAGGAAGAAATGAAGTGACAAACAGTCTCTGAGATGCTGGAGTCAGAAGGACGGTGCTTGGGTTCCAGTCTGCCACTTTACTGCCTTTACCCAGGAGGCCATGTTAGTTTTGCCTTTGCTTTCTTTCTTTCTTTCTTTCTTTCTTTCTTTCTTTTTTTTTTTTTTTTTAGACAGGCAGAGTTAGGCAGTGAGAGAGAGACAGAGAGAAATGCCTTCCTTCCATTGGTTCACCCCCCAAAATGGCTGCTAGGGCCAGCGCGCTGTGCCAATGCAAAGCCAGGAGCCAGGTGTTCCTCCTGGTCTCCCATGTGGGTGCAGGGCCCAAGCACTTGGGCCATCCTCCACTGCACTCCCTGGCCACAGCAGAGAGCTGGACTGGAAGAGGAGCAACCAGGACAGAATCCGGCGCCCCAACCGAGACTAGAACCCGGGGTGCCAGCACCGCAGGCGGAGGATTAGCCAAGTGAGCCACAGCGCCGGCCTTGCCTTTGCTTTCTAATCAGTGAATCAGAGAGGGAGCTGTTGTGTTCCTTTGGGAGGGATTGTGGGTGTAAAGGCACTGCACAAGTGATGTTTCTCTGCTGTTGCCATCCTTGTCCCCTGCAGGCATCCCCCACTGTCCCCCTGCTCATGCAGGCCAGGTTCCCTCCCTCTCTACCTCTCTACCTGCCTCTCACCAACTGCTCTCTGCTTTCTGTGCTGGCTGACCTGGTGATCTCTAATCCCTTCTCTGTGTGAAACATTCGTGTGTATCCCCTGGCCTGAGCCCTGTGTCTGCAGCTCAGACTGCCTGTCCCAACTCTGCTTGGGAGCTGACTTACTCCACTTCCTGTTGCGGCACCAACACCTGGGACTGACTGACCTATGAGACAAGGTTTGTTCTGGCTCATGGTCTGGAGGCTGGGCAGTCCCATGTCGTGGCCTCATTTGTGAGGGCCGTGGGCTGCTTCTGCTGCTGGCAGAAAGCAGGATGGCACGTAGCTGTGTCCATTAAGAGAAGGGAGAGAGAGCGGGAGAACCTGAACTTGCTTTGCGACAACTTGCTCTTCCAGTGGATGATGCAGATGCCTGAGAGCACGAGCTCACTCACCCCAGAAAGGCATTGATGAAGTCATGAGGGCTGTGCCGCACCGAGTGCACCACTCGGACCCCTGCAGAGCCTGTGCAGAGCTGAGCTCTGCTCTCCTACCCCGCGTGCTCTGCTACAGGCTTTGTCATCTTCGGAAAAGCAGCTCCATCTTCCTAGGTGCTTGGCTAAAACCCTGGAGGCTCCCTGCCCCTGTCTTTCTCATACTGCATCTGCAAACCTCACAGGTCCTACCTTCAGAGTACGTCCAAGCTGTCTCCTGCCTCTCTACCTCTAACAGCGTGCTGGCGCCTGGGCGCAGGGCCCCGTCTTCTCCCACAGGGGTCACTGCAGATGCCTCTGCTCTTGCCCCACCTCCCTCTATTCCCAGCCCACCAGGGGCACGTGACAGTGCATGCCACCTGCTGATGCTGCCCAGTACCTCTAGGGACTTTGCCTCCCACTCAGAGTGAAAGCTGGAGTTGGGAGTGGCCAGTAGGACCCGACTGGCCTGGCCCTGCTACTCTGGCCTCATTCCTGATCCTCCCTGTCTCCTGGCTGTGCTCCTCCCCTGAGGCCCCTGCTAACCAAGCCTCTGAGACTACCCACGGCTGTGCCCTTTTGTCCCTTCCACAGCGGTCACTCTCGGTGAGCTTCCTCCATCAGTTTAAAGTCACACCCCCCTCCTGTGCCCTCCTCTGTTTCTTTCTCTAACGCTCTATAAATTGTACCTATATATCTTGTTTTTTGTCTGCCTCTCGTTCCTTAAATGAAAGTAGGGATTCTTTAAAAAAATTATTTATTTATTTGTATTTATTTCAAAGGCAGAGAGGCAGAGACAAACAGGGATCATCCATCCGTTGACTTATTCCCCAAATGCCTGCAAACAGGGCTGGGCCAGGCCAAAGCCAAGATTCTGGAACTCAATCTGTGTCTCTCATACGGGTGGCAGGGACCCAGGCGTTTGATGTGTCACATACTGCCTCCCTGGCTGTGCCTTAGCAGGCAGCTGGACTGAAAACAGGCAGCACGTGGACAGTGCTCTGGTATGGGCATCCTGAGCAGCAGCTTAACCTGCTGAGCCGCAGTGCCAGCTCCCCGCTCCCAGAGTGGGAGTGTTTGGTTCAGTGCTATTCCCTCAGCAGTGCCTGTCCGTCCTGGGCCTCAGGAGAGGTTTATGGAATGAGTAATGTCCAGCACGTGGTGACAAGTGTTACTGACTGCTGAAGCAGTGTTTGTAGTACCGTGAGGCGTGCGTCCCCAGGAGCATGAAGTGATTATTACACAGGCTGCTTTGTACTTTGCCTCAACTTTCAAGGCCCCTGCCTCCTCACCTTTCACTTCCCCTGGTTACACTTGAAGCACATGTTGTCCTTAATGTAGCCCCCCTTCCTTTTGGGTGGCTTTGCTACTTCACCATTGTCACCTCCGTGTTCTGAAGCAGAAAGGGAAGACTCACAGGAGCGCTACTGGGCAGGCTGTGGCACAGCAGTTAAGAGGCACTTAGGGGCCGGCGCCATGGCTCCCTTGTTTATCCTCTGCCTGTGGTGCCGGCATCCATATGGGCGCTGGGTTCTAGTCCCGGTTGCCCCTCTTCCAGTCCAGCTCTCTGCTGTGGCCTGGGAAGGCAGTGGAAGATGGCCCAGGTCCTTGGCCCCTGCACCTGCGTGGGAGACCGGGAGGAAGCAAATGGCTCCTGGCTTTGGATTGGCATAGCTCCAGCCATAGCGGCCATTTGGGGGGTGAACCAATGGAAGGAAGACCTTTCTCTCTGTCTCTCTCTCTCACTGTCTAACTCTATCTGTTTAAAAAAAAAAAAAAAAAAAAAAGAGGCCCTTAGAATGCCTGCATCCTGTGTTGCAGTGCCTGGGCTCAAGTTCTTGCTCCACTTTGATTCCAGCATCCTGCTAATGCTTGTACTCAGAGGCAGGAGGTAGTAGATCAAATACTTCAGTCCCTGCTACCCTCCTGGTTTAGCCTGTCCACACCCCAGATGTTGCAGGCATTTGGAGAGAGAACCAGGGGGTGGTGCTGTGGCACAGCAGGTATTAAAGCCCCAGCCTGCAGCGCCACCATTCCATATGTGCACTGTTTCAAGTCCCAGCTGCTTCTTTTCCAATCCAGCTCTCTGCTGTGGCCTGGGAAAGCAGTAGAAGATGGCCCAAGTCCCTAGGCCTCTGCACCCACATGGGAGACCCTGAAGAAGCTCCTAGCTCCTGGCTTCAGATCAGCTCAGCTCTGACTGTTGCAGTCTTTTGGGGAGTGAACCAGCAGAATAGAAGGCCTCTCTCTCTCTGGCTTTACCTCTCTCTCTAATTCTTTCAAATAAATAAAATAAATGCTTAAAAAAGAGAGAGAAAGAACCAATAGATAGAAGCTCATGCTCTCTCCGTCTCTCTCTCTTTCTTTCTTTGTCTTTAAAAAAATAAAATAAATTAAAAAAATTTTATACAAGACTAGCACTACAAAACTTCCCAGGTGAGTTCCATGTGGTTTCAGTTTGACTGCATGTTTCTCTCCATGTGGTCTGAGACGAGAAGTATGAAGAGTGATGTTGCTTCATGGTCTTTCCAATGGTGTTTCAGGTGCAGGATATTATATCACTTTACTGAAAACACCTCGCTGTAACACAGAGGCACTTTCTCACCTGATGTATCATCACATACCAAATGCTGTTTTGGAGTCCAGCGCTGGAGAAGAAGTAATATTCATACTTCCTAGAGAGAGCGTGCACAGGTATGTGCTCCGTGTCCCCCCCCCCCCCCCGAGTGTGCTCTGCCTGAGCTCTCAACACCTGAGGGGCCTGGGCCCTAGGCCTGGGATTTGCTGGGAGCTCTCAACACCTGAGGGGCTGCGCCCTAGCCCTGGGATTTGCTGGGAGCTCTCAACACCTGAGGGGCCTGGGCCCTAGGCCTGGGATTTGCTGGGAGCTCTCAACACCTGAGGGGCTGCGCCCTAGGCCCTGGGATTTGCTGGGAGCTCTCAACACCTGAGGGGCCTGCGCCCTAGGCCTGGGATTTGCTGGGAGCTCTCAACACCTGAGGGGCCTGCGCCCTAGGCCCTGGGATTTGCTGGGAGCTCTCAACACCTGAGGGGCTGCGCCCTAGCCCTGGGATTTGCTGGGGAGTTAGCACCCCACAGCCGAGTGCACACTGGATACAGGGTTGTGTTGTGTCAGCTCCCTCCTTTAACCCGCACGGGCTCCCAATTGCCTTTAGTTTAAATTCTGTCATATGGCAGAGTTCCTTGATTGTGTGAATTATAATTCCTTGTGCCCACGTTACTGAGTTCAGGTGAAGAACTTAATTGATTTTCCTTTTGATTGATTATTTCAGACCTCAGATTCCTGACACTAGCCTCTTTCCTCTTCGCTCCTTGCTGTTACTTTCAGATCAGAACATTACCTTAGGGGCTGGCGTTGTGGCAGAGCGGGTTGGGCCTTTACCAGCATCCCATGTGAGTGCCCGTTCGGGTCCCGGCTGCTCCACTTCCGATCCAACTCCCTGCTAAACTGGCCTGGGCAGGGCAGTGGAGGATGGACCAAATGCTTAGGCCCTTGCCACTCATGTGGGAGACCCAGATGAAACTCCTAGCTACTGGCTTCAGGCTGGCCAGCCCTGGCCATTTCGGTCATCTCTGGAGTGAACTAGCGGCTGGAGGATTTCTCTCTCACTGTCTGTCCCTTCCTTTCTCTCTCTCTTTTTCCCCTTTCCTTGTGACAATTTTTTTTCCTTTTCTTCCAAGATTTTTTTTATTTGAAAGGCAGAGTTAGAGAGAGAGAGGGAGAGATAGAGAGAGAAAGATCTTCCATCTTCTAGTTTACTCCCCAAATGGCCATGACTGCTGGGGCTGGGATGAGGCTGAAGCCAAGAGCCTGGAACTTCATCTGAGTCTCCCACATGGGTTGCAGGGGCCCAGGAATCTGGGCCATCCGCCGCTGCCCTCCTAGGCACATTATCAGGGAGCTGGATTAGAAGTGGAGTGGCTAGGACTCACACTGACAGCTATGTAGGATGCCAGCCTCACAGGTGGCAGCACCCAAGCACCAGGTCTTGGTGTGACAATGGCATGTATGAGAGCAGGAACTGTGAGGCCATCTTTGCAGACTGGCAGTGCTCCAAGGTAGACAGTGCACCGTGGAGTCATCGCAGACCTATGTGAGTGTGCACCTCACACCGGAGCTTCACAAGCATGTGAACGTGAAACTGAAGACCCCGTAACCGTGCTGGGGATCACAGCTCTCCCCTCGGTTGTTGACTGAACAAGTGGAACCAGAAACTCACTAGGGACGTCGCATGCCCTTGCTGTCAGTGTGCAGGGCTCACCACAGCTGCAGAGCCCCGTCCTCTCCAGGTGCCTAGCGGATGCTTACTGCAACGTGCTAGGCTGTGAAAACTCCAATAAACTCCAGATAAACTCCAAAAATTTGAAATGTGGATTATGATCTCTGACTAAAGAAATAAATTATGATCTCTAACAATGGAATTAAGTTAGAAATTATTACAGTAAGTTCTCTAGAAAATCTACAAATATTTGGAAGCTAAAAAATATACATCTTGAATAACTCACAGAACAAAGTGGAAAATATTTTGAACTGAATGATGATGAAAACAACATCAGAAATATTGAGGAGGGGCCGGCGCTGTGGCACAGCAGGTTAACACCCTGGCCTGAAGCGCCAGCATCCCATATGGGTGCTGGTTCAAGACCCGGCTGCTCCACTTCCAATCCAGCTCTCTATTATGGCTTGGGAAAACAATAGAAGATGGCTCAAGTCCTTGGGCCCCTGCACTCGCATGAGAGACCAGAAGATGCTCCTGGCTCCTGGCTTCACAGCTCCGGCCGTTGCAGCCAACAGGGGAGTGAACCAATGGATGGAAGACCCGCCCCCACCTCTCCTCTCTCTGTGTAACTCTGACTTTCAAATAAATAAATAAATCTTAAAAAAATGTTGAGGAGCAGGCATTTGATGTAGGGGTTCAGTTGCCACTTGGCGCAGCTCAAGCAGTTGAGCCCCTGCCAGCCATGGGGGGACCTGCATTGAGTCCCCAACTCCCAGCCTCGCCTGACCCAGCCCTGTTTGCTGTGGTCATATGGGGAGTGAACCGGTGGATGGGAGACTCATTCTCTCTCTCTCTGTTTTTCTGTCTCCCTCCCTTCCTCCTTCCCTTCCCCCCTCTTTCCCTTCCTCCCTTTCAAATAAAATGAATTAATTTGAAAAATTTTCAGATGCTGAAGGAATGCTTTAAAATGTACTTTTTAAAGCTTACATTAGAAAAAAAGAAAGGCTTATCATCACTTGACCCAGGGTGTGTAGAAGGGAAGAAATTGTAAGGAAAGAAAACAATGAAATGGGAAACAAACAAATGGAGAAAACTTTAAAAACTTGAAGTTATTTGTTTTAAAAGATTAATGGACTCTTAACAGGACCATTAAAGAGAAAAATATTAACCAACATCAAGAATGAAAGAACTGCTGTAATTGCAGAGAGCCTGGAGTCAAAAAGGGTAATAAAATATCACAGTTAAATAACTTGGATAATTTAGGAAAAGATGAGCTGATTCCTTAAAAAAAAACACACACACAAAAACTGATACAAATGGCACAGAAAAATATGAATAATAATATATCTAGTTATGAAATTGAATTTTCTTTTTGACAGGCAGAGTTAGACAATGAGAGAGAAAGAGAGAAAGGTCTTCCGTCTGTTGGTTCACTCCCCAAATGGCTGCTACTGCCGATGTACTGCGCCGATCCGAAGCCAGGAGTGAGGTGTTCCTCCTGGTCTCCCATGGGGTGCAGGACCCAAGCACCTGGGCCATCCTCCACTGCCTTCTCAGGCCACAGCAGAGAGCTGGACTAGAAGAGGAGCAACCAGGACAGAACCAGAGCCCCAACTAGGACTAGAACCCGGGGTGCCGGCGCTACAGGCAGAGGATTAGCCTAGTGAGCTGTGGCGCCAGCTGAAATTGAATTTTCAATAAAAGTATTCCCAGAAAAGACACCTCTGGATGACCAGTATTGCAGTAAGCTGACACCTACAATGCCGGCATCCAACATGGATGCTGGATGAAGTCCTGGCTGCTCCACTTCAATCCTGTTCCCTGCTAATATGCCTCAGAAAGCAACAGAAGATGCCCAAATGCCTGGCCCCTGCACCCGCGTGGGAGACCCAGAAGAAGCTCCTGGCTCCCAGCATCTGCCTGGGCCAGCTCTGGCCATTGTGGCCATCTGAGGAGTAAAGCAGCAGATGGAAGGTATGTCTCTCTCTGCCTCTGCCTCTCTCTCTAATTCTGCCTTTCAAATAAATGAAATAAATCTTTTTGGAAAAAAGAAAACAAACCTCTAGATCCTGTCAAACATCAAGGGAAGAAATAGTCCCATGCTGTAAGAAAATAGAGAAAGGAGCACTTCTCAACTCATTTTAAGGACAGCACAACCCAGATACCGAAACCTGGAAAAACTGAGAGCAGAAAACCAGGCTAATATTCCTCAGGAGCACGGACACAAGGGTCTCATGGAATGTGAGTCATCTGGAAGGTGCAAGGTAGCCTCATTCGTATGTCTGTGCCTTGCAGGGATGTCTGGAAGGGTAGGCCCAGCTGGCACTGTTGCCAAGGACATCTCCAGCATGGGGGACGCATGGTAGTGCGACCATTTGGGGACTGAACCAGTGGATGAAAGAACTCTCCTCTCTCTCTTCGCCTCGCCTCTCCTCTCCTCTCTCTCCTCTCCCCTCCCTTCTCCTCCCCTCCCCCCCTCCCCTCCCCTCTCGTCTCTGCTTCTTTCTTGCTCTGCCTTACAAATAAATAGATCTTTAAAAATAATTACCTTGCATCTGTCACGTGCTGATGGAGCCGTCCTGAGGCAGATGCTGTTGCCTCACTGTTTGGGTTCGCGTCCTGCAGGGGTGAAGCTAGGGTGACAAAGGTGGGACTGAGCTCCTCACACAAAGCTCACGCTTTTTCTGTAGAGAGCTAAGCAGAGTGCTGAGGGATCCACCTTCCATCTTTCAGAAATAAAACTGCTTTCCTTCCAGGTTTGAATCTCTGTTTAACGACTTGGAACTGAAGCAGGCGGAGCTGGGCATCGCCAGCTTCGGGGCCTCTGTCACCACCATGGAGGATGTGTTCATTCGGTGAGTGGGGAGGAAGTGATGGCTCTGGAGACCTCCGGCTGCAAAGAAAGGCTTTTGAGGACCATCTGTCTAAGCAGTGCCCACAGTGGTGGTGGCTCAGACCCAGGGCCTCCAGCCCAGACTAGTACTCCAGTAGTGGGGACGTTGGATAGTGGAGGCGATGTTAAATGTAATTTTCAACAGTTTTAACAGAAATTTCTAGAAATGAAAAAAGCATTGTGTTGTATTAGTTGGAATGTTTTTGCCTACCTGTAACAGATAACACTGGCTCAGCTGGTATAAACAATGAGTATTTTTCACTTCATTTAAAAAGAATTCCTTGGGACCAGCACCGTGGCTCATTAGGTTAATCCTCCACCTGCGGTGCCGGCATCCCATGTGGGCACTGGGTTCTAGTCCCGGTTCTTCTTCCAGTCCCGCTCTCTGCTGTGGCCCAGGAGGGCAGTGGAGGATGGCCCAAGTGCTTGGGCCCTGCACCTGCATGGGAGACCAGGAGAAGCACCTGGCTCCTGGCTTCAGATTGGTGCAGTGCTGGCTGTAGCAGCCATTTGGGGAGTGAACCAAAGGAAGGAAGACCTTTCTCTCTCTCACTGTCTATAACTCTACCTGTCAAATAAATTAAAAAAAAAAATCAGGCCGGCGCCGCGGCTCACTAGGCTAATCCTCCGCCTAGCGGCGCCGGCACACCAGGTTCTAGTCCCGGTCAGGGCGCCGGATTCTGTCCCGGTTGCCCCTCTTCCAGGCCAGCTCTCTGCTGTGGCCAGGGAGTGCAGTGGAGGATGGCCCAGGTGCTTGGGCCCTGCACCCCATGGGAGACCAGGAAAAGCACCTGGCTCCTGGCTCCTGCCATCGGATCAGCACGGTGCGCCGGCTGCAGCACACCGGCCGCGGCGGCCATTGGAGGGTGAACCAACGGCAAAGGAAGACCTTCCTCTCTGTCTCTCTCACTGTCCACTCTGCCTGTCAAAAAAAAAATAAATAAATAAAAATCTTTAAAAAAAGAGAATTCTTGTGGCTGTGCATTGTGGCACAGCAGTTTAAGCCATGCTTAGGAGGCCAGCACCCAGCATGGGAGTGATGGTTCAGTGCCGGCTGCTCTGCTTCAGGTCCCGCTCTTGGCTGGTGGTTCTGGGAAACACCTGAGCCCTGCCATCCGTGTGGGAGATCCAGCTGGAGCTCCTGGCTCTTGACTTCAGCCTGGCCCATATCTGACTGTTCATTTGAAGAGTGAACCAGCACATAAAAGATTCATTCTCTCTCTTCTCTCTCTCTCTCTCTCACTCATACCTTTCAAATAAACTTTTTAAAAAACCTGCTGGAATACTACTTCATCAATTATAGCAAAAATGGCAAATACAAGATAACTAATGAAGGGGAACATAGTGGGGGGTGAGAAACTCTTCCTACTTTCTGCTCTTGAAAGTGAATCTTCCAGCCCCAGTCAGGTCTTTCTGTGACCACAGCCCTGGGCAATAGCTTGAGACAATCACTTAGCTAAGCCACTCCCAAACTCCTGATCCACAGACACTGTGAGAATATAAATGTTTAAGTTATCTTGTGCTGCTAACTTTTGGAATAATCTGCGTCACAGCAACACACCCTTTATGGACCATACTGAGCAAATGATGAGCTACAACGTGCTGGGTTACTTTGCTGTGACAAACTGAGCAGTGGAATAATGGCCCAGAGACTTGGACAGGAACGTGTTTCCTGACCACTACCCCTTTACTGCCAACAACGAAGCATCTTTTTGCCTAGAACAAGATATTAGCAACTTTTTTAAAAGGATCAGATAGTATTTCATGCTGTGTAGGCGTAGTGCATAACATTTGATATTAAGTAGATTATATAACCATGTAGCATGTTATTATGTACTTTTTTAAAGATTTATTATTTGAAAGAGTTATAGAGAGAGGGAGAGATAGGGAGATCCTCCATATGCTGGTTCACTCCCCAAATGGCTGCAATGGCTGGGGCTAGGCCAGGCCAAAGCTAGGAGCCAGGAGCTTCATTTGGGTCTCCCACATGGGTGCAGGGGCCAAAGCACTTGGGCCATGTTCATATGTTGCTTTCCTAGGTACATTAGCAGGGAGCTGGATTGGAAGCGGAGTAGCCAGGATTTGACCCATATGGGGTGCTGGCACTGCAGGCATCTGCCTAACTCATTAAGCCAGAACCCTGACCCCACGTAACCATTTCAAAATGTAAAATCTGGGGTCCAGTGCTGTGGTGTAGTGGGTAAAGCCACTGCCTGCAGTGCTGGCATCCCATGTGGGCACCAGTTCAGGTCCTGGCTGCTCCACTTCTGATCCAGCTCTCTGCTATGGCCTGAGAAAGCAGTGGAGGATGGCCCAGGTCCTTGGGCCCTGCACTCATGTGGGAGACGCAGCTCCGACCATTGTGGCCAATTGGGGAGTGAACCAGTGGATGGAAGACCTCTCCGCCTTTCTCTCTCTCTCTCTCTGCCTCTCCTCTCTCTGTTTAACTCTGACTTTCAAATAAACAAATAAATCTTTTAAAAAATGTAAAATCTGGCCAGTGCTATGGCCCTGTGGTGCCAGCATCTCATATGGGCACTGGTTTGGGCCATCTTCTGCTTTCCCAAGTCATAGCAGAGAGCTGGATCAGAAGTAGCACAGCTAGGACTCAAACTGGTGCCCATATGAAATGCAGGCATTTCAGGTGACAGCTTTACCTTTGTTAATGTTGGTTTAGGCATGATTCTTTGGCAATGGCATTGGTTAATTAACTGAAGGCTTAGTACTTGTTTAAAACCTTTATAGGATATCGCTATCTAGTATGTAATTTTTAAAAATATTTTATTTATTTTATTTGAGAGGTAGAGTCACAGACAATGTGAGGAAGAGACAGTGAGGAAGGTCTTCCTTTCTTTGGTTCATTCCCTCAAATGGCCGCAGCAGCTGAAGTTGTACTGATCTGAAGCCAGGAGCCAGGAGCCTCCTCTAGGTCTCCCACGTGGGTTCAGGGGCCCAAGGATTTGGGCCATCTTCTACTGCTTTCCCAGGCCATAACAGAGAGCTGGATAGGAAGTGGAGCCGCGGGACTAGAACCAGCACCCATATGGGATGCTGGCACTGCAGGTGGAAGATTAACCTACTGTGCCACGGTGCCAGGCCCCTAGTATGTAATTTAAGTGTAGGTTCTTTTCCCCTCATTATTCTTAATTTCTTACTGTTCTGAATTTTATATGACTTTGATTCCTTTGATTCAAATGTGTTGTGTTATGAGAATTTGTATTTGGTTTTGATATTTTTGTTTTGGTTTAGGGTTTGTACGTTGGCAGACTCCAGTGTAAATCTTCCAGGCAGCAAACGCTCCTCTCTCCGTCCTCATCCCCTGGTTAGCAGAGTTCCTGTTGACAGAATTAAACACATTCATTCAAGGATCTACTCCATACACAGTGGCCTCCCGATCAGACTAAACACTGGGGTAAGCAGAGCATTCCAGGTATAAGCAGATTTCGGTCAAGTTCTTAGAACCAAGTTGTCATTCTATCAGGAAGTGTGCATTGGGCCGGCGCTGTGGCTCAATAGGCTAATCCTCCGCCTGCGGCACTGGCACCCTGGGTTCTAGTTCCCCCGGGTTCTAGTCCCGGTCGGGGTGCCGGATTCTGTCCGGGTTGCTCCTCTTCCAGTCCAGCTCTCTGCTGTGGCCCGGGAGTGCAGTGGAGGATGGCCCAAGTCCTTGGGCCCTGCACCAGCATGGGAGACCAGGAGAAGCACCTGGCTCCTGGTTTTGGATTAGCGTGGTGCGCCGGCCACAGCAGCCATTGGGGGGTGAACCAACGGAAAAGGAAGACCTTTCTCTCTGTCTCTCTCTCTCACTGTCCACTCTGCCTGTCAAAAAAAAAAGTGTGCATCAACCTTTTACAAGAACCTAAAAAAAAGTGTGCAAATTTTAGGCATAAAAGACAGCAATATCATAATCTCTGTTCTAGTTTTTTTTTTTTTAATATTTACTTATTTATTTGAAAGGCAGAGTTACAGAGAGGCAGAGGCAGAGGCAGAGAGAGAGAGAGAGGCAGAGACAGAGAGTCAGAGACAGAGAGAGGTCTTCCATCTGCTGGTTCACTCCCCGATGTCCACAATGGCCAGGATGAGGTCAAGCCGAAGCTAGGAGCCAAGAGCTTTTTCCAGATCTCCCACATAGGTGCAAGGGCCCAAGCAATTGGGCCATCCTCCACTGCTTTCCCAGGAACATGGTCAGGGAGCTGGATCAGAAGTGGAGCAGCTGGGAATTGAACTCTTACGAGTGAGAGATTAATTTCATTGCTTCATAATCTTGAATCGTCTATTAAAGGGGAAGCTGGAATGCATGGAGCCTCCACACTGGGAAAGGTCTTGGGGTCATCCAGGCCAGCCCCTACTCCTGTACAAGAGGCTGTTCCTCGGTGTTTGTCTGGGCTCCCCTTGACCAAGCTCTGTTTTGGGAGACAGTTCTTGTGTCTTCCTGGTAGCTCTTTCTCAGTCCAGCCGCAGACATGGGCAGTGGGGCCTTGACGAATGTGAGGTGGACGCAGGCTCCGTCGTGTTGAGTGCAGAAACCTAAGAGGGTGTTGACAGACTTTTTGGTGTTTATTGAAATTTTGGGCCAGGAACCTAGAATACTTGCCTCAGACCTGGCCACCAGGGTTCTTCTCAGAGAACTTCCACAGATAGACTTGTGCATAAGGAACACTGGCACCTGAGTCCTGAAGGCCCTACAGGCAGCACCACAGGGAAGCCGAGGAGAGAGGGCAGTACCAACCTGGGGAAGCCGAGGAGAGAGGGCAGTACCAACCTGGGGAAGCCGAGGAGAGAGCGCAGGACCAACCTGGGGAAGCTGAGGAGAGAGCGCAGGACCAACCTCGGGAAAGCCGAGGAGAGAGCGCAGGACCAACCTCGGGGAAGCCGAGGTGAGAGGGCAGTACCAACCTCGGCCGTCTCTCTCCCCTGCAGCCTGACTCAGTGCACAGTAATGCATTCTTTGGCATGGACTGTCTTTGTGCGTGGGTCCTGTATGCATACAAGTGCAACTTCAAGGTTAAACTAAATTTTATGTATCCAGATAAAAAGTGGCAGTTCATTAAGACCACACCAACAGTGACATTTTCCCCACATTCCCATCAAGTTTGAAATTTTGCAAGTCCTCTCTCTCTGTCTCTACCTCTCTCTGTAACTCTTTCAAATAAATAAAATAAATCTTTTTTTTAATTTTGCAAGTCTTGTAGGTAAAAATATATGTTCTGTAGATTGTTTATAAAAATATATGTTTGGGGCCGGCGCCGCGGCTCACTAGGCTAATCCTCCGCCTAGTGGCGCCGGCACACCGAGTTCTAGTCCCAGTTGGGGCGCCGGATTCTGTCCCGGTTGCCCCTCTTCCAGGCCAGCTCTCTGCTGTGGCCAGGGAGTGCAGTGGAGGATGGCCCAGGTGCTTGGGCCCTGCACCCCATGGGAGACCAGGAAAAGCACTTGGCTCCTGGCTCCTGCCATCGGATCAGCGTGGTGCGCCGGCCGCGGCGGCCATTGGAGGGTGAACCAACGGCAAAGGAAGACCTTTCTCTCTGTCTCTCTCTCTCACTGTCCACTCTGCCTGTCAAAAAAAAAAAAAAAAAAATATATATATATATATATATATATATATATATATATATGTTTGGGGCCGGCTCCGTGGCTCACTTGGTTAATCCTCCACCTGAAGCACCAGCATACCATATGGGCGTCAGGTTCTAGTCCCAGTTGTTCCTCTTCCAGTCCAGCTCTCTGCTATGGCCTGGGAGGGAAGTGGAGGATGGCCCAGGTGCTTGGGCCCTGCACCCACATGGGAGACCAGGAGAAGCTCCTGGCTCCTGACTTTGGATCGGCGCAGCGCCGGCCGTAGCAGCCATTTAGGGGGTGAACCAACGGAAGGAAGACCTTTCTCTCTGTCTCTCTCTCTCACTGTCTAACTCTGCCTGTCAAATTAAAAAAATACGTATATACATATGTTTATAAAAATATATATGTTGCTTACATTTGAGACCTATTTAGGCTAGTCTTCCAACCTCTTTCTAATATGTGCCTTTGCTTTCCTCCATTAAGTATCAGTCAAATCATATTTAATAATTGAATAATCATATTCAAATAATTTAATTTGAAGTGTATGTTTAACAATATTGGAAAGCTAGCGAGGCCTGTTCTAAGGGAATACAGCTGGGCATGCGCCGTGCCTGTGGCCATGTTGGTGCTGTGTCCGCCCTTCTTTCTTGTAGTTCCGTCTTCTGTGCCAGCAGTTCCTCGCCATGCTCCTGAAGAAAGCAATGCACTCCTGGCGCGGCTGGATGCTGATGCTGTCGATGCAGGTCCTGGTGCCTCTGCTGGTCATTGTGTTAAGCCTCTTCCTCTTCAGCTTCAAAGAAAGGAGCATGGCAAGCGTCCCCCTGGCGCTGAATCTGAAAGCATACGGCCGGACCGTCGTTCCATTCTCTGTTCCTCAGAACCCCAGGTTGGACCCTCAGCTTTCAGAACGCTTTGCAGACATGCTTGTGGCCCAGGGGCAGGTTCCCCTGGAGGTCCCAGGTAAGCGTCAGGCGAAGGAGGGCATGGCACACGCTGATCATTCTCCTCTCGGCCACGTTCTGCTCACTGAAGTCAGACTGAGCAGTCAGAAGCCTCAGAAAAACACCCTTCAAGCTGGCGCCGCGGCTCACTAGGCTAATCCTCCGCCTTGCGGCGCCGGCACACGGGGTTCTAGTCCCGGTTGGGGCGCCGGATTCTGTCCCGGTTGCCCCTCTTCCAGGCCAGCTCTCTGCTGTGGCCAGGGAGTGCAGTGGAGGATGGCCCTAGTGCTTGGGCCCTGCACCCCATGGGAGACCAGGAAAAGCACATGGCTCCTGGCTCCTGCCATCGGATCAGCGCGGTGCGCCAGCCGCAGCGCGTCGGCCGCGGCGGCCATTGGAGGGTGAACCAACGGCAAAAGGAAGACCTTTCTCTCTGTCTCTCTCTCTCACTGTCCACTCTGCCTGTCAAAAAAAAAAAAAAATTAAAAAAAAAAAAGAAAAAGAAAAACACCCTTCAGACCCCAAATGACAGGGAAGGGAAAGTTCTTAGAAACGACAGTGTCATGCCACAGATGAAACCAGCGAATCGTCCTTTGTGTCTGAATGTTTTGAAAGGAGATTTGCATGTCTGTCCAGGGCTGTGGGTGAGTTGATGGTGTGCATGTAAAGAAAACTGAGCAAATGAGAAAAGAGAGACATGATAACGGGGAGAATTGTACAAAGAGGAAACACAATAGACGACTTAGTCCAGCTGTGAAAAATCCTTGCTTGGTCATAATAATATCAAAGCTGACGAATGATGTAACCAAAATTGTGATTTAACTCTCGTGGGAAGGGTAAGCGGGGGATGGGGTTGGCAATGATCACAAAAGAACAAGGTTGTTGCTTCCATAATAAGACATTAACCAAAAAAGTGCTGCTTAGCAACCTGGGGGGACGCTGACTGATGCACGGGAAGGGGTCGCCTCTGACGAGCAGGCACTGAGGAGGGATGTGGCAGGGAAGGGCACCGCTGCTCCTCCCGTCTCATGTAAGTCTCCGACTTGAAATCAAATTCATGTATTATTTTGATTCAGTTAAACTTTGGGGTGATTACGTTTTTTAAATAAAGAGATCAGTTGCAGAACACAATGAGCAAAACGGTTTTTCTCACTGTGCACTCCACCTCTGAGCCCAGGAGGATGTTGCCCACGGAGCAGTTTGTGCCGGTGGCGCCCAGTGAGCTTCTTGCCCTGTGGCGCTGTTGTCACGACATCTTTGGGACTGAAGGTCCCTTCCAGCACCAAACATCCCATTTGCCCATGTGACCTGTGTGCTGGGATTACATGACGAGTAACATGACTACCAGTCCCCAAGGAGCTTCTAGAGAAGTCTGTGAACATCTGACAGCACCATGGCTACAGAAAGAAAGCCTTGGAGGGTCAGAGCCTGGGGTCTGAGTAGGAATTGGCCGTTGGAAAGGGAAAGCGACACAGAGAACATTCCAAACAGCATGAGTCCTCAGCTGTGGCTGGAACAGACACGAGGCTTAGAGCCCGGGTCTTTGTCCTCCGTGTCTCAGTCTGCTTTTGTCACTGTATCGGCGTACCACAGACTGGGTGATTCATACAGATGAGAAGTTTATTTTGCTCATAGTTCTGAAGGCTGGGAAGTCCAGTGGGCAGCCCTGGTCCCTGCTCGGCTTTGGAGGAGGGCCTCCTGTTGCTCCATGAGCTTGACCTGGCCGGAGGGCAGAAGGGCTCATCTGGTGAGAGAAGCACCAATAGAAAGCCAAGGAAGCAGAGCCCACTTTTTAACCACCCCCGCCACGTAAGAGGCACCCCCACCCTGCCTTGAGAGGTCACGCACTCCCATAAGAGCAGCATGAAAGACCCTTGTGGCCCAAACACCTCTTACAGAGCTCGTCACATCTCAGCACTCACACGGGGACCAAGTTTCAGCATGAATTTCGAAGGGGACCAGCCACACCCAAGCCGTGGCAGGCAGTAAATGTGCAGAGATTTGGCTTTGCTGGGAGGGCCGTGGAGGATCTCTGGGTGTTGTGGGTGGGCTGTGATGCTGTCAGATATGTGCTCTCGGTAGATTGCGAGGGGCTTCGGTAGAGCCCACGGAGTCCTGGCAGAGATGATGATGACGGGGTGTGGACCTGGAGAAGGTGGACAGAATTGAGAGTGACAAGAGGAAGAGACAAGACTTGGAGACTGACTAGAGCTCCCAATGGGGCATGGATTGGATGTGGGTGTGGCAGGGGTCGTGATGAGCCCAGGAGGCGCAGCAGGTAGGGGCGGGCAGCAGGCTGAGCTGGTGTGACACTGCCCGTAATTCTTGCCATGCTGCATGTCATGTTCCCATCTAGGTTCTCTAGAGACATTCCTACTGAAAAAGGCAAAAGAGGAACCCGAGAATTTTAATAAATTCTACCTTGTGGCAGCCTCCTTCAAAGACGATGGGAACCAAACCATAGTGACTGCGCTGTTCAACAACCAGGCGTACCACTCCCCTGCCCTGGCTCTCAGCCTGGTGGACAATTTCCTCTTCAAATTGCTTTCTGGTAACAGGGCTTCGATAATCACCTCCAACCATCCTCAACCTCAGTCAGAGACGGAGATCTCCGAGAGTGTCCTGTACCAGTACGTGAAATTTCTCTCGCTGCAGTGAGAGCTCACCTGTGCCTGTACCTGTGTGTGCACCTTCCCTCCCTGCAGTGAGAGCTCACCTGTGCCTGTACCTGTGTGTGCACCTTCCCTCCCTGCAGTGAGAGCTCACCTGTGCCTGTACCTGTGTGTGCACCTTCCCTCCCTGCAGTGAGAGCTCACCTGTGCCTGTACCTGTGTGTGCACCTTCCCTCCCTGCAGTGAGAGCTCACCTGTACCTGTACCTGTGTGTGCACCTTCCCTCCCTGCAGTGAGAGCTCACCTGTACCTGTACCTGTGTGTGCACCTTCCCTCCCTGCAGTGAGAGCTCACCTGTGCCTGTGTGTGCACCTTCCCTCCCTGCAGTGAGAGCTCACCTGTACCTGTACCTGTGTGTGCACCTTCCCTCCTGCAGTGAGAGCTCACCTGTACCTGTACCTGTGTGTGCACCTTCCCTCCCTGCAGTGAGAGCTCACCTGTACCTGTGCCTGTGTGTGCACCTTCCCTCCCTGCAGTGAGAGCTCACCTGTACCTGTGCCTGTGTGTGCACCTTCCCTCCCTGCAGTGAGAGCTCACCTGTACCTGTACCTGTGTGTGCACCTTCCCTCCCTGCAGTGAGAGCTCACCTGTGCCTGTGTGTGCACCTTCCCTCCCTGCAGTGAGAGCTCACCTGTGCCTGTGTGTGCACCTTCCCTCCCTGCAGTGAGAGCTCACCTGTACCTGTGTGTGCACCTTCCCTCCCTGCAGTGAGAGCTCACCTGTACCTGTACCTGTGTGTGCACCTTCCCTCCCTGCAGTGAGAGCTCACCTGTACCTGTACCTGTGTGTGCACCTTCCCTCCCTGCAGTGAGAGCTCACGTGTACCTGTACCTGTGTGTGCACCTTCCCTCCCTGCAGTGAGAGCTCACCTGTACCTGTGTGTACACCTTCCCTCCCTGCAGTGAGAGCTCACCTGTACCTGTACCTGTGTGTGCACCTTCCCTCCCTGCAGTGAGAGCTCACCTGTGCCTGTACCTGTGTGTGCACCTTCCCTCCCTGCAGTGAGAGCTCACCTGTACCTGTACCTGTGTGTGCACCTTCCCTCCCTGCAGTGAGAGCTCACCTGTACCTGTGTGTGCACCTTCCCTCCCTGCAGTGAGAGCTCACCTGTACCTGTACCTGTGTGTGCACCTTCCCTCCCTGCAGTGAGAGCTCACCTGTGCCTGTGTGTGCACCTTCCCTCCCTGCAGTGAGAGCTCACCTGTGCCTGTACCTGTGTGTGCACCTTCCCTCCCTGCAGTGAGAGCTCACCTGTGCCTGTGTGTGCACCTTCCCTCCCTGCAGTGAGAGCTCACCTGTACCTGTGTGTGCACCTTCCCTCCCTGCAGTGAGAGCTCACCTGTGCCTGTACCTGTGTGTGCACCTTCCCTCCCTGCAGTGAGAGCTCACCTGTGCCTGTACCTGTGTGTGCACCTTCCCTCCCTGCAGTGAGAGCTCACCTGTACCTGTGTGTGCACCTTCCCTCCCTGCAGTGAGAGCTCACCTGTACCTGTACCTGTGTGTGCACCTTCCCTCCCTGCAGTGAGAGCTCACCTGTACCTGTGCCTGTGTGTGCACCTTCCCTCCCTGCAGTGAGAGCTCACCTGTGCCTGTGTGTGCACCTTCCCTCCCTGCAGTGAGAGCTCACCTGTACCTGTACCTGTGTGTGCACCTTCCCTCCCTGCAGTGAGAGTTCACCTGTGCCTGTACCTGTGTGTGCACCTTCCCTCCCTGCAGTGAGAGCTCACCTGTACCTGTACCTGTGTGTGCACCTTCCCTCCCTGCAGTGAGAGCTCACCTGTACCTGTGTGTGCACCTTCCCTCCCTGCACTGAGAGCTCACCTGTACCTGTGCCTGTGTGTGCACCTTCCCTCCCTGCAGTGAGAGCTCACCTGTACCTGTACCTGTGTGTGCACCTTCCCTCCCTGCAGTGAGAGCTCACCTGTACCTGTACCTGTGTGTGCACCTTCCCTCCCTGCAGTGAGAGCTCACCTGTGCCTGTGTGTGCACCTTCCCTCCCTGCAGTGAGAGCTCACCTGTACCTGTACCTGTGTGTGCACCTTCCCTCCCTGCAGTGAGAGCTCACCTGTACCTGTGTGTGCACCTTCCCTCCCTGCAGTGAGAGCTCACCTGTACCTGTACCTGTGTGTGCACCTTCCCTCCCTGCAGTGAGAGCTCACCTGTGCCTGTGTGTGCACCTTCCCTCCCTGCAGTGAGAGCTCACCTGTGCCTGTGTGTGCACCTTCCCTCCCTGCAGTGAGAGCTCACCTGTACCTGTACCTGTGTGTGCACCTTCCCTCCCTGCACTGAGAGCTCACCTGTGCCTGTACCTGTGTGTGCACCTTCCCTCCCTGCAGTGAGAGCTCACCTGTACCTGTACCTGTGTGTGCACCTTCCCTCCCTGCAGTGAGAGCTCACCTGTGCCTGTGTGTGCACCTTCCCTCCCTGCAGTGAGAGCTCACCTGTACCTGTGTGTGCACCTTCCCTCCCTGCAGTGAGAGTTCACCTGTGCCTGTACCTGTGTGTGCACCTTCCCTCCCTGCAGTGACAGCTCACCTGTGCCTGTGCCTGTGTGTGCACCTTCCCTCCCTGCAGTGACAGCTCACCTGTACCTGTACCTGTGTGTGCACCTTCCCTCCCTGCAGTGAGAGCTCACCTGTACCTGTACCTGTGTGTGTACACCTTCCCTCCCTGCAGTGAGAGCTCACCTGTACCTGTACCTGTGTGTGCACCTTCCCTCCCTGCAGTGAGAGCTCACCTGTGCCTGTACCTGTGTGTGCACCTTCCCTCCCTGCAGTGACAGCTCACCTGTACCTGTACCTGTGTGTGCGCCTTCCCTCCCTGCAGTGAGAGCTCACCTGTGCCTGTACCTGTGTGTGCACCTTCCCTCCCTGCAGTGAGAGCTCACCTGTACCTGTACCTGTGTGTGCACCTTCCCTCCCTGCAGTGAGAGCTCACCTGTGCCTGTGCCTGTGTGTGCACCTTCCCTCCCTGCAGTGACAGCTCACCTGTGCCTGTACCTGTGTGTGCACCTTCCCTCCCTGCAGTGAGAGCTCACCTGTGCCTGTACCTGTGTGTGCACCTTCCCTCCCTGCAGTGAGAGCTCACCTGTACCTGTACCTGTGTGTGCACCTTCCCTCCCTGCAGTGAGAGCTCACCTGTGCCTGTGTGTGCACCTTCCCTCCCTGCAGTGAGAGCTCACGTGTACCTGTACCTGTGTGTGCACCTTCCCTCCCTGCAGTGAGAGCTCACCTGTACCTGTACCTGTGTGTGCACCTTCCCTCCCTGCAGTGAGAGCTCACCTGTGCCTGTACCTGTGTGTGCACCTTCCCTCCCTGCAGTGAGAGCTCACCTGTACCTGTACCTGTGTGTGCACCTTCCCTCCCTGCAGTGAGAGCTCACCTGTACCTGTACCTGTGTGTGCACCTTCCCTCCCTGCAGTGAGAGCTCACCTGTGCCTGTGTGTGCACCTTCCCTCCCTGCAGTGAGAGCTCACCTGTACCTGTACCTGTGTGTGCACCTTCCCTCCCTGCAGTGAGAGCTCACCTGTACCTGTGCCTGTGTGTGCACCTTCCCTCCCTGCAGTGAGTGCTCACCTGTGCCTGTGTGTGCACCTTCCCTCCCTGCAGTGAGAGCTCACCTGTGCCTGTACCTGTGTGTGCACCTTCCCTCCCTGCAGTGAGAGCTCACCTGTGCCTGTGTGTGCACCTTCCCTCCCTGCAGTGAGAGCTCACCTGTACCTGTGTGTGCACCTTCCCTCCCTGCAGTGAGAGCTCACCTGTGCCTGTACCTGTGTGTGCACCTTCCCTCCCTGCAGTGAGAGCTCACCTGTGCCTGTACCTGTGTGTGCACCTTCCCTCCCTGCAGTGAGAGCTCACCTGTACCTGTACCTGTGTGTGCACCTTCCCTCCCTGCAGTGAGAGCTCACCTGTACCTGTGCCTGTGTGTGCACCTTCCCTCCCTGCAGTGAGAGCTCACCTGTACCTGTATCTGTGTGTGCACCTTCCCTCCCTGCAGTGAGAGCTCACCTGTGCCTGTGTGTGCACCTTCCCTCCCTGCAGTGAGAGCTCACGTGTACCTGTACCTGTGTGCACCTTCCCTCCCTGCAGTGAGAGCTCACCTGTGCCTGTGTGTGCACCTTCCCTCCCTGCACTGAGAGCTCACCTGTACCTGTACCTGTGTGTGCACCTTCCCTCCCTGCAGTGAGAGCTCACGTGTACCTGTGTGTACACCTTCCCTCCCTGCAGTGAGAGCTCACCTGTACCTGTACCTGTGTGTGCACCTTCCCTCCCTGCAGTGAGAGCTCACCTGTACCTGTACCTGTGTGTGCACCTTCCCTCCCTGCAGTGAGAGCTCACCTGTACCTGTACCTGTGTGTGCACCTTCCCTCCCTGCAGTGACAGCTCACCTGTACCTGTGTGTGCACCTTCCCTCCCTGCAGTGAGAGCTCACCTGTACCTGTGTGTGCACCTTCCCTCCCTGCAGTGAGAGTTCACCTGTGCCTGTACCTGTGTGTGCACCTTCCCTCCCTGCAGTGAGAGCTCACCTGTACCTGTACCTGTGTGTGCACCTTCCCTCCCTGCAGTGAGAGCTCACCTGTACCTGTGTGTGCACCTTCCCTCCCTGCAGTGAGAGCTCACCTGTACCTGTGTGTGCACCTTCCCTCCCTGCAGTGAGAGCTCACCTGTACCTGTACCTGTGTGTGCACCTTCCCTCCCTGCACTGAGAGCTCACCTGTACCTGTGCCTGTGTGTGCACCTTCCCTCCCTGCAGTGAGAGCTCACCTGTACCTGTACCTGTGTGTGCACCTTCCCTCCCTGCAGTGAGAGCTCACCTGTACCTGTACCTGTGTGTGCACCTTCCCTCCCTGCAGTGAGAGCTCACCTGTGCCTGTGTGTGCACCTTCCCTCCCTGCAGTGAGAGCTCACCTGTACCTGTACCTGTGTGTGCACCTTCCCTCCCTGCAGTGAGAGCTCACCTGTACCTGTGTGTGCACCTTCCCTCCCTGCAGTGAGAGCTCACCTGTACCTGTACCTGTGTGTGCACCTTCCCTCCCTGCAGTGAGAGCTCACCTGTGCCTGTGTGTGCACCTTCCCTCCCTGCAGTGAGTGCTCACCTGTGCCTGTGTGTGCACCTTCCCTCCCTGCAGTGAGAGCTCACCTGTACCTGTACCTGTGTGTGCACCTTCCCTCCCTGCAGTGAGAGCTCACCTGTACCTGTACCTGTGTGTGTACACCTTCCCTCCCTGCAGTGACAGCTCACCTGTACCTGTACCTGTGTGTGCACCTTCCCTCCCTGCAGTGAGAGTTCACCTGTGCCTGTACCTGTGTGTGCACCTTCCCTCCCTGCAGTGAGAGCTCACCTGTACCTGTACCTGTGTGTGCACCTTCCCTCCCTGCAGTGAGAGCTCACCTGTGCCTGTGTGTGCACCTTCCCTCCCTGCAGTGAGAGCTCACCTGTACCTGTGTGTGCACCTTCCCTCCCTGCAGTGAGAGCTCACCTGTGCCTGTGTGTGCACCTTCCCTCCCTGCAGTGAGAGCTCACCTGTGCCTGTGTGTGCACCTTCCCTCCCTGCAGTGAGAGCTCACCTGTACCTGTACCTGTGTGTGCACCTTCCCTCCCTGCAGTGAGAGCTCACCTGTGCCTGTGTGTGCACCTTCCCTCCCTGCAGTGAGAGCTCACCTGTACCTGTGTGTGCACCTTCCCTCCCTGCACTGAGAGCTCACCTGTGCCTGTACCTGTGTGTGCACCTTCCCTCCCTGCAGTGAGAGCTCACCTGTACCTGTACCTGTGTGTGCACCTTCCCTCCCTGCAGTGAGAGCTCACCTGTGCCTGTGTGTGCACCTTCCCTCCCTGCAGTGAGAGCTCACCTGTACCTGTGTGTGCACCTTCCCTCCCTGCAGTGAGAGTTCACCTGTGCCTGTACCTGTGTGTGCACCTTCCCTCCCTGCAGTGACAGCTCACCTGTGCCTGTGCCTGTGTGTGCACCTTCCCTCCCTGCAGTGAGAGCTCACCTGTACCTGTACCTGTGTGTGCACCTTCCCTCCCTGCAGTGAGAGCTCACCTGTACCTGTACCTGTGTGTGTACACCTTCCCTCCCTGCAGTGACAGCTCACCTGTACCTGTACCTGTGTGTGCACCTTCCCTCCCTGCAGTGACAGCTCACCTGTACCTGTACCTGTGTGTGCGCCTTCCCTCCCTGCAGTGAGAGCTCACCTGTGCCTGTGTGTGCACCTTCCCTCCCTGCAGTGAGAGCTCACCTGTACCTGTACCTGTGTGTGCACCTTCCCTCCCTGCAGTGAGAGCTCACCTGTGCCTGTACCTGTGTGTGCACCTTCCCTCCCTGCAGTGACAGCTCACCTGTACCTGTACCTGTGTGTGCACCTTCCCTCCCTGCAGTGAGAGCTCACCTGTACCTGTGCCTGTGTGTGCACCTTCCCTCCCTGCAGTGAGAGCTCACCTGTGCCTGTACCTGTGTGTGCACCTTCCCTCCCTGCAGTGAGAGCTCACCTGTGCCTGTACCTGTGTGTGCACCTTCCCTCCCTGCAGTGAAAGCTCACCTGTACCTGTACCTGTGTGTGCACCTTCCCTCCCTGCAGTGAGAGCTCACCTGTGCCTGTGTGTGCACCTTCCCTCCCTGCAGTGAGAGCTTTCGCTCCTGCAGTCTTCTCTCTTTACTGCCTGTTTCTTTCCTCTTTTTTTCTTCTAATAACAAATTGTTGTTTTATAAAACGGCTGCTCTTAGCTGTTCTGCTTGAATTACCACCTCTCTCCTCATATTCTGTTTTTTACAGGGGCCCTAAAGGACATTACCTTGTTGTCAACTTGCTTTTTGGAATAGCCTTTCTGTCTAGCTCGTTTTCCATCTTGACTGTCAGAGAGCGCCGAATTAAGGCCAAGCACATCCAGTTTGTCAGTGGTGTTTACTTGTGGGCTTACTGGCTCTCCGCTCTGCTCTGGGACCTCATCTCCTTCCTCGTCCCCACTCTGCTGATGGTGGTGAGTGCTGGGTCAGATCACAGGGAACTTGCCTGGGGGTCCCCCGTACAGCTCCAGAACCAGCCGGAAGCTCAGCCCTGACTGAGATTGGGGTGTGAAGCTCCTTCGTCGCTGCCCCTCAGGCATCACTGGGAGCAGAGGGACCTGCCATGGGGCCTTTTTTTCTTTTAAAGGGCTGTGATTTTTTTTTCAGTTTTATTTGTTTGCTTGAAAGAGTGACAGAGAGAAGGAGAAACTGAGAGAGAGAGAGAGAGAGTCAGAGAGAGAGAGAGAGAGAGAGAGATCTTCGTTCACTGGTTCACTCCCTAAATGTCTGCAGAAGCTGGAATGAACCAGCTGAAGCCACAAGCAGGAACTCTTTCCAGGTCCCCCACGTGGACGGCAGGGAGCCAGGGTTTTGGGCCATCATCCGCTGCCTTCCACACACATTAGCCAGAAGCTGGCAGAGGCTTGAGGAATAACATTTCCGTGAAATGCCTAGGAGCAGAGGCAGGCCTGGATTCCAGGCCCTCTGGAATAGGGTGTGGGTGTCCCAAGCATCGGCTTGATCTGCTGGGCCCCAGTGCCCACCCCTGCCCTAGGATCTTTAAGTGACAACACGGAGTCGCGGCCTCAAGCTAATCAGAGGCAGTGCTTTGAGGATTTGAGTTTGTTGTGCAGAAATAGCTCACCAGGATATTGATGGGCTGAAATATTTGATTAGGATTGAATTGAGTAATTTGAGGGTTTCCTGGTTACTTTTGTAAAGGTTATCAGGAAGATTTTTTTTAAAGATTTGTTTATTTCATCTGAAAGGCAGAGCTGTAGAGAGAAAGGGAGACACAGAGAGAGAGAGAGATTCTCCATCTGCTGGTTCACTCCCCAAATGCCTGCAACAGCCAGGGCTGAGCCAGACTGAAGCCAGGAGCCCAGTACTCCACCTGGGTCTCCCATGTGGGTGGCAGAGAACCAAGCACTTGAGCCATCACCTGCTATGTCCCCCAGATTGCATTAGCAGGAAGCCGGATCAGGAACAGAGTAGCCAGGACTGAAATCTGCATTTTGATATGAGATGTAGAATGTCTGAAGTGGCGGCTTAATCTGCTATTCCAGATGCTGGCCCCTGCCTATGTGTTTGTTTCTGTTTGTTTGTTTTTAAGATTCATTTATTTTTTATTTTTTATTTATTTTTTATTTTTTACAGGCAGAGTGGACAGTGAGAGAGAGAGACAGAGAGAAAGGTCTTCCTTTTGCCGTTGGTTCACCCTCCAGTGGCCGCCGCGGCTGGCGCGCCGCAGCCGGCGCACCGCGCTGATCCGAAGGCAGGAGCCAGGTACTTATCCTGGTCTCCCATGCGGGTGCAGGGCCCAAGCACTTGGGCCATCCTCCACTGCACTCCCGGGCCACAGCAGAGAGCTTGCCTGGAAGAGGGGCCACCAGGACAGAATCCAGTGCCCCGACCGGGACTAGAACCCGGTGTGCTGGCGCCGCAAGGTGGAGGATTAGCCTAGTGAGCCGCGGCGCCAGCATTTATTTTTATTTGCAAGAATTAGAAAGAGAGGGAGGGCCATATCCTCTACCAGCTGGTTCACTCCCCAAATGGCCAGAACAGCTGGGGCTGGGCCAGGCTGAAGCCAGGAGCTAGGAGCTTACTCTGAGTCTCCCATGTAGGTGCAGGGGCCCAAACACTTGGGCCGTCCTCCACTGTTTTTCCCAGGCCATTAGCAGGGAGCTGGATCAGAAGTGAAGCAGCTAGGACAGGCACCGATGCCCATACGGATGCTGGCACTGTAGATGGTAGCTTAGCCCACTGTGCCACAATGCCAGCTGCTGCCTGTGTGTCTTGTAGACACCTCTGGACCACTTATCTCCCTGCACTGTGGCAGGTGCTGGTCGTCTCTGCCTTGCTGGGGGAAGGGAAGGGAGGTACCTGGGCGTGTGGCAGGTACCTTCCTTCTGAACCTGGGATGATTCTGTTCTTTCTCCAGCTGAGGACTGACTGACAGTGGCTTTTCCCAATTCTTCCCACTCCCCCTTCCTGAGGTGGTGTTTCTGTACTACAATGAAGAAGTGTTTACACACCGTGGAAACATCCTTGCTCTTGTCTTGATGTTGATTCTCTATGGCTGGGCTATCATCCCCCTCATCTACATAATCAGCTTCTCCTTCGAAAGTGCCAGCCACGCCTGCGTCAAGCTGGTCGTCATGCTCACCTTCTTGAGCATTGGCCCCATCATGCTGGTCACCGTCACAGCCGAGCAAGGTGAGCACTGCTTAGCCACATCCCACGGAGCTTTAATTCCCCCTGTGGCAGCCGCAGGGGTTGTACCTGCCCCAGAGTGTGTCTCCCAGGGCAGCTGTGGTCTGGAACACACACTTCGAGGAGAACAGATGAACTAGCGGTGTATTCCTTCTGTGGATTGCTGTGACAACAACACAAGAGCGTGCACAGTGTGGAGTGAGAGGGAACACCATGTGGGGGCGGTCTGTGCAGTCCACAGACACACTCCTAACGCTAGGCTAGCATCTGGAAAGCAGTCGTGTCTGGGTTAGGGAAGGGCATTGACTGAAAAAGAGAGGTTAGTGAACTTCGTGAAGCGATGAAATACCCTTTTTCTCCTTGGGGATACTGGTTATGGGAACTTACATATTTACCACAATTTATCCTAATTCATCACATTTTCTACTTTTTTTGAAAAAAGGTGTATTTATTAGAAAGTCAAGAGTTGGCTGGCGCCACAGCTCAATAGGCTAATCCTCCGCCTTGTGGCGCTGGCACACCAGGTTCTAGTCCCGATCGGGGCGCCGGATTCTGTCCCGGTTGCCCCTCTTCCAGGCCAGCTCTCTGCTGTGGCCCAGGAGTGCAGTGGAGGATGGCCCAAGTGCTTGGGCCCTGCACCCCATGGGAGACCAGGAGAAGCACCTGGCTCCTGCCATCGGATCAGTGTGGTGCACCGGCCACAGCGGCCATTGGAGGGTGAACCAACGGCAAAGGAAGACCTTTCTCTCTGTCTCTCTCTCTCACTGTCCACTCTGCCTGTCAAAAAAAAAAGAGTTACAGAGAGACACAGAGGAAGATCTTGCATCTGTTGGTTCACTCCATAGATGGCCACAATGGCCAGGGCTGGGCCAGGCCAAAGCCAGGAGCCAAGAGCTTCATCCAGGACTCCCACGTTGGTGACAGGGACTCAAGTCCTTGAGCAATTCTTTTGTTGCTTTCCCAGGGAGCCAGATCAGAAGTGGAATAGCCAGGACACGAGCCAGCACCCACATGGGGTGCCAGTGTCACAGGCTGCAGCTTTACTTGCTATGCCACAACACTGGCCCCAGATTTTCTACTTATGACCTATGCATTTCACTGAAATGTTATTCCTCAAGAGAAAGATAAAACATCAGTAAAGAAAGACAGCTGGTGCGGGGAGGGGGCTGCTTGGTAAGTGTGTCATTGGAGTAGAGGAAACCAAGGTGGGCATCGTCCACGCTACGCACCTGCAGCTGGCCCTTTCTGGTCAGCGTTGGGCACACTGATGTTCTGCCTCTGTAGTGCTCTTTTTCATTTGCATTGATGAACACCTCTTTCAAATTGACTTTGGATTTTTGTTTTTGTTTTTTGGTTTTTTTTTTGCTTAAAAGTAGGTTAACAGGGATGGGTGCTGTGATACAATGGGTTGGATGCCCAAACCCCATGAGAGTGTGGTCCAAGTCCCAGCTACTCTGTTTCTGATCCAGCTATCTTCTGGCGAGGCAGCAGATGATGGCCCAAGTTCTTGGGTTCCTGACACCCATGTGGGAGACCCAGGTGGAATTCCTGGCTCTTAGCTTTGGCCTGGCCCAACCCTGGCTGTTGTAGGCATTTTGGGGATGAATCAGTGGATGGAAGAGCTCTCTCTTCTTCTCAGTGCCTCCCTCTCTCTCTCTCTCTCTCTTTCTCTCTTTCTCTCTCTCTGTCATTCTGCCTTTCATATAAATAGTTTAACAGCTTCCCTCTGCTTAAAAAACAAACAACAAAAAAAGACCTTTTTTTTTTTTTTTACAGAAAAGTCTTTGAGAGACAGAGGGAACTGTCATCTGTTTGTTCCCTCCCCAGATGCCTACAACAGCTGGGCTTGGGCGGGGTAGAGGAGAGGGTGGCTAGGGAAGGGCGAGGCTGGGACTCTAGATCCCCAGCTGGGTAACAGGAGCACACTCACCTCAACCTTTACCATGCCCTGGCTTTTATCTTGGAGTCATTGTTTCTTTTTTTTTTTTTTTTTTTTTAATTTTATTTGAAAGGCAAAGTTATAGAGAGGCCGAGACGGGGAGGGGGTCTTCCATCCATTGGTTCACTCCCTAGATGGCCACAATGGCCAGAGCTGCACCAATCCGAAGCCAGGAGCCAGGAGCTTCTTCAGGGTCTCCCAGGTGGGTGCAGGGGCCCAAGGACTTGGGCCATCTTCTACTGCTTTCCCAGGCCACAGCAGAGAGCTGGATCGGAAGTGGAGCAGCCGGGACTCACGAACTGGCGCCCATATGCGAAGCTGTTGCTTCAGTGCTGGGGGGCCCCCTCATTGTTTCTTAAGTGTGTGCAAACGACAGTGTTGTTCCCACAGGGTGTAAAGGCAGGGACTGTGTGTGCACCTGTCCTAATGTGAAGCTCATGCACCCTGGAGGTTGACCCAGCAGACCCTGCTCTGTCTGGGCCCAGCTCACTTGTCCACCTCTGCAATGCAGCCATGCTCCTGCTGGTGTTCCCACACACAGTGCCCGCTCTCCTGCTCTGTGCGTGACCAGGTGCTGGTGTTCCCACACACAGTGCCCGCTCTCCTGCTCTGTGCGTGACCAGGTGCTGGTGTTCCCACACACAGTGCCCGCTCTCCTGCTCTGTGCGTGACCAGGTGCTGGTGTTCCCACACCCAGTGCCCGCTCTCATGCTCTGTGCGTGACCGGGTGCTGGTGTTCCCACACACCCAGTGCCCGCTCTCATGCTCTGTGCGTGACCACGTGCTGGTGTTCCCACGCACCCAGTGCCCGCTCTCATGCTCTGTGCGTGACCGGGTGCTGGTGTTCCCACACCCAGTGCCCGCTCTCATGCTCTGTGCGTGACCGGGTGCTGGTGTTCCCACACCCAGTGCCCGCTCTCATGCTCTGTGCGTGACCGGGTGCTGGTGTTCCCACACACCCAGTGCCCGCTCTCATGCTCTGTGCGTGACCGGGTGCTGGTGTTCCCACACACCCAGTGCCCGCTCTCATGCTCTGTGCGTGACCGGGTGCTGGTGTTCCCACACCCAGTGCCCGCTCTCATGCTCTGTGCGTGACCGGGTGCTGGTGTTCCCACACCCAGTGCCCGCTCTCATGCTCTGTGCGTGACCGGGTGCTGGTGTTCCCACACCCAGTGCCCGCTCTCATGCTCTGTGCGTGACTGGATGGAAACACGGTGCTCTGGAGCAGCACAGCAGGAGAGAAACACGCACGGCCTGGAGGCTGAACGGCCACAGAGGAAGGGGGACAACCTAGAGATGCACAAGTCAGGGAAAGCCTTGCAGGCCTGGGAGTGTGATGGTCCAGTGACGGGGCAGGGTTAGAAGATATGTGGGACAGTGTGCCCTTTTCTTTTCTTTTTTTAAAAAATTATGATTTTATTTGAAAGGCAGAATGACAGAGAAACAGAGAGGTTTTCCATCTGCTACGTCAGTCCCCAGATGGCTACAACGGCTGGGGCTGGGCCAGGCCGAGGCTAGGATTCTGAAGCCCAGAGCTCAGAACTCATCCTGGTCTCTTACATGGGTGGCAGGGGCCAAGAACTTGGGCCGTCTTCCACTGCTTTCCTAGGCACATTAGCAGGGAGCTGCAGCAGAAGTGGAACAGCCGGGACTCTGAAACCAGCACTCTGATAGGGGATGCTGCACCACAAACAACAGCAGCCCCAAGGATATGTTTTTTAAATATTGATTTGTTGGTTTATTTGAAAGGAAGAATTAGAAAGGGCAAGATGGGGGTGCGCAGAGAAAGAGACTTCTGTCCATTAGTTCACTCCCCAGAAAGCCACAATGGCCAAGGCTAGGCCAGGCCAAAGCCAGGAGACTGGAATTCCATCCAGGACTCCTATGTAGGTGGTAGGGGCTCAGTCACTTGGGCCATCTTCTACTGCTTTCCCAGGCACATTAGCAGAGAGCTGGATCACAAGTGGAACAGCCAGGACTTGAACCGGTGCTCATACGGGAGGCCAGCATCACAGCCACGGCCTAACCCACTGTACCAAGGATGTGCTTTTCTTTTCCGTCAAGTAAAGTTACTATTTTCTGTTCCTTTCAGACCTGGGTTATGAAGCAATCTCAGAGAACCTGGATCACGCGTTCCTCGCACTCCCGGGCCACTGCCTGGGGATGGCTTTCTGCAACTTATATTACAACTTTGAACTACAGAGGTTTTGTAGTGTCAAGAACCTGAGCCAGACTGAGTGCAATGAAGCTTGTAGGTAGAATAAGTGGAATTACTGTATTTTCATTTGAGTCTTGCAAGTAGTATAAATGGAATTTATTTTCATTGAGATACAGTTCACATAAAATGCATCCTTTTTTATAAAATAGCATAATGCTTGCATGTAACCACCCGTACCATCCCGTGTACTCTAAACCATCTCTAAATTATTGATAGTACTTTATACAATGTAAATGCTATGTAAATTGTTGTCATACTGTATCATTTAAAAGAGAAGAAATTCTATATATGTTTAGTAGACAGTTTTTTTCTGAATATTTTCTACCTATGGTTGGTTGACTCCACAGATGCAGAACTTATGGCTATGGTAGATGAGTTGATGTAAAAAATGTCATTTTATATCAGATACTTGAGCAGCCACAGCTTTGGTATCTGCAGGGAGATCTGGAACCAATCCCACAAATACTAATGGCCAGTTGTAACCTATATGTACCCAAAAGAGACTGATTAGCAAATTACAGTATAAGCATCAAGATAACATGATGCAGGCATCAAAAAGAATGATTTTGATCTCTATGTCCTGATATGTCAATGTCCATTATATATTATTAGATGAAACAAGTACATTGGAGAAGTGAATGCATAGTATCACTCCATTTTTTTGTTTCAAAAGATAATACCTAGGGGACCAGTGCTGTGGCATAGTGGGTAAAGCCACCACCTGCAGTGCTGGCGTCCCATATGGGCGCCGGTTCTAGTTCTGGCTGTTCCACATCTGATCCAGTTCTCTGCTATGGCCTGGGAAAGCAGTAGAAGATGACCCAAGTCGTTGGGTCCCTGCCCCTGTGTGGGAGACCTGGAAGAAGCTCCTGGCTCCTGGCTTCAGAACAACCCAGCTCGGCACATTGCAGCCGTTTGGGGAGTGACCCAGTGGATGGAAGGCCTCTCTCTCTGTCTCTCTGCTTCTGCCTCTGCCTTTCTGTAACCCCGCCTTTCAAAAACCTAAATAAATCTTAAAAAAAAGATAATACCTAGAAAATGTAGAAGAATTTTACATAAAACTATAACATTGGATTTGGCTAATGGAAAAGCACCTTTACTTTCTAATTCATGTATTTCTCCTTTTTGCAATGAATGTATATTTATTGTATAATTTTATTTTATTTATTTATTTTTGACAGGCAGAGTGGACAGTGAGAGAGAGAGAGAGAAAGGTCTTCCTTTTGCCATTGGTTCACCCTCCAATGGCCGCATGTGCCGGCGCATCGCGCTGATCCGAAACCAGGAACCAGGTGCTTCTCCTGGTCTCCCATGTGGGTGCAGGGCCCAAGGACTTGGGCCATCCTCCACTGCACTCCCGGGCCACAGCAGAGAGTTGGCCTGGAAGAGGGGCAACTGGGACAGGATCCGGCGCCCCGACCGGTACTAGAACCCAGTGTGCTGGCGCCGCAGGCGGAGGATTAGCCTATTGAGCCACGGTGCCAGCCTAATTTTATTTTTTTAAGATTTATTTATTTGAAAAGCAAGATAGAGAGAAGGAGAAACAGAGAGCTTCCATCCACTGGTTCATTCCCCAAATGTATACAACAGCTGGGGCTGGGACAGGCCAAAGCTGGACGCCTTGAATTCCATCCGGGTTCCCACATGGGTTCAGGGGCCTATGGACTTGGGCCATCTTCCACTACTTTCCCAGGTGCATTATCAGGAATCCGGATGGGAAATGGGACATCCAGAATTCATACCAGGGCTCATATGGGATACTGACATTGCAGGTGGTGGCTTAACCTTCTGTACCACAATGCCAGACCCTGTTTTAAAATACTGTAAAAAATTTTAAGGCAGACCAGCTTAAAAAGAGAATAGAGACTCCTGAGTATTTTTTTTTTTTTACAGGAGTGGTTAGTTGAAGTTGCAGGGTAATTATTGATTGAAAGAAGACCTTGGCCGGCGCCGCGGCTCACTAGGCTAATCCTCTGCCTTGCGGCGCCGGCACACCGGGTTCTAGTCCCGGACAGGGCGCCGGATTCTGTCCCAGTTGCCCCTCTTCCAGGCCAGCTCTCTGCTGTGGCCAGGGAGTGCAGTGGAGGATGGCCCAAGTCCTTGGGCCCTGCACCCCATGGGAGACCAGGATAAGTACCTGGCTCCTGCCATCAGATCAGCGCGGTGCGCCAGCCGCAGCGCGCCAGCTGCGGCGGCCATTGGAGGGTGAACCAACGGCAAAGGAAGACCTTTCTCTCTGTCTCTCTCTCTCACTGTCCACTCTGCCTGTCCAAAAAAAAAAAAAAAAAAAAAAGAAGAAGAAGAAGAAGAAGACCTAAACATATAAATAATTTATATTTCAAGTGTCAAATGGACAGGATGAAGTCTTTCATTTTTTTTCCAAAGATTTATTTGTTTGCAATTCTGAAAGCCAGAGAGAAGGGGAGAGACAGGGAGTGACTTCCATCTTCTGGTTCACTTCCCAAATGCTGCAACAGCCAAGGCTGGGCCAAGCTGCAGCCAGGAGCCTGGAACTCCATCCAGGCTTCCCATTCAGGTGCCCAAGCACACGGGCCATCTTCCCCTGTGCTCCCAGGCAAATTAGCAGGGGACTGGACAGGAAGTGGAGCAGCCAGGACTTGAGTCAGTGCTCCAGTCTGGGATACTGGTGGCACAAGTGGTGTCTTCACTCCCTGCAGTACAACACTGGCACCTATTTTTTTATTGACAAAAATCATGTATATTTATCATACACAACATGACAGGTCTTTTTTTTTTTTTTTTTTTTTTTTTGACAGGCAGAGTGGACAGTGAGAGAGAGAGACAGAGAGAAAGGTCTTCCTTTGCCGTTGGTTCACCCTCCAATGGCCGCCGCGGCCGGCGCGCTGCGGCCGGCGCACCGCGCTGATCCGATGGCAGGAGCCAGGAGCCAGGTGCTTTTCCTGGTCTCCCATGGGGTGCAGGGCCCAAGCACCTGGGCCATCCTCCACTGCACTCCCTGGCCACAGCAGAGAGCTGGCCTGGAAGAGGGGCAACCGGGACAGAATCCGGCGCCCCAACCGGGACTAGAACCCGGTGTGCCAGCGCCGCTAGGCGGAGGATTAGCCTAGTGAGCCGCGGCGCCGGCCGACAGGTCTTTTTATTGTACTGTTTTTACAGAACATTAATTATAGGAGGGAAAACAAAATGTCACTGTTGACCACCATCTGCAATGTGGGAATAGCGATGATGAAAAGAACACTTCTTTTAAACTATATTCGTTGTAATAGGAATTTACCTACTAGGTGTACAGTTGAGGAATTGCTTTGAAAATTACCCAAAGTTTTTAAATATCTATTTACCCCATTTTAGCAGAAAAATATGTGGTCCAAAAGAACATCTACGCGTGGGAGTCCCTAGGGATAGGGAAGTACCTGACCGCCCTGGCTATCTCGGGACCTGTGTACATCATCCTGCTTTTCCTCATCGAAACCAGCGCATTCTGGACGCTGAAAGCCAGGCTCTCTGACTTCTGCGGGAAGCCAAGTTTGGTGAGTGCGTCCGAGTGCAAACTGCACAGACTCCCAGAAAGGAGAACACTCTGGCTGAGCCCCTGTGACCTCGTTCCATGCTGGTCATCTGTGGTGCTTCCAGGGTCTGCTCCTCAGCACAGCAGAAACAAGACCTGAGTTTCCTCAGACCAGTCACTCTTCCCCAGCTCCACGAGCCAAACAAGAAGTCTGTTCAAAGAAACCCAGAAATGAGCTTTTGTTAAAGCTTTTTTTAAAAGATAGATTTATTAATTTGAAAGAGTTACAGAGAGAGGGAGAGAAAGAGAGAGGTCTTCCATCTGCTGGTTCACTAACCAAATGGCCACAATAGCCAGGGCTGGGCCATACCAAAGCCAGGAGCCAGGAGCGTCTTCCAGGTCTCCCGTGTGGGTGCAGGGGCCCAAGGACTGGGGCCATCCTCCACTGCTTTCCCGGGTGCATTAGCAGGGAGCTGGATCAGAAGCTGAGCAGCCGGGACTCAAACCAGGGCCCACGTGGGATGCCGGTGCTGCAGGTGGGGCTTACTTCACCTGCTGTGCCAGAGCACCAGCCCCATTGTCATATCTGATATCCCTAGTTGTAAGTCCTAGTTTTCCTCCGAAGTCGATGCCGCGTGAAGTTTTCCTGATGGCCGTAGCTGCTCCTGAGATGGGGTGGTGGTGTGTCCATGAGAACCAGGGTCAGCCCAGACACCTTCCAGCCTTCCCAGGGAGGCTGCGGTCTTCATGGTTCCCCTCAGTCTCCATCTTGTGCCCTCACAGCAAGTCCTAATTTTTTCACCCTTGTCTTGGTGATGCAGGCAGTGCCGCTCAATGTGCCATCAGCACCTGAGGACCAAGATGTGGCCAAGGAAGCAGAAACTATCAAGATGCATTTGGAAAAGTTGTGCAAGAAAAATCCCCTGGTTGTTAAGGAAGTGTCAAAGGTAAAGTCAAAAGTCAAGAACATTCTCCCTCTGGGTCACGCACCAGCAGGCACTTGGCCTATTGGCAGGTGACTCAGATACGTGACTCCCCGTGGGGTTTCCTCTGGGAGTGATCACAGTAGAATTCATTGGTGTACGAGACAAAAATTAGGAACTCGGTCCTCTACTGTCTGTTGTGTGGCCCTCTGGAGGCGAGAGGCCTGGGGTGGGAGCGGGAGCAGGCAGTGCCAGAGGCTGTGCCTGATGCAGCGACTCTCCAGGATCTGGAAGACAGTTTGTGGAGGAGTCGGGGCCTCAGCCTGCCTCGTGCCCCCGAGCGTTTTAAGAGCCCCTTCCAACATCAGGATCTTGGTAACATTTCCCCAGGTTGCTAGTCTTACTGTTTCTCTATAGTTTTAGTTTAAAACTTAAATAAACCTTCCTGTAACATCAAAAGTATGCTTTGGGGATGAAAGAGTTTATCTTGGAAACAGCATTCTCAGTATGGAAGGCAAAGAGAAACCCCTCCTATCCTGCTGGGCTAGCACTGAGAGGAGGCAGCGCTGAGCCTGGGTGCAGGACAGGCCCCGAGCCCTGGGAGCCCTGAGAGCCCTGAGGCGGCCTGGACCTGTGCTAGAACAGACTGCAGTGAGCACAGGGAGCTCCCGGACTGCACCGAGGCGTCCTAACCGTGTCTGCTCTCTCATGTGTCTCAGGTCTATGAGAACAAGGTGCCCGTGGTGGCTGTGAACAAGGTATCCTTCACTGTTCAAGCGAAAGAATGCTTTGGCCTTCTTGGCCTCAATGGAGCAGGGAAGACTTCCATTTTCAAAATGCTGGCCGGGGAGAAGCCAATAACTTCTGGGGAGGCCTTTGTCAGGGGTATCAGCATCAGCTCTGACCTAGAGAGAGTGAGTATGACTACAAACAAACCTAGGGGTGTCACACAGGATTCGGGGTGGGGGGGGGGAACTGGGGTGAGAGTTGATCTCTGAAAATTCCGCGTATCCGTTTCTTTTTTTTTTTTTTTTTGACAGGCAGAGTGGACAGTGAGAGAGAGAGACAGAGAGAAAGGTCTTCTTTTCCCGTTGGTTCACCCTCCAATGGCCGCTGCAGCCAGCGCACCGCGCTGATCCGAAGCCAGGAGCCAGGTGCTTATCCTGGTCTCCCGTGGCGTGCAGGGCCCAAGCACTTGGGCCATCCTCCACTGCACTCCCTGGCCACAGCAAGCAGAGAGCTGGCCTGGAAGAGGGGCAACTGGGACAGAATCCGGCGCCCCGACCAGGACTAGAACCCCGTGTGCTGGCGCCACTAGGTGGAGGATTAGCCTATTGAGCCACGGCGTTGGCCCCGCGTATCCGTTTCATCTTGACCCCAAATCCATGTCTCCATCCTGGAGCACTTCTTTGGAACTATGATACTTGCATCTACCTCTTATTTAACATTATCTCTCTTTTTTTATTTTAAATATTTAGTTATGATGAGGGGCTGGCTTTGTGGCGTAGCAGAATAAGCTGCCGCCTACAGCGCCAGCATCCCATTTGGGTGCCAGTTCAAGTCCCGGCTGCTCTGCTTCTGATCCAGCTCCCTGGTGCACCTGGGAAGGCACTGGAGAATGGCCCAAGTGTGTGGGCCTGTGCTGCCCACACAGGGGAACCCATGTTGAGTTCCAGGCACCTGGCTCCAGCCTGGCCCAGCCCTGGCAGTTGCGGCCATCAGGGGAGTGAGGAAATCTTTAAAAGATTTATTTTATTTATTTGAAAGGTAGAGTTACAGAGAGAGAAGGAAACAGAGATCTTCCATTATCTGTTTCACTTCCGCAGTAGCTACAACAGCCAGGGCTGGGACAGGTCAAAGCCAACTCATACGGTCAAACTGCATCTAATATAGGATGCCAGCGTTACAAGCAGCAGCTTAACCTGCTATGCCACAGTGCTGGCCCCTGGAAGCTGCCATCTGGGGAGTAAACCAGTGGATTGGAGAGAGAGAGAGAGAGTGTGTAACTCTGCCTTTCAAGACAATGAAAAGAAATAGTATAAATAAACTTTAAAAAAAAAATGCTGGGGCCGACATTGTGGTACAGCGAGTTAAGCTGCTGCCTACGAGGCCAGCATCCCATATAGGTGCCTGTTTGAGACCCTACTGCTCTACTTCTGGTCCAGCGCCCTGCTAATGCACCTGAGAAAACAGTGGAAGATGGCCCAAGTGCTTGGCACCCTGTACCCATGTAGGAGACCTAGAAGCTCCGAGCTCCTGGCTTCAGCTTGCCACAGCCCCGGCCATTGCTGCCATTTGGAGAGTGAACCAGTGGATGGAAGCGTGCTTTCTCTCTCTCTCCCTCCCTCTCCTCTCCCATCTCTTCCTCTCTCTCTCTCTGTAACTCTGCCTTTCAAATAAAATAAAAAAATAAATCTTAATAAAATGCTTGAGCCAGCATTGTGGCTCTGTGGGATAGGCTATCACTTGTTACACTGGCATCCCATATGAGCACTGGTTCAAGTCCTGACTTCTCCACTTCTGATCCAGCTCCCTGCCGGTGTGCCTGGGAAAGCAGTGGAAGATGGCCCCAGTGCCTGGGCCCCCTCCATCCACATGGGAGACCTGGGTGAAGTTTCAGCCTCCTGGCTTCCACCTGGCCCAGCTCCAGCCTCTGTTGCCATTTGGGGAGTGAAACAGTGGATGGAAGGTCTCTCTCTGTATATGACTCTGACTTCGAAGTGACCAAATAAATCTTTTTAATAAATAAATAAAACAGACAAGGCAGCACCTAGAATGAACCCCAGGTCAGCTCTGAGATATTTACTATACAAATGCAGTGTTATGTCAAAAGGATAAAAAGTGTAAGTCAGGTTTATACCAGAATTGTTAGGTCCAGAAATAAAATCCACCAAAATAAATCATTATATTTATCCCTAGATGCTGAAAAGGCATTTGACAAAAAACTTAGTATCAACTCATGATTTTTAAAAATAGAAATAGAATTAGAAGAAACGTCAAAGTAATACGGTGGGGGCTGTTGCTGTGGTGTAGTGGGTAAAGCCGCCGCCTGCAACGCTGGCATCCCTTACGGGTGCTGCTGGTTCAAGTCCTGGCTGCTCCACTTCTGATCCAGCTCTCTGCTATGGACTGGGAAAGCAGTAGAAGATGGCCCAGGTCCTTGGGCCCCTGCACCCACGTGGGAGACCTGGGAGAATCTGCTGGCTCCTGGCTTCAGATCAGCACAGCTCCGGCCATTGCGTCCAATTGGGGAGTGAACCAGCAGATGAAAGACCTCTCTCTCTCCCTCCCTCCCTCCCTCCCTCTCTCTCTCTGCCTCTCCTTCTCTCTGTAACTCTGACTTTCAAATAAATAAATAAATCTTTAATAAAATAAAATAAAGTAACACAGTGAAGACCACCCACCAGCAGGTTCACGTTTTATAAAGAAATATTTGAAGTATCTGCGTTCCAGTCCTGTGTGTCTTTCTCAGCTGTTGGCTTGGTGCCAGGGACAGGGATGTCCCCAGGAAGCCACATTCTGGAAGTGCAGCCTGGCCTGAGCTGTGTGGGCCCGTCTTCCTCCTCCTCCCCAAGACAGACGCTCTGGTAGTTCTGTACTCTGCACGCTGTCAGATCTTCCCCCACCCTGCGGCTGTCCTGCAGCTTGAGGGGAAGAGGGAAAAGAAGAAAAGCGAGGGGAAACAAGTTGATTATTTTTTCAAAAATAGTAGCCCACTGTTTTATGTCTCTACTTCAGGCTAGCCTGTGAACATGGTCATAGACCATAGCTATGAGTTTATAATGGCAAAAACAGAAATGACTCAGTGTGTGTGAATTTTTTTATTTTTATTTATTTATTTATTTATTTATTTATTTATTTATTTTGACAGGCAGAGTGGACAGTGAGAGACAGAGACAGAGAGAAAGGTCTTCCTTTGCCGTTGGTTCACCCTCCAATGGCCGCGGCGCCGGCCCAAATACATACTTTTAAAAATAAAAAAATTTGGCCGGCGCCGCGGCTCACTAGACTAATCCTCCACCTTGCGGCGCCGGCACACTGGGTTCTAGTCCCGGTTGGGGCGCCGGATTCTGTCCCGGTTGCCCCTCTTCCAGGCCAGCTCTCTGCTGTGGCCCGGGAGTGCAGTGGAGGATGGCCCAAGTGCTTGGGCCCTGCACCCCATGGGAGACCAGGAGAAGCACCCGGCTCCTGCCATCGGATCAGCGCAGTGCGCCGGCCGCAGCGTGCCGGCCACGGCGGCCATTGGAGGGTGAACCAACAGCAAAAAGGAAGACCTTTCTCTCTGTCTCTCTCTCTCACTGTCCACTCTGCCTGTCAAAAAAAAAAAAAGTATGTATTTGAGGGTTGGCATCCTGGCACAGCCGGTTACACCTCAGCCTGTGATGCCAGCAGCCCAGGTGCGCATCCTTTTGAGTCCCAGATGCTCCACTTCAGATGCAGCTTCCTGCTGATGTGCCTGGAAAGAGCAGAGATGGCCCGAATGCTTGGGCCCTGGCCATCCTCATGGGAGATCTGGATGAAGGTCCTGGTTCCTGGCTTTGGCCTGGTCCAGCTCTGGCTGTTGTGGCCATTTGGGGAGTGAACCAGTGAATGGAAGACCTCTCTCAGTCTCTGTAACTTTGCCTTTCAAATAAATATTTTTAAAAAGATTTATGTAGTGAAGGCAGAGGGCCGAGGCCGAGGCCGAGGCAGACAGCCTGTGCCTGTGTTGGAGCAGGCATGGTTAACCTGGCAGAAGTGGCCTTCCTTGAAGTGCCTCCATGTTCTCATCTCAGGTGCGGAAGTGGATTGGCTACTGTCCCCAGTTTGATGCTTTGCTGAACTTCATGACAGGCCGTGAGACGCTGGTCATGTACTCCCGGATCCGAGGCATTCCCGAGCGCCACATCAGCACCTGTGTGGACCAGATTCTTGAGGACTTGGTCTTGTACATGGATGCTGACAAGCTAGTGAAGACCTACAGGTAAGATTTGGGGCTTCCCCTGGCCACCCCGCCTCCAGGCACCAGCATAGGAGGTGGGAGTGCTGGAGGGGCCCTACCTTCCCTGTACGAAAGGGCCAGTGCCTCAGCTTCCCCAGCAATGCTTTGTGTTGGTCCTGGGCTCCCAGGCGCATTGTGGGGCCACCGCAGGGCAGAGGCGTTGCTGTAGCTGGGGACAAGCAGATGGACCGCGGCGTTATCTACCTGACAAGGCCACTTGATGAAGGGCTCCCCGTTTTTGGCCGGCTTGCGTTTTAAGCCCACAGTTAGCTCAGTCTGCTGTGTCTGTGGCACCTGAATTTCAGGTGTTCTGCTGGGAAACTTGGCGGGGTCCTCAGGCTACTGTTGCTAGGGTCCCAAAGGGCCCCTTGCGCTGAGCGCAGCGCCCCTAGAGGTGCACGGTGGAACGGCAAGCTCGGGACACCTCTGACCTCCGGCAGAGCAGGCTTGGGATCAGATGATGACGTCCTCGGCTCTTCAGTTTCCACAGGTTTTCTTGTATCCCTGTGTCCTTTGATGATCAAAGGAGTGTGCACTTGCAACGTTTAGAGCAGTGCCTTACACACAGCAAATGTTCTATGTATTAAAAAAAAAAAAAAAAAGCTTGCTAAATGGTCCTGTGCCCTATGTACACAGAGGGGAGCGTCCCCAACCCTAGAAAGACCCTCACAGAAGATTCCTCGGCTGTGTGCTCGCCAGGACCAATCCTTGTCCATCCTTGGGAATGGACACAGAGTGCACAGATGCAGCCCCCGTTCAACCTGGGGTGAAGGCGACGGGGCTGTGTTTCTGTAGGCCGCCCCTCCCCAGGTGCACAGAGCAGCACTTCCTGAACAGAGCAGAGGGGCCGGTGTTGGACAGCAGGATCACTGTGGAGGCTGATGCTGACCAGTCCCCTGACCTCTCCTTCTCTGCCTCCAGCGGGGGCAACAAGCGCAAGCTGAGCACGGGCATCGCCCTCCTCGGAGAGCCTGCGGTCATCTTCCTGGACGAGCCGTCCACGGGCATGGACCCCGTGGCCCGGCGCCTGCTCTGGGACACTGTGGCCCGGGCCCGCGAGTCTGGCAAGGCCGTCGTCATCACCTCCCACAGGTAGAGCCGGGGTGTCCCTGTGCGTCCGTGGAGGAGCCAGACGGGCTGGGCAGGGTGGGACCCCGAGGTGCCCGGAGCCGACCAGGAGACTCCCAGCCTCTGCCCACGGGCCATGCTCTGAACCGGTAGCGGCCTGGCCTGGGCGTCGGCACCTTCCTCTCCGCACAAGACTTTGGCTCTCAGGGCGGGCATCGGCACCCCCAACACTGTCTCAGGCCTGCCCCCTTGTCCCCAGCATGGAGGAGTGCGAGGCCCTGTGCACCCGGCTGGCCATCATGGTGCAGGGTCAGTTCAAGTGCCTGGGCAGCCCGCAGCACCTCAAGAGCAAGTTCGGCAGCGGCTACTCCCTGCAGGCCAAGGTCCGGAGCAGAGGGCAGCAGGAGGCGCTGCGGGATTTCAAGGCCTTTGTGGACCTGACCTTCCCAGGTGCGAGCCTGCCCGGGGCCTGCCTGAGCCGCTCCCGGCCGCTCTGCCTCTCCCACATCCCTGATCCCTGGGGCCGGACCGCCCTCCGCTGGCCCCGCCCCCTCCTCACAGGAACACGCCTGTGCTTTGTGCAGGCAGCGTCCTGGAAGATGAGCACCAGGGGATGGTCCACTACCACCTGCCCGGCCACAACCTCAGCTGGGCGAAGGTGAGCACCCTCGTGACCGAGGTCCTGTCTCTCGGGTGGTCTCGTGCACTGGTGCTGCGGCGCCCTGGCTGTGTCTGTAGTGACCTTCAGGCACATTTCATGGGCATAAGGGACTTCCGGGATAAGCTCCTGCACACCTCACGTCCGAGAGGGGCGCCACGTGCCCGAGGTCACACAGGGAGTCGGGCCAGCCAGGCCTCTGTCCTGCCTACACTCCCAGCAGGAAGCAGAGACTGACTTCTCGAGAGGGGCTCTGCAGGAGCCGAGGGCCCCTGGGTGCCGGCCCCAGCGGCCAGATCTCCCTGTGTCCCCTCTGGGTGCGCCGGTGAGCGGGCGCTTCCTCCCCACAGGTGTTTGGCCTTCTGGAGGCAGCTAAGAACGAGTACCAGCTGGACGACTACTCCGTCAGCCAGGTCTCGCTGGAGGACATCTTCCTGAGCGTCGCCTACCCCATGTACCGCACACAAGGCCAGGACCAGCGTGGGCAAACGCCGCCTCCGCCTCGCTCTTCAGCCCCTCCCCCAGCCCCTGCCCTTCTGTAATAAAGACTCCCTGGTGCCCAGCTGGCCCAGGGGTGCGCAAGGCCGCTCAGCGAGGCTCTCCCCGGACGCAGTTCACTGGGCAGGGTGGGCCAGTGGCTCAGCGGCTGGATGAGACCAGTGCACAGGGATACCCCGAGTCCCTGCAGTGGGCTGTGGCCTCCGCAGGTCCTCTCACCAGCAGTGACTGTTGGTGACACAGCAGTGACCACTCTGTGCCCCGTTCACATCCTGTCCCTCGGCCGTACCTCCCTCAGGGCCAGGTACGGAGCGCGTCCTGGGCCTGGCTGTGCCCTGCCCGGTGGGTGAGGGTCTGCAGGCACGGCACAGGCACGAGGTGGCCGCATGCGTGAGGCTGGCTGCTCGGTGCACCGCCTGCACGTGCAGCTTCGCCCGCGCTGGAACCCCAGCTTCAGGTTTGCCTCCGGGTGCGGGGACAGCACGCGTCTGCTGTCTGCTCACCCAGGGCAGCACTTGGATTCCTGGGCCTTCCTGGGCGTGGCCCTGGCTCGCGGGGGCTGCGCGGGACCCTGCACCAGGCCTCCCTCATTTCCCAGGGGAGCCAGTGGACTGTCCACGGCCAGAAGCCTGCAGCAGAGGTGGGGAGCCCCACACTGCAGACCGACCGCACCTGGGCGGCTGTCCGAAATGCTGGCCGGGTCCCCTCAGCCCTGTGGAGTCAGAAGTCCTGGGGCAGCGCCCAGCCCTGTCAGGGGCGCTCCTGATGTCCTGGGCCTGGGTGTGCCCTCAGGTGGCCGTTGGGCTCCCGGGAAGAGTGGCCCACAGGCCTGGCACACATCAGCACACCCCCGACCTGTTCTGAGCAGGGGCTCCCACTTCGACCCCGCCTGACTGCGAGGGGACGCCCCGGGCCCCCAGCACCGCTCCCTCTCGACCCGACTCCCCCTCCGGGGCGGCTCATCCCGCAGCGCGACCCGCGGACCGGGACACTGTCGCAGCCTGATCACCGCCTTCCAGGCGCCAGCCAAGCCGCCCCCGGCCGCGAGGGCAGCAGTCGCCCTTCCCGCCCGGGGCCGCTGGGGCTTCCTGGCGCCGGCGAGGGCCGAGTCGCCTGAGTGCGGGGAGCGTGAGGAAGGGGCTGCGAGGGGAGGGGTGGGTGGGAGCCCGACCCCAGGGCCCCCGCGGGCCCTGCCCTCCGGGAAGAGCTGCAGGGCGGCGGCGAGGGTCGCTCCGGGGAGGCCACGTTTCGGGGTAGAACGGACCGAGACCCCAGCCCCGTGCCTGGGGCCCTGTGGGCACCGCAGCAGGCGGCGAGCGCTGGGCACGCCTGGGCACCGGGAGCGAACTTCCGAACCCGCCGCGGCGCTCGGGGACCCCGGCCCGGGACCCAGGGGGCGGGGCGGGCGTGCGGGCTCCGCCAATCAACGGCCAGCGTTCGAATTCGCGTCCCGGCCCGGCCAATTGGGCGGGGTGAGCGGGGCCCCGCGGCGCGGCCAATGGGAGCGCCGGGCGCGTTTGAAAACGAGGGCGGGCGGTGCGGCGCCATCTGCGCCTGCGCGGGGCGGCCGGCGCGCAGGAGCCGAGCGCGGGCGCTCGCGGGCGGGCTCGGGGTAACCGCGGCACGAGCGGGGCGATGGGGAGCGGCGGCGGTGAGTGCGGGGCGGCCCCGAACCCCTTCTACCTGGGATGAGGAGGGGGGCGTCACAGGCGCTCGCAGCCTCCAGCTCGCCCGCGTCCGGGACGCGCGGTTTAAATGCCCGCGGTGCGCCCGCGCCCCGGCCGGCGGCTGCGATCCCTGCCCTGAGCCCCGGGAGCGGCGGTGCCGACGATCCGTGTCGCCGGTGCGGGGACTGCGCGTGGCTGCCGTTGGAGGCGGGGGCGCGCGTGGTCGCACGCAGCGGTGCGGTCTGCGCGGGGAGCTCGCGCCTTGGCCGCGCACCTGGCGCCGCGCACCTGGCGGCTCTCGCTCGGCTGCGCCGGGCCCGGCGCCGTGGAGGAGCGTCCTGGCTGGACGTGAGCTGCGATTCCGGTGACCCGGGAGCGTCGCCGAGTGTCAGTCCTAAGACAAGTGAAGGAGGGAGCGTTCTGAGTGGTGGAGTCCGTGTGGTTCCTGGGAGTTCGTCCGCCGGTGCGCGCCTGGCTCCAGCGCTGGCGGGGAGACCCTGCGCCAGAGGGGCTGGGGGTGGCCGGGGAGCTGTGGAAGGGAGGAGGATGGGCAGGAAAACGCGAGTTCGCAGGAGAGGCAGGGTCTTGACGTTCGTGCGGACCCTCGCGATTTCCTGGGAAATGCGGAGTCGCCTCCTCTGCTCGGAGTGAGGAGGGGGCTGCGGGGCGGAGGCTGGGCCGACCGGCCGTGGGGAGACCGCTCACCTGCCCAGGTGGCAGCCCCGCCGGCCCGTGGTGGCTGCGTGGGCGTGGGTCGGGTTTTGTGTGGGATCCTTGTGGCCCTGAGCTCTGTCATTTACAGAGGATGCGGGGGTGGCGGGGGGCAGACAGCGCTGGCCTCTGCAGAGCCGGCTTGACATGTCCTGGCCTGGCCTCCTGGCTCTGCCTCTGTGAGGGGCTGCCCTCCTGATTCGGGCTCGGAAACCTGGCTGTTGAAGCCGGACGACCCGTGTTACGCATGCCCGGTAGCCCAGTGTGCGAAGAGAGGCAAAGCCCCAGCCAGGGCCCCGGGAGCTTCCCTGGGGTGAAAACCGCCCTGGGCCGCAGCTGCCTTCCCCACACCCGGCGGTCCCGTGGGCCCGGATCGAAGGTTTCCCAGCGCCTGCCACGCGCCTCCTATACGGGTCGGACGTCCGGCCGCATGAGGTGGTCGGCGGTGCTGGCATCCTGCGCGCTGGACGGGGAGTCAGTGCGGCCGGCTCACCGAGCCTTGTGGTCCTCCCCGCAGTGGTCCACTGTCGCTGTGCCAAGTGCTTCTGCCACCCTGCCAAGCGCAGAACGCGGAGGCGGCCCCGGAACCTCTCCATCCTGAGCCTGCCCGAAGACGCGCTCTTTCACATCCTGAAATGGCTCTCCGTCGGCGACATCCTGGCCGTCCGAGCCGTAAGTCCCACCGGCATCCCGGATCGGGGTCAGCGTTTTCTTTTCTTCCTTTTCGTTTTAATGTAAGAAAGCGCCCATCCTCTGGTTTACTTCCCAAATGCCCGCAGTGGCCTGAACTGGGCCAGGCTGCAGCCAGGAGCCAAGTACTCAGCCCTGGCCTCCCATGTACGTGGCAAGAACCAAAGCCCTGGAGCCATCACCGGTGTGCGCTGGCGGGAAGCTGCGGTCAGGAGCGAGCAGTAACCCAGGTGCCCCAGTGTGGGGCGTCCACATTTTAATCCCTGGGTTTATTCTAGGGAGAGGGAGATCTTCCATCTGCTGGTTCACTCCCCAGTGGCCGCAATGGCCAAGGCTAGGCCAGACCAAAGCCAGGAGCTTCTTCCCGGTCTCCCACATGGATGCAGGGGCTCCAAGGACTTGGGCCATCCTCCACTGCTTTCCCAGGCCATTAGCAGGGAGCTGGATGGGAAGTGGAGCAGCCGGCATTTGAACAGGTGCCTGTGTGGGTGCCGGCTGCAGGGGGCGCCTGCTCCCGCTGTCCCACACTCGGGCCCAGGCCTCGTGTTCTTAAATGTCAGGACGACACTTTGCTGCCAAGGGAGGACCGTGGAAACTGGACGTCCTCAGTAGATGCGTGACGATGTTCCGATGGCAGTGACGGCACGGCAAGCGTGACTCGTCCATCGTCATTCTAACAGAAAATACCCTCCTGCCAGTAAGATGGCCGTTGCTCAGGAAATAAGATGTGGGGCCTGCGTTGTAGCGCAGCAAGCGAAGCTGCCGCGTGGGACACGTCGGCCGGCACCCCGTGTCCGAGTGCCAGCTGAGGGGTCCACGCCCCACTTGTAGGACCCTGTCCCTGCCCCTCCAGGCCCTCGGGGAAGCTCGTTTCTGGGCCCTTTGTTCAAAGCAGCGGTCACTTTTATGCACAGCCTAGTTCCTTCCTTACCTGGATCAGGAGGGAGACAGAGACCACACATCTGTCTGCATCCGAATCCCAGGAGCCTCCGGGGCAGGCGCTGTGTGGCAGGGTCAGTCCCTGTCTCGGAATCCTGCTTCCCGGCTCCCAGCTCCAGTGCGTGGGCCTCTGCCACCCACGTGCGAGTCCCAGGTGGCGTTCCCGGCTCTCGACTTTGGCCTGGCTTTTGTGAATGAACCAGCGGATGGAGGATCTCTCTCCCCAGGTCCTTCCCTCCCACCACCCCGCCGTCATTCTGCCTCTCCAGTAAATGTATCTTTAAAAAAAAAGAAAGTGCCCCGGGAGGTGGGCTTTCAGGCTGTCCCTCAGGCGTCCGCCCTTTGCTCCCGTGTTCTGCAGGTGCACTCCCACCTGAGGGACCTGGTGGACAACCACGCCAGTGTGTGGGCGTGTGCCAGCTTCCAGGAGCTGTGGCCTTCCCCTAAGAACCTGCAACTCTTTGAAAGGTATCCCCTGAGAACGGCTCCCTGTCCTGCCCCGGCCCCGCTCTGGTCCAGGATCTGACGCAGGAGCTGTCCTGCCGCTGTTTGCCCTCCCATTACCTTGCGGGGTGACCGAAAGCTGTAGACGGCCCCCGTCAGGCCCCTTGTCCCGGGCCCCGCCTCCTGCACTCCCTGAGCGTCCTCCGAGGCCGTCGACTCGCTCCCACGTGACAACACAAGTCGTCTGCGTGCTGAGATGTTTAGGTCTTTTCCTAAAGTCAGAGCCATGTGATTCAGTCTTAATGGGTTTTACTCACTGCTGATTCTGCCCGCTCACCATCCCCTCGCCAGTGTCCGCACTGGGCCCAGTGTCCACCTGGGCTCCCGTCAACCAAGTATCAGCACCCAGCCCACTGTCCTCACGGGCTGGGGCCGCCCTGGGGCACCCATCAACCAAGTGTCCGCACCGGGCCCACTGTCCTCATGGGCTGGGGCCGCCCCGGGGCTCCCGTCAACCAAGTGTCCGCACCGGGCCCACTGTCCACTTGGCCAGGGGCCACCCTGGAGCTGCCTTGTTGTGACAGACTAGGGGACCACAGCTGGGCGGTGTCCTGACTCGGTTGCCGTGCACTCCGGAGTTCATCCCCCGGCTGCGCAGCGCCCCTGTCTGACTGCAGGGCAGCCCCCTGCCCCGTGGACACTCGCGGCCCCTCTCCTCAGCCATCCCCGAAGCCCAGGCCGCCTCCTAGTCAGCTCTGTGTGTCTGGATTTGCCTGTCCCAGACGTCTGCATACATGTGGTCCTGTGTTCTCAACGTCCGTCTGCCGTAGGCTGATACGTGACTGTTGGGGAGGGGACGGCAGGTCTAGCTACAGCTGGATGCCGTGTGTTCCTGTTGCAGGGCTGCCGACAAGGGCAACTTCGAGGCTGCCGTGAAGCTGGGCATCGCCTACCTCTACAACGAAGGCCGTAAGTGCCGCCCGGTGCCGCCACGTGGGGTGCGTGTGAGGGACACGCCCGGCTGAGCCGCGTCCCTGCTGCGGCCGGGGTGTCCCTCGCTCTCCTCTCGGGAGCCTGTGCCCAGGGCCACCTGCTGTCATGTTGGTGAGCGGCCCGGGCACACCGCCTTCCCCGGGCTCCCTGCCCTCTGGCCGCCAACACCGAGGCGCCTGTCCTCAGCCGTCTGCTCTGTGCTCTGGGGCGGAGGCGTCCATGGCACCCAGGTGTCTGCAGCTGAAGTGGGAAGCCGGTCGAGGCCGGCCTCTGCCTGGACTCCTTCACCCCCGGAGGCCAGGCGCGCCCCTCTCAGGCCCTGTGCAGCCTTCTCTTGACCAGTCCCTGCCCACCCAGGAAGTGAGCCCAGGACACTAAGGACTAGGGTGCAGCCAGCTGTCCTGCTGCTTCTGAGAGTTCTGGGGTCTCGCTGAGGGTCCCTGCAGCAGGCGGGCTGGGCGCGCCCCGCCCATTGCCCCACTCCCAGCAGCAGCGGTCCCCACACCTTGCAGGGTGCAGTCCAGCGGGTTTAGCAGAATTGCACAGCCACCGCCACTGTCCCGGCCCCTGGGTCCTCCCTGGGAAGACCCTGGAAGATGGGCTTGCCACCTGCAGGGGGCACTTTTCCCTGATCTTCAGAATTGAGGCTTCTGGACCCCTGAGGGAGCAGGGGAGGAGGAGGGGGCGGCGTGGAGGTTCCTCGACCCTCGTTCCTGCCACGTGTGGTGGCTCCGGAGGACTTTGCGCGCCCTGTCCCCGGAGACATGGCCGGGGTGTTCTGTCCACAGTGTCCGTGTCCGATGAGGCCCGCGCGGAAGTGAACGGCCTGAAGGCCTCGCACTTCTTCAGCCTGGCCGAGCGCCTGAACGTGGGCGCCGCTCCCTTCATCTGGCTCTTCATCCGCCCGCCGTGGTCCGTGTCTGGCAGCTGCTGCAAGGCCGTGGTTCACGAAAGCCTCAGGGCGGAATGCCAGCTGCAGAGAGTAAGTGCTGGCAGCCTGGGACCCGCGGGCCACGGGAAGCCCGGAGCCTAAGGCAGAGGGCGGTGCAGGATGTGGGGGCTGTCAGCTGTGCTGGCCCCAGTGCCAGGTGGGGGGACCTGGGTGTGGTCCGCAGAGGCCTCTCTGTCCTCCTCCTTTGATAGAATGTGGGGTATGGTCCACACAGGCCTCTCTGTCCTCCTCCTTTGATAGAACAGTGTAAGTTGTGTTTATCTGCGAGAGGCCCTAGTCATGTGTGTACTCTGCACACGCGCACAACTGCTGGTGCTGGTCCAGGCCGAAGCCTAGAGCCAGGAGCTCAGCCCGGGTCTCCCACGTGGGTGGCAGGGGGCCCTCACCGTTGCCTCCCGGGGTGTGTGTGTTAGTGGGAAGCTGGAATGAGACCCAGAGCCGAGACTTGAACCCAGGCACTCCCGTGAGGGACGTGGGCGTCGTGGCTGCTGGGCCCAGCACCCACCCCGTCTCTTCTCTTTGCAGACTCACAGGGCGTCCATCCTGCACTGCGTGGGGAGAGTGCTCAGTCTGTTCGAGGTGAGTGAAGTGGCCACTGCACCGGCCTTTGCCGTGTCTGACGCGTCCGTGGCCGGCAGAACGAGAGGGCATCCAGGCCCGAGGTCAACACGGAAGCCCAGTCCACCCAGGAGACCCACGGAGCTGGGCAGCTCCTGGGCAGCAGTGGGGGAGGGGCGTGGCCGAGTGGCCGGGGAGGAGCTGAGCTCCCCGTGCTGCTGCCGTCTGGTGGCCTCCGTGGGACCCATGCTCCGCTTCCTCTGGGATCCGTGAGCCCCCCTGCAGCCGGCTTAGGGAAGATGGTGGCTGCCAGGGGCAGAGCCAGGAGCTGGAGCAGCCAGGGGCCTGCGGCTCCACCCTCTGGGCGGTGTGGCACAGTTCCTTTGGCAGCAGGCAGGGAGGCGGGTCTTGGGGTGGCCCGGGACCTCAGTGCGCTTCCCTTGGCTGTGGGGTCTGTTTCTGGGTGAGGCGGTGGGTGGGGGCTGCAGAGCGGCACACGCGGTGCAGGACTGGGAATCCGCCGCTCGGTTGTTCCAGGACGAAGAGAAGCAGCAGCAGGCTCACGCCCTCTTTGAGGAGTCGGCTCTCCAGGGCTGCCTGGCCAGCTCGTACCTCCTCTGGGAAAGCGACCGGAGAGCAGACGTGAGTGGCCGGGTCTGTGGGGAGGCGTCGTGGTGGCCAGGGGCACGGCCTCCGCCCTGCCCTGGGACTAGGCCACCGCTCCTGGCCTCTAGGGCAGCTACCGTCCCGGAGGCCAGCGCGGTGGGGAGCCGTCTGGGTGTTGGGGACGTGGCAGCGCCCCGAGAGGGTTCCGGGTTGCTCCTAGGACAGCGCTTCACGGTTCCGTGACTTCTGTTGACAGATGTCTGACCCTGGCCGGTGCCTCCACAGCTTTCGGAAACTCAGGGACTGTGCCGCCAAAGGCTGCTGGGAAGCACAGGTGAGGCTGGTGCCTTCGTCTGCGGCCTGGGGCAGGAGACGCCGCGGGCTGGCGCCCCTGTGCGCCCAGGCTCTAAGCCCGCAGCGCCTTCCTTCTCTGGGCCACACCCGCTCACTGCCCACAGCCGGCCTGGCAGTGGGCAGCGCAGGGTCCTGTTCCCGCTGCGCCGTGCTCACCACGTCACCTAGCCTCAGGACCAGGAAACCCAGGGTTGTGGCTGTGTTCGCCCGACCCCCGCCCCTACAGCCGTGAAGCAGTCACAGTTCAGGGCGAACCTCAGAGCACATTCTTGCCGCCCACCCTGCAAACACTGGGGAAGGGAGGCGGAAGCCGCAGGTGGGTGGACAAGCCCCGGCGCGGCTCGGTGCTGGCTGTCCTGTTCCAGAGGTCGGCAGCACGGTGACCAGCGGAGCTCCAGCCCGAGCTGAAGGACCCCGAGACATTCAGAGGCCCCGTGGGGCTCTCCAGAAGGCGCGAACACAGCTGCTCCGTGAGTGCAGCCGCTCCGCCTTCTGCCGTCCAGAGTGTGCCGTTAACTGAGGTCCTCTGCACGTAGCACGTGGGGAAGTTACCCTTTATGTCTACAGCTTTGTGTTTCTGAGAGCTAGCCAACCCTGAAAATAGAGTTTTTATTTAATTTCCAGAGGCAGAGAGAGAGCTCTCATTCATCTGTTCACCGTTCAGAGGTGCATGGTGGCACGGAATGCAGCCAGGACCGGGGGCCTAGGAGCTCAGTCCGGGTCTCTGTGGGCGGCGCCTCCCTGGGTCTGCGTTAGCAGGGAGCGGAGTTGGAGTTGGGAAAGGGATGCAGGCACCTTAATTTTATTTTTAAGATTTATTTATTTATTTAAAAGTCAGAGTTACACAGAGAGAGGAAGAGGCAAAGAGAGAGAGAGAGAGGTCTTCCATCTGCTGGTTCACCTTGCAAATGGCCGCAATGGCCAGAGCTGTGCCAATCTGAAGCCAGGAGCCAGGAGCTTCTTCCAGGTCTCCCACGCGGATGCAGGGGCCCAAGGACTTGGGCCGTCTTCTGCTTTCCCAGGCCGTAGCAGAGAGCTGGATCAGAAGTGGAGCAGCCGGGACTTGAACCGACGCCCATTTGGGATGCCGGCACGACAGCTGGCAGCTTTACCTGCTATTCCACAGTGCCGGCCCCAGGATGCAGGCATCTTAGCTCCAGGCTAAATGCTGCCCCTGTAGAAACTGGTTCTTTTCCTGGTTTTTATTGTGTTTATTTGAAAGGCAGAGACACAGAGATCTCCCATCTGCTGGGCCACTCCCCAGACTCCTGCCACAGCTGGGGTTGGGCCAGGCTGAAGCCGGGGTCTGCATGTGGACGCCAGGCACCCTGCTACTTGCTGCCTCCTGAGGTGTCTGGCAGAGCTGAGGCAGACCCTGGCTCTGCCAGAGGTTGCAGGTGTCAAGCAAGTGCCTGCCCTCCTTGTGGATTGTTTGCTTGTTTGAAGGCAGAGAAACAGGGCTCCCACCCCGATCGCCTGCCCAAGTCCCCACAGCTGCCAGGGCCGGGCCAGGTCGAGGCCTGAGCCTGAGCTCACTCCAGGTCTGTGTGGGTGGCGGGGCCCACCCCCGCCGCCTCCCGGGGTTCAAAGGCAGAAGGGCGGAATGCAGTGGAGACGAGATCCAAACCCAGGCACCCGGAGACGGCTGTGTGCATCCCAAGAGGTGTGACCGCCTCCCCACCGTGCGTGCTTCTAAGGATAGTTTCTGCTGGCAGAGATGTAGACTAAATGCCCCCGTCAGTGGATGTGAGAGCTAGCACAGCCTCCGACAGAGTACGTGGCACGTGTGGCAAGAACCCGCCACAGCCGCTTCTGCGGACTCGCGGTGTGAGGAGCGAGGTTCAGCTACCGAAAAGGCTGCACAGAGAAGCTCAACGAGACACTGAACGAAGAGCCGCTGGAGAATGCTTATCTGCGGCCTCACTCCCCGAATGCCTCAGTAGTGAGACCGGGCCAGATTGGAGCCAGGACCCAGGAACCCGGAACCCCACCTGGGTTTCCCACGTGCACCAGCAGGAAGCTGGCTCGAAAGTGCAGAGTGAGGGGCCGTTGGGTGACAGTGCAGCTGCTTCCTGCATGGCTGGCGTCTCCTCTGAGCCTGGGTTCGAGGCCCAGCTCCCCGCTGGTGGTCCTGGAAGGGCAGTGGGAGGTGACTGAGTGCTTAGGTCCCTGCACCCACCTGGGAGACCCAAATGCAGCTCCAAGCTCCTGGCTTTGTCCTGGCCCAGCCCTGGCCTGTGCGGCCATTCGGACGCTTTAACAGCAGATGGAAGCTCTCTCTGTTGTAAGTGCCTTTAAATTAAAGAAAAAATAGTGCAGAGTAGCCAGGACCTGAAGCAGGCGCTCCGACAGGAGGTGTGGGTGTCCCTGGCCGTGCCACACACGCCTGGCAGCATAGGAAGCCCGGGCATTTCTGTGAGGTGGACGGAGGTGCACGTGTGCTCGTCACGAAGCTGACGGGTGAGCAGCCCGGGAGGAAGCAGCGCTGCCCGCGGCATCCTGGGAGCTGGCTCCAGGACCCACCTCCAATGCGGACGTGCGGGGTGCTCGAGTGCCTCGTGGGTGACAGTGGCTGTCTGCACGTCCTGTGTGCCCGGCCTCATCTCCAGGGTACTTGGGACCGCGTGCGATGCAAACAGTCGCGCTGTGTTCTCACGGAGTAAGGACAGGAAGGGGCGTTGGTAGGCATCCAGTGTGGACATGGGTGTTTTCCCGAACGTTTTCGTCCAGGAGGTGGTGGGGAGTGCCGACCACCACGTGGTGGAGGAGACCGAGGGGCCACAAGGTAGCCCCTGGCACCATTTGCTCGCGGTCCCACAGAGGCCCGGGTTTTAACGGCAGCCCCAGTGAGCCCCCATTCAGCTCCTGGCCACTCTTGGAGTGTGAAACCATCCCTGGTGGGTGAGCAGTGTTGCACAGCGCAGGCGAAGACTTAAACTGGCTGAGGCCCTGTGCCCGCCAGGGGCAGCCGACACTTCTCTGCTGACCCCAGGCACGCGGCCCAGCGGTCGAGACGCGTGCGTGCCATGGAGAACCTGGCTTGGGTGCCCTGCTGCGCTCTCAGTCCCAGCCTCCTGCGGACGCAGACCCTGGGAGGCAGTGGTGCTGGCGCCAGGGACAGCGGCTGCTCCCCGTGGGGGTGGGGCACGCCTGGGCCGTGTCCAGCTCTAGTCTGGTCTCTCTCTGTGTCTCTGCTTCTCGGATAAATAGCGTTTGAGAGCTATGTGTGTTACTTAAATCAGAGTAGTAATCAAGGTCTTAGCCACCTGTCTAGAAGGCCGGGAGGTTTGTGTTGAGGTGGACGAGAGCGTGTGCCAGTGGTCACCTGACAGCCCAGGGCCCGTGGGAAACCTCAGAACGGCCACTGCTTCCACTCACTGTCTTTCCCTCCTCAGCTGGCCTTAGCCAAAGCCTGTGCAAATGGGAACCAGCTGGGGCTGGAAGCCAGGGGGTCCGCGGAGACCGTGTGCCAGCTGTTCCAGGCGTCCCAGGCCGTCGGCAAGCAGCAGGTGTTCTCCGTGCAGAGGGGGCTCAACGACACCATGAGGTGAGGCTCTGGGCGGGGGCGCCCGGCTGGCCGCCCACCAGCCCCACTGCTCACATCACACGAAGTTCCTAAGTTTTCCGGAATCTGAGGAAGAAAGTGCCGAACGTGGCTGTCTCGTCATCTCTAACACGTTAAACCGTGGTGAACGCCCTGGGAGAGCCGGCCGTGCAGTTCCTGAAGCTGGGACACAGCCTTGCTTGTGACCACGGTCAGGGGCATGGGCGTGCTCTGTGCGGGCCAGTGGCTGCTGGGGCCAGGCCGCACCCAGGGAGCTGTGCCCTCTGGGACGGCCAAGGAGTGTCCTCTGAGGTTGGCAGTAACACGCTTGTACACTGGGCCAGTGTGAACAGGACCTGGTAGAGGGTCAAGTGGACAGTGCTGGCTCCTGAAGCTCATGAGCTTTAGATCACCTGGATTTGCGGAGGGAAAGCCTGGGTCCAGCCCTGCAGCAGGCGATGGCCGGCACGCGGTCGCCCGTCTGGGCAGGAACCCGCCTCCTCACCCTCGGGCTGCCGTGCAGCGCAAATGTAGCCGTGTCAACGAGGCAGTGTCCTGGTTGTAGAAGTCAGGTGATTAAACTGCTGAAGTCCCTGCTCAGAGGCGCTCCCTGGTCTGTTGGCAGTGGTGACTGGTTTGCCCCTCAGGCCGTGGCCCGGTGCCCGTCCCGGGGGTGCAGAGAGGCTGTCTGCTCCACCCTGCAGCGCGCCACCTCGGCCGCCGGCCTGCTGTGCCCGGCTGAATCCTGCCCTCGGCAGCGCTGCTCTCTGCTGGCGCAGGCCTCCCTGCTGTAAGAGACGGTCCGCCGGCTCCGGGGTGCACGCGGCATTCTGCCTCCGCCCTGGCCGCCTGGTGGAGAGGCGCGGGCCTCGGGCCTGGGCTGTCCGTCGGAGGGGGGGGGGGTTGGGAAGCTCAAGAGCCCTTCCTCTCCTTCCTGGCTCTGTGCTGTTGGGAAACTGCGCAGCAAATGCCCTGGGTGAGAGCCGTCTCGCCCGAGTGAGGGGAAGGGGCGGTCGGGGTCTGCCTGACAGTCAGCGCTCGTTCTGCCTTTGAGCGGTTTCTCTCTGGTCCTGGGACCTGTGAGCCAGCCCCCGCCTGCCCCTACCCGAGAGTCAGACCCGTCCAGTGCTGGGAGAGGCGGGGGGGGGGGGGGGGGCTGTTCCCTTTGTGCTAGGATGAGGCCCCAGGCGTTTGTGTGTGTGAGCACCCTCCTGTGCTAGCCCCCCCCCCCCCCGCCTCCCAGGAACACAGCTGGAGATGCAGGGCGTGTGGGGTGGGGGCCGGCACTCCCACCCACTCGTCCCTGGAGCCCAGCAGAGATGAGGTGGGGATGGTTGGAGGGCTCTGGTGTAGCGCGGTGCCGGCCCTCTGCCCACAGGTACATTCTGATTGACTGGCTGGTCGAGGTCGCCACCATGAAGGACTTCACGAGCCTGTGCCTGCACCTCACGGTGGAGTGTGTGGACCGGTACCTGCGGAGGCGGGTGGTGCCGCGCTATCGGCTGCAGCTGCTGGGCATCGCTTGCATGGTCATCTGCACGCGGTGAGGACCCCCGGCCGCAGGGGACCCGAACCTCCCGTACTGACAGCGTGAGCCCGAGTGGTGCTGTCCTGCAGGGCGCCTGCCTCCCGGGGGCTCACTGGGGTGTGACTGGATCATGCTTCCCCAACCCCCGAGGGCACCCACCACCTGCCCGTGTTCTCGGAGTCCGAACGGAGAACCGCCTCACGGCGTCTCAGTGCTGGGGTGACACCGCTCAAACCTGCCTGCCTCTGAGCCGCCGTCTGCCCAGACGCAGAGGTCCCGGCTAGGCTCACGGGGTTGGGCTTCCGTTTCATGAGGTCATGGCTTGTGGTCTGGCCCTGTCCTACCGCAGGAGCCCCCCCGGCCCTGTGACACCTACAGGTGTCTCTGCTTCACCCCTAAGCTGGGTCACAGGGGACGTGTAGTCTAGCTGCTCAAAGCAGCAGCACATCCGGTGGGGGGGACGCGGGTTCCAGGTCAGTGAGCAGAGCACTCCCCGGTGAGCTTGTGAATGGACCCAGCCGTGGGTGTGCCCACCACCTGCAGCTGGACAGGTGCAGCCTCCACAGTCCTGTGTCTGATGGCCCAAGACCACGTGACCGGGCCGCCGGCCGACTCCCAGTGGGAAACTAACTGCTTAGAAATGTCTTTAGGGCCGGGATGCCCCGCCTTCCCTCTCCGCAGCGGCTGCCTCTGCCCGCGTGTAGGCCTGTCCCTACACACCAGCCCCTCCCATCCTCTGCCAACCCATGACGAACGTGCAGACTGCAGAGTTCGGGACACGGCCTGCCCCGGCTGGGGAAGGAGTCCTCCGGGCCCTGGGGGCAGCGTGCTCCCTGATGGCCGATGCGGGGAGCTGGTAGAGAACAGGGTGTCTGCTGCCTCGGGCACCCGGCCGGGCACTTCTTCAGCCCTCTTCCAAGTCCTGGTCCCAAGAGTGCTCCACCTCCAGGGCTTAAATCGCTTGATAGTCGCTGTCACACGGCGGGGCCAGCCCTTGTCCCCAGGGTTGTTGGGGGCAGAGGGCCCAATGGCCGCACTGACCACCTCTGCCTGTGCCTGGTGGCTCTAATGCTCGTTCCAGCACCGTCTCCCTTTAGATTCCCCCCACCCCCCCGCTGGCCACAGGCAACAAGTCCGGTGTAACCTCCTCCTGCCGCTAAAGCCAACCCTCCCCGCTGACCTGGAGGCGTCCAAAGGCCCCAGGCCTCGCCCCTGCCCCAAAAAGTAGGCTGAGGGCTGAGCCCCCACCTGTGCGCTGCAGGTTCGTCAGCAAGGAGATCCTGACGATCCGGGAGGCCGTGTGGCTCACGGACAACACCTACAAGTACGAGGACCTGGTGCGGATGATGGGGGAGATCGTCTCCACCCTGGAGGGGAAGATTCGAGTGAGTGCCGGCGCCGTGTCCTTTGAAATCCACGTTACTGGGTCTGAGGCTGCGGGAGGGGCGGGGGACCCAGCATCCCTTGCTCCACGAGTCCTCGGGGACCCAGAGGCGGCAGCTGCTCTGCCACGCCCGGAGCGGTGTGAACGTCGTTGGGCCAACCCTAGACCCCCCATAGCGTGAGAGGGAGGGACCCTCCAACACGGAGCCCTCATGCCCACTACCCGCCTCTGCAGATCCCCACGGTGGTCGACTACAAAGAGGTCCTGCTGACGCTGGTGCCCATGGCGCCCAGGACCCAGCACCTGTGCAGCTTCCTGTGCGAGCTGTCGCTGCTGCACACCAGCCTGTCCGCCTACGCCCCGGCCCACCTGGCCGCCGCGGCCCTGCTGCTGGCCAGACTGGTACATGGGCAGGGTGAGTGCTCCGAGGGGAGGGGAGACACCAGAGCGGACCGCAGGCGTCGCCGGGGGGGCAGAGGCCCCAGAGCCACTTCAAGGGACTGCAGCTTTCCGGGAGTGTGGGACGGAGCTGTCAGAGCTGTGGGGTGGCAGTGGTCAGGCGGCCGTCATGCCGGCCCTCGTTTCCAGCCTGCTTCCCTCCCTCCCTCCCCAGCACAGCCTTGGCCCACTCGGCTGTGGGACTTCACTGGGTTCTCCTACGAAGACCTCATGCCCTGCGTCCTGAGCCTTCATAAGAAGTGGTGAGTCTACACAAACCCTCCCGCCAGACGCCAGGGCAGGGGGAGCCTCGGATGCCACGGCGGGTGCCAGCCTCCCCTGCCCACAACAGCTGGGGCAGGGTACGAGAGCATCGGGCCACAGGCAGAGGGCACAGCTGTTCCTAGCCTGAGTGCGGACCGGCCGGGGCCAGGGCTGGGGCCGGGGCCGGGGCCGTTAGTGGAGCAGTGAGCTGGGAACAGCAGGGGCCGGGGCAGGGACTGCCTGGTGCTGAGTTGGTTCCGGCTGCGGCCATTTCCCTCGCCTTCCTCTCAGCCTCTCTGCTCCTCCTGCTGCTTAGTGCCCCTCCCTCTGGGGTCCCCCTCACCACCCTGGGGTCCGTGGCCTGGTGCTGCCTCTGCCCTGCTGCCCCAGACTGTCCCACTGAGCCTCCCTCCGGCCCGTCCCCGGTGTCTGAGCGGACGCCCGCTCGCTCGCTGGCTCCGCCTGTGGGCTGCATTTGGTGACCGCAGAATGTCTGCCTCTGTCACCCCTGGAGCCAGGCAGCTCTTGGGTCTGGTGAACTTCCTGACACACGGAAGTTCACACTCCCGCAGAGGGATCAGGGCCTTGGGCGTGGCCGCCTGGCCACCTGTGGGCACCTCCCTTGCCCTTGTGCTGACCGGAGCCTTGTCTCCGGCTTCCAGGATGGCAGCACCCTGCAGCCAGCCCCCTCTTTGGTCCGTCCGGTCGGGGGACCCACTGCCTTGGGCTTTTCCCGCTCTTTTCTCCTGAACTGCCAGGCTCCTCTGTAGCGGGCAGATGAGGAAGGGGGTGAGGATCAAGGGGCAGCGTGTCTGTCCCCCCCACCCCGCTCACCCCCGGAACAAGTGGACACCAAAAGCGTTGCATGGCAGCGTTCAAAGAGAAACTGGAAGGTTTTATTCAGGAACCGTACTTTTAAAAAGTGTCTAATAGTAAGCTTTTAAGATACAGAGTCCTGTAACCACCACCAGTGAATTTTAGTACATTTTCTCTCACACACACACACACACACACACACACATACACATACATACACACATGCACCCCCACCCCAACCCCCCAGAAAGAAACCCCAGGCTTGGTTCACTCCGGCTTCCTTGGCCCTTGGTAATCAATCTTCCTGCCGCTGGATCTGCCTATGCCGGCGTTCCATACCAAGGAGTCCCCGTCCGTGGCCTGTGTCTGGCTGCTTTCTCTTGCCATCATGCGTTGCTTCATCCGTGTTGTGGCATGTGACTGGATAACATCCCGGTGTGTGGCCACATTGCCTTCGGTGACCCACCCATCCATCCACTGCACTCGAGAGTGGGAGAGACCACTGGGCACGTGGAGGCCGTCTGCCCGTTGTTGGGGGGACGCTGGGCACGTGGGAGCCATTTGCCCGTTGCTGGGGGGACGCTGGGCACGTGGGAGCCGTCTGCCCGTTGTTGGGGGGACCGCCAGACTATTCCCCAGCATGTCCTGTTATGGCTGGGATGGCTCTGAAAGTGTTGTCCCCTCCACGTCAGTGAGTTGAGGCTAAAGACAGGGTGGGGGCCAGCGCCGCAGCTCAATAGGCTAATCCTCCGCCTTGCAGCGCTGGCACACTGGGTTCTAGTCCCAGTCGGGGCGCCGGATTCTGTCCCAGTTGCCCCTCTTCTAGGACAGCTCTCTGCTGTGGCCAGGGAGTGCAGTGGAGGATGGCCCAAGTGCTTGGGCCCTGCGCCCCATGGGAGACCAGGGAAAGCACCTGGCTCCTGCCTTCGGATCAGCACGGTGCGCCAGCCGCAGCGCGCCAGCCGTGGTGGCCATTGGAGGGTGAACCAACGGCAAAGGAAGACCTTTCTCTGTCTCTCTCACTGTCCACTCTGCCTGTCAAAAAAAAAAAAAAAAAAAAAGACAGGGTGGGGAGCTCACGAGTCTGCCTCCATGCCCGTTTCCAGCTTCCACGACGACGCCCCCAAGGACTACCGGCAAGTCTCCCTGACGGCGGTGAAGCAGCGATTCGAAGACAAGCGCTACGAGGAGATCAGCCAGGAAGAGGTGCCTCCTCCTGCTCACCTGGGTGTCGGGGGGCCAGGGGGAGGAGCCTCCTCCCACTCACCTGGGTGTCTGGGGGCCAGGGGGAGGAGCCTCCTCCCGCTCACCTGGGTGTCAGGGGTCAGGGAGGAGCCTCCTCCCGCTCACCTGGGTGTCTGGGGGCCAGGGGGAGGAGCCTCCTCCCACTCACCTGGGTGTCTGGGACCAGGGGGAGGAGCCTCCTCCCGCTCACCTGGGTGTCAGGGGTCAGGGAGGAGCCTCCTCCCGCTCACCTGGGTGTCTGGGGGCCAGGGGGAGGAGCCTCCTCCCCCTCACCTGGGTGTCTGGGGGCCAGGGGGAGGAGCCTCCTCCTGCTCACCTGGGTGTCGGGGGGCCAGGGGGAGGAGCCTCCTCCTGCTCACCTGGGTGTCTGGGGGCCAGGGGGAGGAGCCTCCTCCCACTCACCTGGGTGTCTGGGACCAGGGGGAGGAGCCTCCTCCCGCTCACCTGGGTGTCAGGGGTCAGGGAGGAGCCTCCTCCCGCTCACCTGGGTGTCTGGGGGCCAGGGGGAGGAGCCTCCTCCCCCTCACCTGGGTGTCTGGGGCCAGGGGGAGGAGCCTCCTCCCACTCACCTGAGTGTCGGGGGCCAGAGGGAGGAGCCTTGTCCCGCTCACCTGGGTGTCGGGGGCCTCATCGGCCTGTGGGCTCCTCTCCACTCCCTGCCTCGGGCCCCCAGGTGCTGAGCTACAGCCAGTTGTGTGCAGCCCTGGGCGTGAAGCAGGAAAGCCCGGAGCCCGCGTCCTTGGTCAGCGCGGGAGACATCCACGCCTTCCTCAGCTCTCCGTCTGGGAGGAGAACCAAACGGTGAGTGCTCCGGGCCGGGGCTGTGCCGCAGACTGGCCTGCGCCCCTCAGCCACGCTGCGGCCCCCAGAGGGGGTTTGTGGGCTCAAGCCAGGCAGCCTGGGTCGGGCCATCCTCCTGATGACCGCCCTCCCCCGGTGGCTCCCGTTCTCTGTGCTGCCTCTCGCTGGCCAGGCAAAGCTGAGCTGACCATGGCACTGCGCCACCCCCTTCCCTCGCACCACTGCCCCGCGGCCCTCAGTCCGGCCTCCGTGTCCCTGCTGTGCCTCCTGGGATAAGCCCCCCCATCCTGTCCGCCCTGAAGAACTCCCACTGATCCTGCAAAGCCCACGTGAGCAGGGCCTCTGACTCCCCGCACGCACCCGTGAGCTGCTGTGGGCAGGCCCTGGGTGGTTTGTCACCCTTGTCACACACAGGGCCGTGCAAGGCCACCTCCACAGCTGGTTTCTGGGGCACGGGCCCTGGCAGCAGACGCCCGCGTGCTGCTCCCCTTCCTCCCTGGGAAGCATGGGAGGCCTCCCTGCACTGGGCCCCTCCCAAGCTGACTACACGCAGGCTGAGACCCCCAGCACACACGCACACATGTGCACGCACTCACACGTACTCACGCATGCACTCCGGGAGGGGGTTCCTGGGCTGCCCATGTGCGCCTGTGTCTGCCTGCTCTCCTCCTGTCCGTTCCCAGGGAGACCTGGTGCCGCCTTTGCCAAGCGTGGCTGGCCTGCAGCTCCTGTTCTCGGCACCCGACAGTGCCATCGTCCTCCCAGCTTCCAGAGGGGCCGAGTGGTTTTGTGGGGTCCTGCAGCACAGTGGGCCAGGTTCACACCCTGCCCCAGGCTCGGTTTTCTCCAAATCGCCCTTCCCCCAGCCGAGCCCCTGCCCTCGAGGCCTTCCACCCATTCTACCCACAAACCTCTCGGGAGCACATGGCCATGAGCCCAGGGTGTGCAGGTGCGGAGGACTGGGTGGGCCCCCGACACTGCCGCCTCTGACCAGGCCTCCTGGGCTGTCCCCCGCTACAGGAAGCGTGAGAACAGCCTGCAGGAGGACAGGGGCAGCTTTGTCACCACCCCCACTGCAGAGCTGTCCAGCCAGGAGGAGACACTGCTGGGCAGCTTCCTGGACTGGAGCCTGGACTGCTGTTCTGGCTACGAGGGTGACCAGGAGAGCGAGGGCGAGAAGGAGGGCGACGGTGAGTGTCACCGGGGAGGGGGTGTGCAGAGGGCTGAGCCTGGGGCCAGGCTGGGGCCAGACACAGGGAGGCATGAGGGCAGAGCCCCTGAACACCAGTGCGGGGTGGCGGCAGTAGGGAGAGGGAGGCCTTAGGACGGCCAGTGTCTACGTATATGCTACAGGCAGGCATATCGGTAGACCCTCTCCGGGGTGGGACAGAACTCCCTGCCTGGAGTTCATAAGATCCTTTAAATTAAAGACACACTTGGAAGTCACAGGGGTGACAGATATCTTCCATCTGCTCGTTCACCCCAAATTCCCGCAAGGGCCAAGCCAAAGCCAGGAGCCTGGAGCTCCATCCAGGTCTCCCACGTGGGTGCGGGGGCCCAGTCCTTGGGCCATCTTCCGCTGCTTTCCCAGGTGTGTTAGCACTGAGCTGAGTCGGAAGTGGAGCAGCTGGGACACAAACTGGCGCTCACGTGGGATGCCACGTCACGGGCGGCAGCTTAACCTGCTGTACCCAGTAAAATCTTTCTAGAATGTTTCTGAGATGTGTGCTTGTGTGCATGAGCCCTGCTGTGCCGTGGGCTCTACCTCCCGGCAGGTGAGTTCCTGTGGATTTTCAGTTTTGTGTCCACCAGTGGTTAGGTGAGGTGGCCATTTGTTGTCACCCGCCACTGCCCAGAGTCGGCAGGCAGCTCGTCCACGTTACGCAGAGGCGAGCGGTGCAGGGGCTGACACAGGTGGGGCAGCGCATTTGGCATGGGGTCCGCCTGCTGGCTGAGAGCCGGGACCTGCCCCCACCCCACGCCCCAGCTGTGGTGTGACCTCTCCTGCCCCGACATTTCCCACAGTGACGGCTCCCAGTGGCATCCTGGACGTCACCGTGGTCTGCCTGGACCCAGAGCAGCACTGCTGCCAGGCGTCGAGTGATGAGGAGGCCTCTCCAGAGGCCACGGGGCGCCGGGCGCCGGGCACCCTGGCAGCTCCCTCCGCAGGGCCCGAGCCCCACGCCCGCAGCAGGACCGCGCCGGGCAAGGACATCACGACCTCAGGGTACTCCTCCGTCAGCAGCGCGAGCCCCACCAGCTCGGGGGCCGCGCCCCCATCTACCTCAGTGCCGTCCCCGGGCAGCAGCCCGCACACACAGCCTTGCCACCATCAGGCCAGGAAGTCATGTTTACAGTGTCGGCCCCCGAGCCCCCCGGAGGGCAGCGTTCCCCGGCCGCAGGTGAAGCGGAAGAACCGGTCGGCGCACAGTGAGGAGGACGAGGACGAGGACATGAACCTGGGCTTCCTGCGGCTGTGAGCTCGCCAGTGCCTTGCTGGGTGCCTGACTACTGAGGGGGGCTGGCCTGCAGGCCATGCGCGGGAGCAGAGCCCGTGGCCCACGGGTACGGGGGCCCTTCCTCCAGGAGCCCCGGGGGAGTGGACAGCCGGGGTCTGCTGCTTTGGAAGGTTCGGCCTCACAGCAGTCACGCACACCATGAGCCTGTCTGTCCAGACCCCTGTGTCCACCGTCTCCCAGCCCCTCTGAGCCCCGTGCCGGAGCCAACAGCTGCCAGGCTCAGCCGCCGAGAGCCTGGCGCAGCCTGGTCCCTGCCCGCGTGTTTGGCCTCGGGCTGCTGAGGGGAGCTGATGGCCGCCTGCCCCCTCCCGGGCTGTGCCGCCCCCAGCCTGGCCCCTCCTGAAGTCTGCCCTCCCTCGGAAGGGCTGTCCTCACCAGTGGTGGCCGTGGGCACATCTCGCACTGATTTTTGGGCCATTCTTTTTCCATTTTTACGTCTCTACTCCCTTCTTCCTCCAAGAAGAAAAAACCGTGAATGAGAAGAAAAAAATGAGGACTCGACTGAAAACCGACTCCGGGCCCTCGCTCTGGACTCAAAGGTTTTAGCCGGAAAAGCATTTTTTAAAGGAATTTGTCGTTCTTTGAGGGAGCCCAGAGGCAGAGCAGCAGGGCCCTGGGAGCCCTGCCTGCCTGCGGCCGTGGCTCTGCCGTGTTCCCGTGGAGTGGAAGCTGTCCCCTGCCCTGGCTGCCAGCCGGCAAGAGAGCCTTGGAAGTTGCAGCCGAAAGAGGAGGCCTGGGAACCTGCAAGGCCGGGCTGACCACTGACCGCGTCCCGCCTGCTGTCATGATTCTGTCCCCGTGTAGAAGGAGCCACGTGGCCAGCAGTGTCCTCTGCGTGCCCTGAGCCAGAAGCCAGGAGTACAGACTGGTGCTTCCCCGTGCCCGCGTGTGTGTGCCTGTGTCCAGCGGCCGCTGTCTGGGTGGGGTGGGCTTGGGCAAGGCCGACCTGGCCTAGCAGCTGTGTCCCTGGACTTGTGTGAGCCTGTGTCCCCGTCTGTGAGGGGCAGGGATTCCTACCTCGCAGGGGTGCTGTGTGGATTAAACGTGATGACTGGCACAGGGCTGTGTGCGTCTCACTGCCGTCCTGGGTGCCGCCGCCCTGCACCTGCCGAAGGAACCAGCCCGGGGTGTGGGCCTCCTGCCCCTGCCCCCACTACAGACCGCCCCCGGGGGGCCCTCCCCCCCACCTTCTCCCTTGACCGCGAGAGTCCTTGGCTGCTTAGGGGTTTGAATGAGTTGTTCATGGTCATGTCCGGCACCCCGGGGCCCCTGCACCGTCAGCCCTTCCAGCAGCGTGGGGGCAGCTCCTGCGGCTCCTGGTTCCCGTGACCCCGCTGCACGCCCCCGCCAGGCCCCGCTCCCCCAGCCGCCTCGCCCGGGTTCCGGGGACCCACCTGGCACCACCCGCCCCCGGGTGCAGGCCGAGCGCGTCCACGCGTGCAGCATCCTCGCTTTCACGCGCCTGGCCCTGTGGAGGGCGGCTTGAGGACGCGAAGTCGACAAAGGGCCACAGGCGGCCAGCGAGAGGAGCCTGGGAGCGAGGCCTCGGTCACCCGAGTCGCGGCCAGCCCTGGGGGCGGGGCGGGCCGTGGGCTCGGCCTGGGATTGGGCAGCTGGCCGGAAGGGGCGGGACTTCCCGGGGGGCGCCAAATTGCCGAGAGCTGGCGCTGCGGCCGCGGACATGCTGCCGGCCGGCTGCTCCCAGCGGTGAGGCCCACGCGCGGGAGGGAGCGGGCGTGGGCGGGCGGGGGCCCGAGGCCGGCCCGGGCGCTGAGCCGTCGGTGTCGCCCCCAGCCTGGTGGCCGAGCTACAGGGCGCCCTGGACGCTTGCGCAGAGAGACAGAAGCAGCAGGAGCGGAGCCTCGGAGTCTGCCGGCGGCTGCTGCAGGCCTGGTACGCGGGCCCTGGGGCCTCTGGCCGGTTCTCCCTGGACGCTCAGAGTTCCGCACAGAGCACCCCCGCGGCCGGGAGGCCTGGCCCAGCCGCCCGCCTTGGAACCGCGGGTTCCAGTGCGCCTCCCTGCACCCGGACCCTGCCGGCTCCGAGGCCGGGGCTCGGCTGCAGAACCTCGGGCCCTGACTCCTAGTCGTGCTGTGGCTCCCCGCGTCTTTGCAGGGAACCAGCGAGGACCTGGGCTCCAGATCCACCTCCGGGGCCAGAAACTACCGAAGAGGACCTGACCCCAGGTACACCGGGCCGCCCGCCTTCACGGGCTGCCCCTGGCATGTGCTCAGGGGCCTCTCCTGGGGGCCGGCGGAGAGGGAGCCTTGCATGACTCTTGGCTTTCGCAGCGCGCACCCCCAGCCCCCAGGACCTCAAGGAGCTGGAGCTCTTGACGCAGGCGCTGGAGAAGGCTGCACGCGTGCGAAGAAGTGTCTGCAGGGCCGGAGGAAGAGGCGAGGCCGCCGGCCTGACGCCCGGCTCTGCTGCCGCCTCCGCTGGCACCGCGGCGCCAGGGTCCGGCCAAGGTGGCCCAGGGCCCGCCAAGGGCATCCGCCAGGCCAGGACGCCTGCCACGGACCACCCGGAGCTCAGGCCTCTGCCAGGCAGGGACAGGGCCGGTGTGGGGACAAGAGCCCGAGCCACCGAGCCTGGACGCAGCCTCAGAGACCAGCGAGTGGCCCCATCGCCTGCCCCTCAGGCCCCGGGAGCCTTCACGCTGAAGGAGCAGGGGTAGGTTTCCCAGCCCCTCGCTGGAGGAATGGCCGCGTTTGCCGGCTCCGATCCCGGCCGGCCGCAGGAGGCTGAGGACCGGTGAGAGAGCAGCGCACTGAGCAGGACGCGGGCCCGGGGAGCCCTCGGCAGCGCCTGGTCAAGTGTGGGCTCAGGAGCTGCTGGCTGGACTTGACCTGCGGGAGGCTGGCCTCCTGCCCCGCCCCCAGGCCGGCCCAGGGGTCCTGGGGGCCCTGTCCCTGTCCCCAGGCCATGCTGGGCTGAAGCCCGGTCCAGAGCCTGTGGAAGCGCGGGGGTGGGGGAGGCCTCGTGCTGACGGGGCTCTGAGCGGCGAGCCGGGCCACCCCGAACCCCCGCTTCTCTGCAGGAGGCTGCTGCGGCTGCCCGCGGCCCTCAGGAAGGCGGCGTCCCAGAACCAGCGGTGAGACGGTGGGGGCAGAGGGGAGGCCACGGTGTGCCAGCAGCCTGGGGCCGCGCGGGCAAGGGTTTCCCCGGGGCCCCTGCTGGTCTGCTGTGCGGGTCACTGTTCAGAGGGTCACCTTCAGTCCCGGCTCTGAGCCCCCCCCCCCACACACACACACACAAGGCTTGAAGAGTGTGAGGCCGAGTCGCCGTCCTCCGGAGGCCACTGCAGCGGGACACCTCCACAGAGGGCTTGCCGGGGCTAAGCGCAATGGCGCCCTCGGGTTGCCCTGTGCCTGGTCTGCAGTACCAGCCCTGTCCTCTGAAGCAGACACGCTTACAGCAGTACGGGGTCTTTTCTCCTTCCGTGAATTCTCCCCACTTCCTCGGGGGGTCAGCTCTGCCCCCACCCCACCCCGGCCCTGCCCACCCCCAAGGCTCAGCTCTGGGGGCTAGAATAACCCGCCCCTGCCCGGTTCCCGGGCACCCGTGTGTGTCCCCCAGCCTGTGGGCCCAGCTCGAGTCTGCACAGACCAGGGACCCCGCAGATGCCGCCGCCGCTGCCAGAGCCCGGTTCCTGCAGAAAATGCAGACAGCTGTATCCTTGCTGGGCTCTCCGGGGCAGGGCGGGGGGGGGGGGGCTGGCCGCAGAGGACGTTCCCTGACCCACGTGCAGTCCAGCTGGCCCAGCCCCAGGCCCAGTGGCGCGGAGGTGGAGGCGGAGGGCCGGCGCCTGCGGAGGGCCTGCGCGCTGATGAGACTGCACATGTGGGAGGCGCTCTCGGCAGGTCAGTGAGGGCTCTGACGCGGTCCGGCCGGGCGCAGGCAGGGGCCAGGAGTGCCCTGGACCCGACCCGCTCCCTGCCCTTGCACAGCCCGCTCTGACTGGACGCAGGAGTACCACTGCCTGCTCACCCTGGAGGGACTGCAGGCCATGGTGGGGCGCTGTCTGCAGAGGCTGCAGGAGCTGCCGGCAGGTGAGGCCCAGACCCGGGTCGGGCCCTCGGCTCGGCTCTGCCGGGGACCCGAGGCGGGCGGGCTCTTCCGTGCCCCCGGCACGGTGTGCTGGCCTCTCCCCGGCTGTGCCCCCCAGCCCCCCGCCACCCAGCAGACGTGGTTCATGGCTGCGTGTGCTGGTTTGTCCAGTCCTGGCGTCTTAGCAGTTGAGAGCCACGCATGCTGGGAGGTGGTCACTCGTGGGCCGGGTAGCGCTGCTCTGTCCTTCGTGGTACTGAGTGGCTTCAGGGGGCTTTGGTTGTTCTTGTTTGTTTGTTTGTTTATTTATTTGAAAGACAGAGTGACAGAGGAACAATGCCCGCAACACCCGAGACTTGGCCAGGCTGGAGCTGGGAGCCAGGAACTGCAGCCGGGTCTCTCACGTGAGTGGCAGGATCCCGCCCACTTGGGTAACGGCGTGAAGTTTTAAGAGTGAAAAACCAAGTCCCCAGAAGTCCTGTGTAAGCACAGTGGGAAATGCGAGGGGTAAAGGGGGCCCAGTCCACCAGGCACGCACCTGAACAGCTGTACCTCGTCCTGCGGACAGGCAAGGCGGAGGGCTGGGCAGAGGGTGTGTGGGAGCCAGGGGCTGGCTGCCGCCCCACGAGGACACGGCCCCTGGCCTCAGCGGTGGGCAGAGGGTGTGTGGGAGCCAGGGGCTGGCTGCCGCCCCACGAGGACACGGCCCCTGGCCTCAGCAGTGGGCAGAGGGTGTGTGGGAGCCAGGGGCTGGCTGCCACCCCATGAGAACACAGCCCCTGGCCTCAGCAGTGGTGGAACAGCCTCCAGGGCCGTGTCTCGCGGGATGGCGCCCCCAGCCCTCGTCGCCCTGTGGGGGCAGAGCAGGCCCCACCTGGAGCCCCCGGCTGCTTTGCTACTCCAGCCCCCAGGAGCTGCAGACCCTGGCCGCCCTCAGGCTGCGGGTGGCCATGCTGCACCAGCAGATCCACTTGCAAAAGGTAGTCCCAGAGCCCAGCCCCCCGGGAAGCACCAACCATGACCTGGGGTGTGCTGCCCACTCCCCGAGGACCTGGGCTCATGGGGAGGAGTGGGTCTGTCCTGGGCCTGCCCTGCGCCCTAGGCCACCTGCTGGGAGCGCTGGACTCCTTGCCCAGAACTGGGCTCCCCGAGACCTTGGCCTCATGCTGCCCTCCCTGTCCCCCAGGTCCTGATGGCCGAGCTGCTGCCGGTGCTGAGCACCCAGGAAGCACGCGGGCCGCCCTGCCTGGCTCTGTGCCGCGCGGTGCACAGCCTGCTCTGTGAGGGCGGCGAGCACTTCTTCAGCATCCTACGGGACGACATGGCTGACTGAGGCCGGCGCCCGGTGCCCAGAGCCGCTGGAGCCCGCCGGGCGGCGCTCCACGGGTGGGCCAGTGAGCGGTGGCCTCCTCACAAACCCGTGGTCAGGGCTCCTCGCCGGGGCCTTGGGAGCCTTTCCGGGCCACCTGGGTTTGCTCCCACTGGAGACCTGAGAGCTGCCTGTGTGACATTAAAGCCACTGCAGAGTGCGGGCGTGTGAATCCCGCTGCGCCCAGACCTGCCGGCTCTGCTGTTTGGTGTCAAGACGAACATCCCTTGTGTATGAGGGGAGGGCCCAGGGCACCCCACAGGGACACTGGCTGTCTTCCCCCAAGTTCCTAGAGCTGTGGTGGGCGCTCAGGGAACCGCTGGCCCTTGTGGACTGGGCCTGCCACCAGGAAAGCCCCCAGCCCCTGCCCCACAGGGCCAGGAGGTGGGTGGTGGTACCAGGTCTCCCACCAGCCGGTGGAGTGCTGCGGCAAAGCACCTTTGGGGTGGCTCCCTGGCCCCGGCAGGAGGTGAAGTCCCAGCAGGCCAGAACTGACCTCCAACGTGGAGCCCGGGGTTGGGGGCTGCTGGGAGCCCAGAGCAGGACACGGAAGACCATGGGCCTCACTGCACTGGAGGCCCCGCTCCCCGGCCACTGCCTAGGGACTGGGCTGCTGGCACCCGGCCCAGGGGACCACAGGCCAGCCACTCCCCTGCTGCCGCCAGAGCTTATGTCCAGGTGCCCCCTTCGTGCCCGTCCACCCCAGTGTGTCCCACAGCGGGCAGTCTGCCCAGACCCCTCGCAACTGGTTCACTAGCCTTACTCTCCACCACCCCTACCGGAGGCCAGCTCCCAGGACAGCAGGTGCACAGCCACCTCCCTCTGGCCAGGCCCAGATGAGAGCCAGCAGCTGCAGACTCCATAACTCCTCTGTCTCAGGGCCAATCCGGGGCGCATCCCTGTGGACACACAAGGGCCCTCTTGGGTGGAGATGGGGGTTCCGAATTCAAGGGTGCAGAAACAAAGGGGAGCACCCCCTATTAACTCCCACCCTCTTTGATGGCCCACCAAAACGAGGAGGGGGCGGGTGAACTCCCAGGCGTCCCCCATGGCGTCACCGCGTCCCGGGCCAATAGGCTGTGACGTGGCCGACGCGAGCAGGGGCTGCGGTGGGTGTCCACTCCAACCCGCACTCAGCCACTGCGTCCACAGCATGAGCGTGCCTGGGCCCCGGCCCGCGGAGCCCGCCACAGCACCCGCACCCTCCCCGCCGGGACCCGCGCCCCCGGAACCCCTCGGGGCCCTGCGCGCGCTGCTCCTGGCCACGGGCGGCGCGGGGCGCTCGTGGCCTCGCTGCGTCCTGCCGTTCGGCGCCCTGGCCGTACTGGCTGGCGCAGCCGCCACGGCCATCACCTTCTCGCTGCGCGGACCCCGCCTGGACTTGGCCCAGGGCGCGTCGCTGGCTGCGCTCGGCGGGGGCTTCGGGCTCCTGACCGCCGCCTTCCTGTGCTGGCGCAGGCGGAGGGCTGGGCGCGGCGGGCGGCGGGAGCTGGGGACACCCTGAGCCCGCGCGCGAGGCCCCCTCCCAGCAAGGTCAAGGCGAGCCTGGCGCCGCCCCCCTCCGGCTTGGCTGGGCCTGGCGCGCCGGTCGCCGAAGCCCCCTCCCACACCCCGCCTCAAACCGTTTCAGTCCTTGGTCCTCCCGAGGCGGCCGGGTGGGGAGGTGGTGCTGCGGGCCTTCTTCCCCTCTCCGCCCTCCCCTCTCGCCCGCCCCCAGCCACCCAGTGCTGCTCTGGCGCGCAGAGCTGATGGCGACCGCAGAGCGGGCCTGGCGGAGCGCGCGGCGGGAGGGAGCCCTCGCGCTACCGGGGTCCCGCCTGGAGCGCGGGAGACGCGGTGGGGGGCGGTGTAGGGACGTGGACCGGGCGTGACCACCCCCGTGGGCGGGAGGCCAACCTGCTATGTCGCCTCCCCGGAGCTGTCTCCCGCGCTGGTTTGGAAGCCCCTCAATAAACGTCTGTGCAGTGTACGCGAACAAGTGGTGGCTTGCACTGTCTCTCGAGGGGCCGGGGGTCCTGGGGCCGGGCGGGGGATTCTTTGATCAGTCTCAGACGCCTTTTAAGAGGGACCGACCTCCAGCCCCCTGCGGGCTTGGTGCTAGCAAGCCCCCCTGCCCCTCTCCCCAACAGGCCCGCAGCTGTCACTGGGGTGGGGGCCCTGGGGAGATGCAGGTGGGGGAAGGGGACTGTGGGAGGGGCTGGGGGCAGGTGGCTGCGCCCTCTGGGGGTCTGTGGGGGAGGGCCTCCGTGACTGGCACCATCTGGAGGCAGCTGTGTGCGGGAGAGGGCTCAGCCGCAGCCTCCTCCCAGGGGAGCAGTGGGTGGGGCGCCTCCTCCCTGCTGACCCACCTGCACCTCCAACAGCAGGGCTGAGCCCCCGGCAGGCCACCAGTCGTTCTGGAGACCCCAGCCCGCTGGGCTGGAGACAAAGCGGCTGCTGCCGCGGTCCTGTGGGGCTGGCAGCCTGGGTTTCTCTGGGGCCTGCGCTCAGGCCCAGTGGGACCCCAGCGTCCCAGCCAGCTCCTCCCCACTGCCCTAGAGGGTGGATCTCAGCCCCCCGGCCCCCCCCCCCCCCCGAGCTCACTGTGGAAGAGGGTCACCAGGAAGGTGTTGGTTCTGAACTTGACCTGTGCCAGAGTGGAGTGTAAACGCCCTGCCAGACCCCTCCTTCTCGCTGGCCTGCTTGCTGTAAGGTCAGATCTCGGGGTGAAGTGGAAGGGCAGGGCCCTGTGGCACCCCCATCTCGTGTTTGTGGGCCCGGCTGGAGCGTGTTAGATGGTCCAGGAGCCCCGCCAGGGCCCCCGTCACCGCCCTGCTGTTCTCGCTCCTCGAGGTCAGGCCCTCCTCCCTCCTCTGTCTCCTGGCACTCTCCCAGCAGCGGACTGGACTCTGCTTCTCCCCCATCCTCTTCCTGTTGGTCCTGGGGGCACCTGTGGCCCTGACCAGGTTGGCAGCTCTGCCTACACAGACACTCCCGAGCTGCGGTCAGCCCCGGGCCCCGGCGTGGTGCCCACCCCGAGCCCTCCCTTGGATGCTGGGCCTCCTCTGCCAGCGACCTACAGGTTCTCAGGAGCTGGGTGGGTGTGTCCACAGCTTTCCCCGGCCCTCGTGGCTGCCGCTGCCTCAGTTTCCCGGCACGTACCTGCTGAGGCATGAGCCACTTGTAACCAGGCACTTCCAGAGGGTCAACCCACGTCCCCTGCCTTCCACAAGTCCTCTGCAGCATGCAAGGGGCCACCTGGCGGGCTGTGCCCACCCAGCTCCCATTTCCCTCCTGCCAGCTCCAACTGCCGGCCAGAGACTCTTGGAGACCCAGCCACGTTCTGGGGTAAGACTTTGGGCAAGGGGCGGGCATTGTGGTACGGCAACACCAGCGTCCAAATGGAAGTGCCAGCCATGCAGCTCCCGGCTAAGGTGCCTGGGAAAGCAGCAGAATGAGGCCCTACCACCCACGTGGGGAACCCGGACGGAGCTCCAGGCTCCTGGCTTTGGCCTGGCCCAGCCCTGGCCATTGTAATCTTTTGGGGGGATGAACCAGATCTCTCTCTCTCTCTCTCTCTCTCTCTCTGCCTTTCAAATAAAATAAATTTTTGAGAGAAAGAGAGAGAGATAGCGCAAGGCTTGGCCAGACCCCACTGGGCACGGCTGGCCTGATGCGTTAGCTGTCCCAAGGCTGCCACGGAGACTCCAGTGTGTCCAGCTCCCCGCTGGGGCCTCCCAGCAGCTCAGAGAGCCCGCCGGCGACACTGACAGCCACGCCACGCCGTTTAGCCACGCCGTTCACGCAGCACACAGGGCGCGGGGACTCAGAATCAGACCTGCCCATATCCTGGGGGCTTTCACTGCCGCAGGCTGCTTGCTGCTTTGAGGACGCCTCGCCCACCCAGGGGAGAACCCTCAGCCGCCCGGCCCCGGGCTGCCCGCCTGATGGCCCTCACGCAGGAGGCAGCCCGACCCCTGCCCTGCGCGTGGCAGAGCCCCAGGAGCAGTCAGGCCTGGCTCCAGGCCGGAGACCCGGCTGGGTGGTCCCCCACGGGCTGCAGGGTTGAGCCGCCCCCTCCAGACCCCTCCCGCCAACGCATTCCTGGCGCCCGGGCCCCTCCCCCGGCTCCGGGGCCTCCCAGCCCCCTCCCCCGCCGGCCCAGCCTGAGCCTGAATCTGCTTCTGATTCCGGCTGTGCCGACCAGGCCCCCTCCCCTCTTCTCCCTCCTCCCGGCCGGGCAGCCCCGCCCCCGGCTGGGCCCAGGCCTGCGCCTGCTGCGCCCCCCACCCCCTCTTGGCACAGCTCGTCCGCCCTCACTGCAGCCGGGAGGAGGCGGCGGCCCCGGGCGCCCCAGGCCCCGCCCGCCCACGGCCCTTCCCGGGAGGCCGGGAGACCTGCTCGGCCCGGCCCTCGGTGGGTGAGTGCGAGCGCAGGGCAGCGGGTGGGGCCTCCGCGGGCGGAGGCACCGGGAGCGGGGGCGCAGCCTGTCATCGCCGCGGGCCCAGCGGGAGGACGCGCCAACATCCCCGCTGCTGCGCTCGGCCCGGGGCGCGCCCGCCGCCGCTCCCACCTCTGCGCCCGGGCTGGGGCCGCCCGGGGGCTTTGCACGCTCGGCACTGCGAGGCCGGCGGGCAGCGTCGTGGGACCCTGGCCGGCTGGCGCGCTCGCGGCGGCTCCGGCCATGCCCGGCTGGCCGTGGGGGCTGCTGCTGACCGTGGGCACGCTCTCGGCCGCGCTGAGCTCGGGGCCGCCGGCGTCCGCCGACCCCTGCCACGACGAGGGCGGCGCGCCCCGCGGCTGCGTGCCGGGCCTGGTGAACGCAGCCCTGGGCCGAGAGGCGCTGGCGTCCAGCACGTGCGGGCGTCCGGCCACTCGGGCCTGCGACGCCTCGGACCCGCGGCGGGCGCACCCCGCGGCGCTCCTGACCTCGCCAGCGGGCTCGGCAAGCCCCCTGTGCTGGCGCTCGGACGCGCTGACGCAGGCCCCCTTCAACGTGACCCTCACCGTGCCCCTGGGCAAGGCTTTCGAGCTGGTGTTCGTGAGCTTGCGCTTCTGTTCGGCTCCGCCAGCCTCCCTGGCCCTTCTCAAGTCGCAGGACCACGGCCGCAGCTGGGCCCCCCTGGGCTTCTTCTCTTCCCACTGTGGCCTGGACTACGGCCGGCCGCCTGCCGCCGCCCGCGGCCCTGCTGGCCCTGGGCCTGAAGCCCTGTGCTTCCCTGCACCCCAGGTGCAGCCCGATGGGGGTGGCCTCCTGGCCTTCAGCGTGCAGGACGGCAGCCCGGCAGGCCTGGACCTGGACAGCAGTCCCGTGCTGCAGGACTGGGTGACGGCTACCGACATCCGAGTGGTGCTCACAAGGCCTGCCAGGCCCGGGGACGCCGGGGACGTGGAGAGCACGGCGCCCTACTCCTACTCGGCCACCGAGCTGCAAGTGGGCGGCCGCTGCAAGTGCAACGGGCACGCCTCGCGCTGCCTGCTGGACGCCCAGGGCCGCCTGACCTGTGACTGCCGGCACGGCACCGAGGGGCCCGACTGCGGCCGCTGCAAGCCCTTCTACTGCGACAGGCCGTGGCAGCGGGCCACAGCCCGGGAGGCCCACGCCTGCCTCGGTGAGGCCTTGGAGGGCGGCCTGGGGGATCTCGGACCGGGCCGGCCTGCCCCTGACCCGTGCCTCCCCACAGCTTGTTCCTGCAACGGTCACGCCCGCCGCTGCCGCTTCAACATGGAGCTGTACCGGCTCTCGGGCCGCCGCAGCGGGGGCGTCTGCCTGAACTGCCGGCACAACACCGCCGGCCGCCACTGCCACTACTGCCGGGAGGGCTTCTACCGCGACCCGGGCCGGGCCCTGAGCGACCGGCGCGCCTGCAGAGGTGAGCCTGCCACCGGCCACCCACACCCCCTGGTTTGCCTGAACCCCAGGCGGCTCCTGACCAGGTCCTGCCTGCCTCCGCCCTCAGCCTGTGACTGTCACCCGGTCGGTGCCGCTGGCAAAACCTGCAACCAGACCACAGGCCAGTGTCCCTGCAAGGACGGCGTCGCGGGCCTCACCTGCAACCGCTGTGCCCCCGGCTTCCAGCAGAGCCGCTCTCCGGTGGCACCCTGCGTCAGTGAGTGACCGCGCCCTGCCTCAGCCCCGTCCCGAGCCTGCAGCTCCCCCCGCGCCAGTATCACAGGTCCTTGTGCCGCCTTCTCCGCAGAGACTCCTGTCCCCGGCCCCACCCAAGAGAGCCGCCCCGTGGAGCCACAGGGTGAGTGGACACGGCACAGGGCCCCAGTCTGGGAGGAACCGGGCGGAGAGAGGTGGAGCGGGGGAGGGGGGAATCCGTGCCAGCCTTCGCCCACCCCTCCCCGCAGACTGCGACTCGCACTGCAGGCCTGCCCGCGGCAGCTACCGCATCAGCCTGCGCAAGTTCTGCCGCAAGGACTACGGTAGGCTGCCCCCCGGCCCGCCCCCCGCATCCCCTGACCCTCGCGGGGCACCACAGCCCGCGCGGCCCCCCGGGCTCCCCTCCTCCGGCGGCTGTCCCCGCGTCCCCCCGCGCCCCTACCGCGGGCCGCCCCGTCTGACTCCGCCCCTCCCGCCCTCCCCGCAGCGGTGCAGGTGGCGGTGAGCGCGCGCGGGGAGGCGCGCGGCGCGTGGACGCGCTTCCCAGTGGCCGTGCTCGCCGTGTTCCGGAGCGGCGAGGAGCGAGCGCGGCGCGGGAGCAGCGCGCTGTGGGTGCCGGCCCAGGACGCGGCCTGCGGCTGCCCGCACCTGCTACCGGGCCGTCGCTATCTGCTGCTGGGGGGCGGGCCGGGGGTCTCGGCCGGAGCCGGGGGGGGCCGGGGGCCCGGGCTCAGCGCCGCCCGCGGAAGCCTCGTGCTACCCTGGAGGGACGCGTGGACGCGGCGCCTGCGGAGGCTGCAACGGCGCGAGCGGCGGGGGCGCTGCCGGGCGGCCTGAGCCCGCGGGCCGCGCTGGCCTGGGCGGGGCCCCGCTGCGCGCCGGGGCGCCCGTTCCGCCCCCGCTGTCGCGGGTCCCCGAGTCCCCACTCGTCACCGCCGGCGCTTCCCTGGGCCCCTAGGGATGTGACAGACGCCGCGGCGACCCCGAAGGGCTGCGCGGGGGCTCCCTGGGCGGCCGAGACTCCCGAGCGCGCTTCGCGCACCCCCACGCCGTCTGCCGACCCCTCAGGGCCGAGGGCACATCCAGGGCCACTGGGGGCCAGCTCGCCCTGCCCCACGCACTGTGGTCCGACAGAGCGCGCACTGGCCTCCCCGCAGGCGCCGTGGCCACTGACTGCGCTGCCCACGGCCCACGGCCCGCAGGGGGCGCTGCGGCGCCTCCTCCCGCCCACCAGGACCGCCGCCTCTGTCCAGCTGCCCACATCGGGTCCGCGCTCTGCCCACGACCCTGTGCCCAGCTGCCTCTGCCCGTGACCCTGACTCCAGTCTGGACCTCAGCCTGCAGGGCTCCTCCGCGCCTCCCTCCCCCCGAAGCCCCTGCGCCCCTTGTCCGCCAGATCGGGACCGGGCCGGGAGGCGCTCCGGAGGACGGCCATCCGAGCTCCCGGCCCTCGGACACCGCGGCCGCCGCCTCGGGCTCCCCGCGCGGGGCCCGGGGCTCCGCGGGCGCATGCTCCGGCCGCCGCCGCGCCTCAGCGCGCATGCCCAGAGCCGGGCCGGGCCGGGACCCGCGGGCGCGGCGGGGTGGGCAGCGCGGCGCGCGCTCGGCGGGGGCGGGGCCGCGCGCGCGCGTGCGCAGACAGCCGGGGCGCCGTCGTGCGGCGAGCGGAGCAGGCGGCGCGGCTCGCGGAGGTGGGTGTGCGGCGCGGTGCGGGGTGGAGAGGCCGGCGCCGGGCCGCTGGGCTGGGCGCGGCTGTCATCGCGAGGGGGTGGTGCCGGGGTCGCGGCGCGCGTCCCAGGCTGCGGGGCCTCTCCGCATTCGGGGTGCCCTGGCCTTGGCGCGAGTCGGGGGGCTCCGCCCCGGCCGCGGGGCGCGATGCGGGGGCCCTGGCGGCCGGCGGGCCCCGCAGGGCGAAGCGGAGGGGGCGTCGCGGGAGTCGGCTGTGTGTCGCCCTCTCCCGGGGCTCTTTCCACTCTCGCCCGGTCGGAAGTGCAGCAGATGTCCGCGCGGACCGGCCGCCCCTGTCGCCCGTTACCTGCCCCAGGGTGGCGCCTGGGGGGTCCCGCGCCCCGGAGCCCCTGCCGCCGCGCGCAGGTGCAGCTGCGGGGTAGAGCGGGCGGGGGCGCCACGGCCTGGTGAGCAGGCTCGGGTCACTGCCCCAACGCAGTTGTGCCCTGGGCCTCTGGTCAAGGCCGAAGGTTGGTCCGAGGACCCGCGGGGTGGTGCGCAGGGCCAGCCGGGCCGCTGGGGCCGTTGGATCTTCAGCCCGGGGTGTGGTCCCCCGTGCCCGCGGGCAGCTGGCGGGGAGGGGAGGGCCGCCCCGGGATTAGCAGGGCTGCGGCGCCGCTGCTCCGTGCCCGGCACACGTGCGCCGTGGCCGCACTTAAGGGACCGCGGCTGGTAGAGACCGACCCAGATCAGAGGAGACGGGGAGGCTTCACCCAGGGGGACCCCTCGGCCCCCCTCCGGCCTTTGCTGCCCCCGGCCTGGCGTGGCGTGGGGGGGTTCTGAGTGGTTTGAAAGGAGCCCCGGCGCGGTTGCCAGCAAGACGTGAACTGGTGCGGATCTCGCCGGGGTCGGGGTGACCTTGCCGCGTCGGCTGGGAGGGGCGAGCGTCTGGGGGTGCGGACATAATCTGGTAATCCGGCAGGCTCTGCGCAGCGGCGATTACATCCGGGCCCGGGTCTGCGTGTCCACCTGCAGGTGGGCCTTGGGCACCCGAGCCGCTCCGTCCTCCTCGCGGACGAGCCAGCCTCGGGCGACACACTTGAGTGTTTGCCGGAGTCTGGTTTAAGGTACATAACGACTTCGAGGCAGGCTGTAAACAAGCACTTAGCATTCCCGTTCAGTGTTCTCCCTGTCTGAGCCGCCAGCTGTGTGTGACACCCTGTGAACACGGAGAAGCCCCTGCCACCGAGGCAGCCGCGTCAAGTGTCGCCTTCCAAACCAAGATAAAATCAAAAAAAAGCCAGCCTGGGGCTTTGTGCTGAGAACCGGTGTGAGTTCATTATTCAGTGACGTCCTCTGTCCTCAGCCTGCGTGTTTTTGTCACGTGAACCGGCGCTGTGACGGCGCAGTGCCGCGCAGGATTTGGCCTCTGCCTGGAGCTTGCCCGGGCACAGGGGCGGGCGAGAGGAGCCCTCCGGGCCGGGGGCAGCGTGTGCAGTGACAACGGTGGCTTGGGGGGCCGCGGAAGAAGGCGTTAGGGAGCGGGGCTGACAGCGTTGACCCCAAGTGTGACTCGTGTTCTGAGTGGTGGCAAGCCGCCCAAGGAGCTTAGCTTTGTGAGTGACCTGGTCGCGGTGGGGGGCTGCCCGGGGCCACGGCGCCCCCAGACGTGTAAGGACGCAGGAGGGCAAGACGGCAGGACCAGGGGCTCCCGGGCGGGGGGAAGGGCGGGCGCTGGCGGGTTCCCCACTGCTCCCCACCCCCGGTCGGAGCTGCCAGCATCCAGGCAGCAGGTGGGCGTCCGTGGCCTGGAGCTGGGCCGTGGGTTGGGTCTTCCTGGGAGAGCCTGCGGACTGGCAACAACACCGAACCCGGCAGGCCCCGGGAGACGGCAGCAGGCCGACGGCTCTCGGGGGAGGAGGAGGGGCTGGGCCCTCGTGTCTGTGACGGACGGACTTTGCTTCTTGGGCTGAAGGGCGGGACTGGGCTGCCGCAGGTGTGCCTGGGGCCTCCTGTCTCACGTGCCCCTTCCCCCTTTGGGGCCCTGGGTTGGTGCCCCCAGGACGTCCTCCCCTGTGGGAGCGCAGGGCCTCACAGCAGGTGGACCTTGGGAGCATTGGCCCAGTGTGGGGCCCCGGCCGTGTTCCTCCCAGGGTGAGGAAAGGAGCCCGTGTGTCCCCATCCGGGCCGCCGAGCTTCTCCCCGTGTCTCCCGGGACAGGAGGTCCTGGTCCCAGGCCGTACCTGGGCAGGGAAGTCCTCCCTGCATCTCCCCTGGGCGGCGCCTGCCGGTGGTCGCGCGGGTCTGACGGTGCCACGCACACTCCCGGGTACGGCTCTCCGGTGGGCGACTGCTGCCGGTGGAAGCCCTGGACTGCGTGGAGTGCGTGGCCTGTCCTGTCGTGCTCCCCGTGCCCTCCCCGGCCAGGCCCCTCCTGACAAGGGTCCCCCCGCCCCCGTCCCGGCACACCCGCGGGTGGCAGAGGGCCGAGGCTCGGGTGGGGCTCCTGCTCTCGGCACACGGGGGCGCCGTCCTTTCTCGGGTCCTCTGGGTCCTTGGAGCCTGCAGGGCTGCGCCGACTCTGAGCCAAGTGGCCCCGGACGCCCAGCGGGCCCTGCCCTCCGTGCTGTCCCGAGGAGCCGGGGCCCCCACGCTGGGGGACCCCGCTGAGCCAGTCTCCTCGTGGGCCAGGGCCCGGCGCTTGCCAGTTGTAGCACCCACGCCTGAATCGGCATGATCGGTACCCCTGGCCCGAGGCAGGACTCACGGGAGCTGGGCGGGGCCTCGCACTCGGCACGCTGGCATGCAGGAAGCGTGGCTTGGATGCCTCCTGCAGTGGTGGGGTGCGCGTGACTGGGTGTGGGCGGCTCTCAGCACGAGAGTCTGAAGGCGCTGGCCCAGGGCCTCCTGGGGGCAGAGCGCACTCCTGCCCGGGCTGTCGTTCGGAGCTGCGGCCGGCAAGGCCTCCTGAGCCCAGAGAGAGAGATCCTGCAGCCCGGCCTGCGAGGCCGAGACGGCGCCGCGTGGCTCTGGAGACCTGCCTCTGAACCGGCAGGCGGGCCCGCCCCCGGCCCTGGAGCCGTGACTAACACTTGTCGCACCTGGCACGTGCCCGCCTTTGTCTGCCCGGCACGGGCCCACTATCAGGTTTCCCGCAGCCGGCCGCGCGGGCGTCGCTGTGGAATGCCGGCACCGCTGATGCTCTGCGTGGCGCTCCCCGTGCCTGCTCGGCCTTCAGAATTAAGTTTCCCCCTCCGGCCCGAGTGGTTTGCCGTCGTCCTTGGTGTGTGCCTGTTTCCTGGCTCTGGGTTCCTCCTCCCTGGGGCGTACAGGGTGCTGAGCTGGGCAGATGAGCAGGCCACTGCCCCGGGTCCTGGAGGCGGAAATGGATTGGCGGGCTCAGCCCTGCCCCGGGGGCAGGGGCGGGGAGGGACAGGCCATCCCTCTGAGTGGAGCGTGGCCACTGCCCTGGGCACCGGCAGGAGAGGCGGGTCCAGGGAGGATCGTAGGTGGGGAGTCTGCGCCGAGTGCCGTCGCCGAAGCACTCGGGAGGCACTCTGGGCAGCGGCTGTAGGGGCCGGGCCATCCGCACCAGACGGTGCTGGCCAGGAAGAGGGTGGACCCTTGCATGTCCCAGAGGACCTGGCCGGGAGCAGCAGAACTGCGAGAGGTGAGGTGTGTGCGGGTGGGCAGCCTCGTGCTTGGTAGGCGAGGGCCCCAGGGTGTCCTGGGGAGAGGCAGCCGGGGTGGAGGGGGCCGGCGCTCCCGCCAGCAGCTGCCGTCAGAGCCGGGGAGGAATCTCGGGTTTCTGTCCCGCCGGGTTCGAGGCTGGCATGTGCAGCGGAGAGCCTAGGTCCCCAGGAAGTGAGAGCCAGCACCGGGAGGGGCATCAGGCCAGGCCCACGGCTGCGCTGGTCACACAGAGGGCCGGCCAGGCCCACGGCTGCGCTGGTCACACAGAGGGCCGGCCAGGCCCACGGCTGCGCTGGTCACACAGAGGGCCGGCCAGGCCCACGGCTGCGCTGGTCACACAGAGGGCCGGCCAGGCCCGTGGCTGCGCTGGTCACACAGAGGGCTGGCCCGAGAGGAGGTGCTTCCCGGCAGCCCCCTTCCCCCGAGGGGAGTGGAAGGGTGAAGCCGTGAGCCGTGAGCCGGCACCGGGAACTGGAGAGGGTGCTGGCAGGTGGGCCAGGGAGGCCTGCCAGGCGGCGGCGGCTCACGAGCTGGCACCAGCAGGCCCGCGGCGTGATTCCTCCCCGCCCAGGCTGCCGTCTGGTGCTTCAGCCTGGCTTCCTCTGCTGGTGGCTGAGGTGGGAGGAGGGGCAGAGTAGGAGCTGAGGCTGGGCTGGGCTGGGAGGCGGTCCCTGGGCCCCACGTGGCGGGGGGAGTTTTGCCCCCTGAACTCAGGGGCCGGGTTCCTGGGCTGCCACACTGTACATAAAGAGGTGGGAAGTGGAGCCAGGCTCCCCGGTGATGGCAGCACGGCGAGGAAGGCAGGTGCCGGCGGAGGGGGCCGGCGCTCCGACAAGTCCCAGAGGAGGGGAGGGGGGGGCAGCAGGTGAGCTCGGGAAGCCTGGCGGCCGTGGCCACCCCGGTTAGTGACACCGCCGCCAGCCGGCCACGTGGCCAGAATCTGCTGCCTTCCTAGATGGCAGTGGCCCCAGGCAGTGGGGCCAGGAGGGGGCAGGTCTCCAGAGGAGTGTCCCCAGACTGGTCCTTGGGGTCTGTGCACGGGAGAGCGCCAGCCTGCGCCCAGGCCCCTTCCCCGCACCGTGTCCCTGGCCGAGTTTCTGACGGCTGCCCGCTGTGTGCCCGACAGATCTTCGTTCGAGGAAAGCCAGGTGGTGCCTCTGTGTGCACTACCCTGATGGCCCCTCAGGGGTCCGAGGCCCTCATACTTGCCCCTCTGTGTGGGGCAGTTGGGTGCCTGTGGTCCCTGGAACCCACGTCTCCCTCTCTGCCCGTGCAGCCACCTCCAAGGGGCTTCCGGAACCTGCACAGCTCCCCCGAGTGTGGCGTGCGCCCTCACGCGTCCCAGCCCTGCCGCCCGGGGTCTTCCCGGCATTGCTCTGTGCCCAGCTCAGTGCCGGGGCCCAGCAGGTGCTTTGGAGAACGGTGGATGCCACTGGGAGGACGGAGGGGGCCGGTGGCCCGGGCTGCGCTGACCTGTTGTTCCCGGGCTGAGGCCTGGGGGTGGGGGCCGAGCGTCCCCTGACCTTGTCTGTGGCCCTGGCAGATTCCTGGCAGGTGGGATTCAGCAATTCCTGACCGACCCTACCCCCATAGGAGTCAGACCCCGTCAGACCTGGGAGGAAGGTCCCTGGCCCGGGAGGGTGACTTACCTGAGTGCTGGTTTCCACCCCCAGCCCTCCACCTGAACGTCCAGCGACACTCAGCTGGCCAGCCATGCCCACCCCGTCCTCCCCACCTGGCCCTCTGCCTGGCGTCCCCGCGTGGGCTCGCTGCTCGTCCCAGAGGCACTGGGCGGCGAGGGACTGCAGCTGGCTTGTCCGTGGGGCGTCTCCTCCCCACACCCCCAGCGTTCAGCAAAGCAGGGGCTGCCGTGGGGAGCGAGGGGTGTTGAGCCCCGTCAGGGCACGCACGTGGCTCCGGCGCCTGGGACGCCCCGCTCCCCACGGGCCCCTCGCGCTGCCTGGCTCAGAGTGGAGCTGAGCCTGAGCCCTGTTGTCGCCCTTCCTGGGCCAGGGCGGGTGTGGCCGTTGAGCCGGAGCTGGCCAAGGAGTCCCTGGTGTGCCAGGCTCCCGTGGCTGGGGCTGCCTCGCCCACGGGGCCACAGATGGCCTTCAGGTGGCGTCAGATGTGTGCCGGACCCTCCGTGCCACCGGCGTCACCGCTGGCTTGCCCGCTCTGCCCTGAGCTAGCGCTGCCTGACACCGCAGGGTGGAGCTCCCTGGGCATTCGTGCCCCCACCCCAGCAGAATCCTTGAGCGGCTTGGGCACCGCCTCCACTGGGCGGAGTCCACCCCATGCACTTGTGGGCACACCCCACCTTCCGTGGCCTCCAGGCACAGCCTGGCCCTGGCGCCCTGCCCTCCCCCTCCAAGGCCAGCTTCTGCGTGGACTCTCCTCTGGCCTTCGTGTGGGGCGCCCCCACCCTGGGCACCCCCTGCCCCTTCCTGCCTCTCCTGCTGTGCTCACGGGGGTGCCCTGTCTCCACCCTGCACCAGGCCGCTCCTGGTACTTGGGGTCCCCCTGCCCATCCGCACACCCTTCCTGCTGGTGATCCGTCTGCTCTTTGCGCCGTCTTACCCAGAGGAGGCACCGCTGTGGGGTGGGTCGGAGTCTGGGGCTCAGGGGCCGTGGTCAAGTGCCGGGATCCCATTCCTTGGGACGCGCACCCCAGGAGGGGCACCCAGGAAGGAGCTGAGCCGGCTGCAGAGGGGACCCTGGGGCTCAGCTGCGGCCCCGTTTCTGTCCCATGGAACAGTTTGTCTTCACATCCGGCCGCTTGTGTGGAAAAAGCACCCTCCCGCCGGGGAGGTGAGAGGCACAGGGACCGGCAACTCAGGCCTGGAGCAGAGTCCTGGGGCTCCGAGCCTGCTGGGGGCGCGCAGGGCAGGGCTGAGCGTGGGCGGCCCCGGGCATCCAGTGTCCTCGCCTTAGGGAGAGCAGACGTGCACGCGCACACGCGCACACACATGTGCACGTGCACACGCATGCACACACATGCCCAGCCGTCACCAGCGTCACCCAAGCTGGAAGGGGAAGCCCACCACAGGGGTGGGCGCTGGCCCTGGGCGTCTCCCAGCCTGCTGTCCGCTCTCCTCCCCACAGACCCCATGGAGTGAAGCCCCCAGGCTCAGGGGAGTGTGGACCCCTGCCCGCCAGCCCTGGCGCCTTCCTCGGGCCGCTGTGGGAGAAGACCCCGGAGCCTGTGGTCTGCAGCCTCACCCTTGGCAGGGCCGGCACTGGGCGAGGGACAGCAGTGTCGCCCAGCACAGGGAGAGAACGCTCGGGAGAAACGGCAGTCGCTCGTTTCCGCCGCTGGCTTTCCTTGTTTTTAAGACGTGCGTAGGATTCCCCGACGGGGGCAGAGGGCTGATAAGTGCGGAGACGGGAGAGACTGAGGCCACTGCGGGAGGCCGTGAGCATCGGGTGCTGTTGCTGGAACGCACACGCGGGGCCCCGTGCCCACCCTGGCCTCCGGTGGCTGCACCCCCCACGGCTGGCGCGGCGTTGGCCCCGGGTCTGTCACCCCAGCTGTCGCTGTGCATCAGCTGGTGCCCAGCCGGCTGAATGCCCTTGGTGGGGGCGTGGTCCTCACGGAGCATCAGGTGGAGCCCGCGCCCCAGGCCCACGGCGCTGGCGCTGCCGCTCGGCCTCGCGTCCCCGACCCCAGGGCCTTTGCCTGCGCCCCCCTCCTCGGTCCTGCTCAGCTGTTCGGCTCAGAGGCCATCTCCCAGTAGAGGCCACCCCGGGGGTCCTCAATAAAGGCGCCCTGGCCCCCCGATGCTGTGTGGGGCCCCCAGCGTCTGGAGTCGCCAGCAGCGGGATCTGCAGGCTATACAGGAAGTGGGGACACGGGACGCCCACTGCTTCCTGTTTAAACGTCCACATCCAGGGCGCTGCAGGCGCCGCCCCTCCCCCGCCGTGAACTGGGCTCGGAAAGTGGTTTCCTGGGAGGACCGTCCTCGCTGGCGTCTGCCCAGGCTGCCCTGCGGGGAGCGGGAGGCCCGACCCAGGAGCCCCCGGGCTGCTGCAGGGGCTCAGGCGCCTGGCGGCGGCCACGCCACACTCCACACACACACACACGCTCGCACGCACATGGACACCCATGCACACACACATGGACCCACACACACACACATGGACACCCACGCACACACACACATGGGCACCCACGCACATGCGCACATGGACACGCACGGACACACACATGGACACCCATGCACACACACGTGGACACACATGAGCGCATGGACACCCACGCACACGCGCACAGCACACACATGCACACACACATGGACCCACGCACACACACACACGGACACCCACGCACATGCGCACATGGACACGCACGGACACACACATGGACCCACGCACACACACACACACATGGACACCCACGCACGCACACACATGGACACCCACGCACATGCGCACATGGACACACACACGGACACACACATGCACACATGGACACCCGTGGACACACATGAGCGCATGCACACACATGGACACCCACGCACACGCGCACAGCACACACATGGACACATGCGCACACACACATGGACACGCACACACATGGACACCCATGCACATGCGCACATGGACACGCACGGACACACACATGGACACCCATGCACATACATGTGGACACACGCACATGGACACACATGAGCGCATGCACACACATGGACACCCATGCGCACAGCACACGGACTCGCACACCCCCCCACACACACGGACACACGCACGCACACACATGGACACCCATGCACACACGCACACACATGGACACACGCACGTGGACACACATGAGCACACACACACATGGACACCCATGCACACACGGACACATGCACGCCCACGCACACACATGGACACCCACGCACGCACACACATGGCGCACACACACGAGGCCGCCGCGGGCTGAGGCAGGGGCACAGCTGCCCAGTCTGGGGAGCAGGAGGCGGAGCCGGACTTGGACTGAGTCGGGCTGACTCATGCGACCCTGGTTCCTGCCTCCCGGCCCCTGGGCAGGACACGGAAGCGGCTGCCCGGGGCAGGGTGCCTGGGGGAAGCCGGCGAGGCCTTGCTCACAGGAGGCAGGCAGGTGGGCTCGTTCAGCGGCAGCCCGCCTGGAGGGTGGGTCCACTCAGCGGGCAGCCTGACCGGAGGGTGGGCCCACTCAGCGGGCAGCCTGACCGGAGGGTGGGCCCACTCAGCGGCAGCCCGCCTGGAGGGTGGGCCCACTCAGCGGGCAGCCCGCCTGGAGGGTGGGCCCACTCAGCTCCGTCCCAGGAGCCGGGTTTGTTGTGCGTGCCGGGCTGAGGGACAGGTGAACCTGGAGTTTTGCTCTGTCACTGGATCGTGTTTGACCCCCATAACTGTGCGTTCGTACAACCCTCACGTAGTAATAAAAACTTTTAAATCAAGGAAGCCACTCTGGGCCTGGTTGGTTGGGCTTTTTTGCTTTTTATTTTCTAGTGTATTTATTTGAAAGAGAAAGAGAGGCCCCCCCCCATCTGCTGGTCCACACCCCAGTGCCGTTCAGTCAGCCCAGGCCTCCCAGCGGGGCGGAGGGACCCAGGGGCCCGTCCCCCCACTGCCTCCCGGAGTCTGCGCAGGGGCTGGAGTGGGGGGTGAGCCCAGGCAGGGACCCGGGGGGGGGTGAACCCAGGCAGGGACCCAGGGGCAGGGGTGAGCCCAGGCAGGGACCCGGGGGGGGTGAGCCCAGGCAGGGACCCAGGGGTGGGGGGTGAGCCCAGGCAGGGACCCAGGAGTGGGGGGTGAGCCCAGGCAGGATCCCAGGGGTGGGGGGTGAACCCAGGCAGGATCCCAGGGGTGGGGGGTAAGCCCAGGCAGGGACCCAGGGGTGGGGGGTAAGCCCAGGCAGGGACCCAGGGGTGGGGGGTGAGCCCAGGCAGGATCCCAGGGGTGGGGGGTGAACCCAGGCAGGATCCCAGGGGTGGGGGGTAAGCCCAGGCAGGGACCCAGGGGTGGGGGGTGAACACAGGCAGGACCCAGGGGCGGGGGGTGAGCCCAGGCAGGGACCCAGGGGTGGGGGTGAGCCCAGGCAGGGACCCAGGGGCGGGGGGTGAGCCCAGGCAGGGACCCAGGGGTGGGGGGTGAGCCCAGGCAGGGACCCAGGGGTGGGGAGTAAGCCCAGGCAGGGACCCAGGGGTGGGGGGTGAGCCCAGGCAGGGACCCAGGGGCGGGGGGTGAGCCCAGGCAGGGACCCAGGGGTGGGGGGTGAGCCCAGGCAGGGACCGGGGGGGGGGGGTGAACCCAGGCAGGGACCCAGGGGCAGGGGTGAGCCCAGGCAGGGACCCGGGGGGGGTGAGCCCAGGCAGGGACCCAGGGGTGGGGAGTAAGCCCAGGCAGGGACCCAGGGGTGGGGGGTGAGCCCAGGCAGGGACCCAGGGGTGGGGGGTGAGCCCAGGCAGGGACCCAGGGGTGGGGAGTAAGCCCAGGCAGGGACCCAGGGGTGGGGGGTGAGCCCAGGCAGGACCCAGGGGTGGGGGTGAGCCCAGGCAGGGACCCAGGGGTGGGGGGTAAGCCCAGGCAGGGACCCAGGGGTGGGGGGTGAACACAGGCAGGAACCAGGGGTGGGGGGTGAGCCCAGGCAGGGACCCAGGGGTGGGGGGTGAGCCCAGGCAGGATCCCAGGGGCCTCTCCCCACCGCTGCCTCCCGGGGTCTGCACAGGGACTGGAGCGGCTCCGACCTGGGAGCCACACCTCTACTGCTGGGCTCCATGCTGACCTGGAGGTCCTCACAGCCCTGGCTACCCACCCAGAAGCAGCAGGCTCTCTGTTTGGGACAGAGGAAGGGGGCTCCTTCTCGGTCTCCGGCTTGGTCCTCGCCCTGGGTCCCTCTGGATCCCGTGTGTCCCTGACCCCCGGGCCTGCTGCTCCCTGCGGGGACTTCGCACCCGGGGTGTGGTCGTAACACTCAGGGCGGCTGGGCGGGGGCTGGCGCTCCTGGAAAGGAGCCGGCTCTGCTCCCTCTGCGGTCGTACTGGGGGTCAGTAGCAGTGGACACACGCGTGGGAGACCTGCAGCGTGGCCAGGGCGACAGCGACCCCACTGCCTCCTGGCCCAGGACAAAGCAGACTTACCAGGGGCCCCGCGGGGCTCCTCCCCCTGGGGAGCAGGGGCCGGCCTGGCCGCGGGCTTGCCCAGGGGCACACGTTGAGGTCGGCTCCCTGTGACTCTCAGAAGGCCTTGTTGTAGTTCAGGTTTCCCGTAGGGTAGCCCCGTGAAGGCAGGCTCCGTGGGTTTATGCCTGAAAACATTGAAAGCAAGAACTCAGATTTTTAAAGCCGGTGGCGCGGCTCACTAGGCTAATCCTCTGCCTTGCGGCGCCGGCACACCGGGTTCTAGTCCCGGTCGGGGCGCCGGATTCTGTCCCGGTTGCCCCTCTTCCAGACCAGCTCTCTGCTGTGGCCAGGGAGTGCAGTGGAGGATGGCCCAGGTGCTTGGGCCCTGCACCCCATGGGAGACCAGGAGAAGCACCTGGCTCCTGCCATCGGATCGGCGCGGTGCGCTGGTTGCAGCGCGCTGGCCGCGGCAGCCATTGGAGGGTGAACCAACAGCAAAGGAAGACCTTTCTCTCTGTCTCTCTCTCTCACTGTCCACTCTGCCTGTCAAAAAAAAAAAAAATTCAGATTTAAAAAAAAATACTTATTTAATTATATTTGAAAGGCAGAGTTAGAGAGAGGGAGAGAGAGAGAGATCTTCCATCTGCTGGTTCACTCCCCAAATGGCTTCAAAGGCGGAGCTGGGCCAGTCAGAAGCCAGGCGCTTATTTGGGTCTCCCACAGGGGTGCAGGGGCCCAAGGACTTGGGCATCTTCCACTCCTTTCCCAGGCCATAGCAGGGAGCTGGATCGGAAGTGGAGCAGCCGGGACTCGAACCGCGCCCATATGGGATGCGGGTCCTGCAGGCGGCGGCCTTACCCGCTGAGCCACAGCGCCGGCCCCAGGACTCAGAGACTTGAACTATTTGCGTAGCAGCCTTGCTCACAGCAGCCGAGAGGCAGAAGCCGCGTGGGTGTCTGCGCAGAGACTACAGCCGGAACGTGGTCTGTCCACGCAGCCGGGGTTAGCGTCCAGCAGGAAGGGATCCCGACACGGCCGCAGCAGTGAGGGCTCCGTGCTCAGGGAGGCAGCGCGGGGAAGGGACAGGCGCTGTGCGCCGCTCCCCGGGGCTGCCGTGCAGGGCCGGCAGGGGCCGAGCCGCCCGGAACGGTTCACGTGCAGGACTCCCATCACGGGGACTTGCCGTCCACAGACCTCAGTGGCCGGGTGCGTGCTGGAAGCAGATGGTGCTTCTCTTGTCTGTCTGTAAGACTTGTTTATCTTGCCAGGCAGAGAGACACAGAAAGGGAATTATCTTTGACCGGCTGGTTCCCTCCCCACGGGCCCCCAACAGCCAGGAGTTCCTGGAGCCAGGAGCTCCACCCGGTCTCACACGTGTGGCGGGGGCTCCACCCGGTCTCACACGCGTGGCCGGAATTCCAGCCAGGTCTCACGCGTGGCGGGGGCTCCACCTGGTCTCACATGCGTGGTGGGGGCTCCACCTGGTCTCACACGTGTGGCCGGAATTCCAGCCAGGTCTCACGCGTGTGGCAGGGGTTCCAGCCAGGTCTCACATGTGTGGCAGGAGCTCCACCCGGTCTCACACGCGTGGCGGGGGCTCCACCTGGTCTCACGCGTGTGGCGGGGGCTCCACCTGGTCTCACGCATGGCAGGAGCTCCACCCGGTCTCACGTGTGGCGGGGGCTCCACCCGGTCTCACGCGTGTGGCGGGGGCTCCACCTGGTCTCACGCGTGTGGCGGGGGCTCCAGCCGGTCTCACGTGTGTGGCGGGAGCTCTACCCGGTCTCACGTATGTGGCGGGGGCTCCACCTGGTCTTACACATGTGGCGGGGGCTCCACCTGGTCTCACGCGTGGCGGGGGCTCCAGCCGGTCTCACGCGTGGCGGGGGCTCAGGTACTTGGGCCGTCTTCTGCTGCCTCCCGGTGCGTCAGCAGGGAGCTGGCTCAGAGTGGGCGGTGATGTGGGATGTGGAGCCCCGGGCAGCGGCTTAACTGGCAGCGCCGCAGGTAGACGGGAGAGTGGGGCTGGAGGGGGCCATTTTAGCAGAATCCATACATCCCTTATGTAACGAATTTTTTGCAGATTTCTGTAATTGTAATTTTTTATTTGGTTATTTTTTTAAAATGTATTCATTTATTTATCTGAAAGGCAGAGTTAGAGAGAGAGAGAGAGAGACAGAGACAGACAGAGAGAATCTTCCATCTGCCAGTTCACTCCCCAAATGATTGCAATGGCCAGGGCTGGGCCAGGCCGAAGCCAGGAGCCTGGAGCTCCGTCTGGGCCTCCCATGTGGGTGCAGGGCCAGCGCTTGGGCCATCTTTCGCTGCCATCCCAGGTGCATTAGCAGGGAGCTGGATTGGAGCAGCTGGTGCCCAGGTGGGAGGCTGGAGCTGCAGGCAGGGGCTTTGCCCGCTACACCCCAGCCCCCCCCCTTAGTATTTATAGTAGCTCGGTCTTCCCTAGTTTTGGTGAATGTTCTAGATGCCAGAGAGGCCGGGACAGTGTGGTCCAAAACTCACTGAGGCAGTCCTGCCGTGTCTCAGGACTCGTGGCATCGCAGGTGGGAAGGCTGTGTGGTGCGCAGCTGTGCCCGGGACAGCAGCCCCAGCCGAGGCAGGTGGACGGCTGCTGTGTCTGGACCTCACTGTCCCCGTCCAGTGACCCTCACCCCGGCTCCGTGGCCCATCTCACCATTTCTTCTCTTGTCTTTTTGTAAAATTTGTTTATTTTAGTTGAGAGGCACAGTTACAGAGAGAAAGGGAGAGACAGAGAGAGGTCTTTGATCCACTGGTTCACTCCCCAAATGGCTGCCACAACCAGGGCTGGGCCAGGCCAAAGCCAGAAGCTTGGAATCCCATCCGGGCCTCCCACGTGGGTGCAGGGCCGAACCACTTGGGCCGTCTTCCGCTGCTTTCCCAGGCACATGAGCAGGGAGCTGGACCAGAAGTGGAGCAGCTGGGACTTGAGCCGGTGCCCATGTGGGATGCCGCACCGTGGCGCCGGCCCGGGGAGCTGCCCTGAGCCGGTTGTGCCTCGGAACCTGGGTGAGCCCTCCGGTAGCTTCCTGCGCAGCCGCAGTCCAGGACTCGGACGCCCGGGAGCGGTTGTGTATCTTGGATGAGGGGCCTTCTGTCGCTGCGTCGGAAGTTAACCGGGGCAACAGGTGCACTAAAAATGTCTTCTACCCCTCCAGGGTGCAGGATGGCAGGCAGGTGTACAGAAAGCCCTCGGCGAGGGTGCTGGACGACCTAGCCGGTCCCCACGGCCCCGCCCCCGGCAGCCCGGGGCCCTCCTGACCTGGCCACGCCGGGCGCTATGGACTCCCCCGGCTACAACTGCTTCGTGGACAGGGACAAGATGGACGCTGCCATCCAGGACCTGGGGCCCAAGGAGCTGAGCTGCACGGAGCTGCAGGAGCTGAAGCAGCTGGCACGCCAGGGCTACTGGGCCCAGAGCCACGCCCTGCGGGGCAAGGTGTACCAGCGCCTGATCCGGGACATCCCGTGCCGCACGGTCACGCCCGACGCCAGCGTCTACAGCGACATCGTGGGCAAGATCGTGGGCAAGCACAGCGGCAGCAGCCTGCCGCTGCCCGAGTTCGTGGACAACACGCAGGTGCCCAGCTACTGCCTGAACGCGCGGGGCGAGGGCGCCGTGCGCAAGATCCTGCTGTGCATCGCCAACCAGTTCCCCGACATCTCCTTCTGCCCGGCGCTGCCCGCCGTGGTGGCCCTGCTGCTGCACTACAGCCTGGACGAGGCCGAGTGCTTCGAGAAGGCCTGCCGCCTGCTGGCCTGCAACGACCCCGGCCGCAGGCTCATCGACCAGAGCTTCCTGGCCTTCGAGTCCTCCTGCATGACCTTCGGGGACCTGGTGAACAAGTACTGCCAGGCGGCGCACAGGCTCATGGTGGCTGTGTCTGAGGACGTGCTGCAGGTCTACGCCGACTGGCAGCGCTGGCTGTTCGGGGAGCTGCCCCTGAGCCACGTCGCCCGCGTCTTCGACGTCTTCCTGGTGGAAGGCTACAAGGTGCTGTACCGCGTGGCCCTGGCCATCCTCAAGTTCTTCCACAAGGCGCGGGCCGGGCAGCCGCTGGCGTCGGACAGCGTGAAGCAAGACATCCGGGCCTTCGCCAGGGACATCGCCAAGACCGTGTCCCCCGAGAGGCTGCTGGAGAAGGCCTTCGCCATCCGCCTCTTCTCCCGCAAGGAGATCCAGCTGCTGCAGCTGGCCAACGAGGCCGCGCTCAAGCAGAAGGGCATCACCGTCAAGCAGCAGAGGTGGGCGGGGCCCGGCGTGGGCCCACCGGCCCGGGCTGCTGTGGGTGGGAGAACCTGCAGAGCGGGGCGGGCCTTCTGGGTGCAGAAGAGGCCTTGGGAGCGAGGCCCCCGCCTGCCGTGGGAGCTCTGGCAGGGGCTGGGCTGGCGCCGAGCGTGGCTGCCGCGCGTGGCCCCTGCTCCGCCGCTGCAGCGAGGCCTCGTGGGGCAGCGGGGCGGGGACAGGTCCCCACGTGCCCAGACCGTCTCAGCAGCTGGCCCCGCGGCCTCCTGTGCCGGGCCGCAGGAGCAGGCGTCCGGGCGCCGTCACTGACCTCTCCTTGTCTGTTTTATTTTTCTTCCTCTCCGTGTCCTTGCTTCCTCCTGTTTCTCAGTGTGTCGCTTTCTAGAAGGTAGGTCAACCGCAGCCGCACGCCGGCCCCTCTGCCGGCTCGCTCCGTCCCCCTGCGCCCGGCCGACGCGCGCGTGCTGGCTTCCGCGGTGCCGCCTCAGCCTGTCTGTCTGTCCGTCTGTCCGCTTACCTGTGTCTGCTGGTGCTTGGCTGGCCCCGGCCCTCGACGTGCCAAAGCTGACTCACCTGTGCCCTGATTTCCCAGAAAAAAAAAAAAAAAAAAAAGACGCTTTTGTCCGCAGTAGGCTGGGCGCTGCCCCCTCTCAGTTACGGGTTGGGAGGTGGGCCCGCGCATGGCCGTACCCAGTTCCTCCCTGCCCGGCTGCCAGAAGTGGGCCGTCCAGCTGGCTGAGTACGAGACACGGTGCCCGGGGGGGCGGGCGGCCGGGCCGAGGCCAGCACAGGCTCTGAGCCCTGCCCGCGCTTCCCAGGCAGTTTGTGCACCTGGCCGTGCACGCGCAGAACTTCCGCTCGGAGATCGTCAGCGTGAAGGAGATGCGGGACATCTGGTCCTGGGTGCCCGAGCGCTTCGCCCTGTGCCAGCCGCTGCTGCTCTTCTCCTCGCTGCAGCATGGGTACAGCCTGACCAGGTAGCACCCCAGCCCTGCGGTCACCGGCCCTGCCTTTCCCGCCGCGTTGGCCGCAGGCCTCGCCGGGGTGGTGGTCCCCAGGTTTGGCAGGTGCACCCCCCCGGGCAGCCGGCCAGAGTGCTTCGGGCAGAGCTGGCCGTGTCCACAGGCCCACGAGCGTTTTGGCACAGCCGGAGCTGTTTCCACAGCCCCTGCCAGGGACGACAGCCAAGTGCTGGGCACCATGCTGGCCGCTGGCCGCTGGCTGCCCTGCCCCCCCCCCCCCCCCGCCGTGCGTCTGGCTTCCTGGGCCAGGGACCTGTACCCCTGGTTCCTGCTTCCCTGTGGCCCTTGGCCGAGGCTCTGCCCACGGGGCCATCCGTGGTCGGCGGGGGGGGGGTGGGGGTGGGGGCTGGGAAGGCCGAGAGCGGCCTGAGGAGCTCCCACGGGGCAGGCTTCCCGAGAGAGGCCGCGATCGTGGGCCCGGGCGGGGCCCGGCCGGCGCCGCCAGCCTGGCTGTGCTCTCGGCCCCAGGTTCTATCTGCAGTGTGACGGACACGAGCCCACCCTGCTGCTCATCAAGACCACACAGAAGGAGGTGAGCAGGGCCGGCCTGAGGCCCCCCGGGCTGGGGCCGGGCCAGGGGGTGGGCACGGGCGGCACGGGGAGCTCCTTCCTGGCCGAGACATGCCCGCCCAAGCCCGCCCCGGCCGCCACCGCCCCGAGCTCACACGGCAGCCCGGCTGCTTCTGCAGGTGTGCGGAGCGTACCTGTCCACAGACTGGAGCGAGAGAAATAAGTCCGGAGGCAAGCTGTGCTTCTTTGGGACTGGAGAGTGCTTCGTGTTCCGGGTAGGTGGGCGGGGTGTGGGCCCCGTGTCCCGCTCCCCGCTGCCCTGCAGGGAGACCTCCGCCCTTCCCCGGGACCCCCAGCCTCCTCACTCCCCGCTGCCCTGCAGGGAGACCTCCGCCCTTCCCCGGGGCCCCCAGCCTCCTCGCTCCCCGCTGCCCTGCAGGGAGACCTCTGCCCTTCCCTGGGACCCCCGGGGCCCCCAGCCTCCTCGCTCCCCGCTGCCCTGCGTGACTTGTGGGTGAGTGGGCCGTGTTTCGGGGGGCAGCAGGGGCCCAGGGGCTCACACTGCTCCCCTCAGCTGCAGCCCGAGGTGCAGCGCTACGAGTGGGTGGTCATCAAGCACCCGGAGCTGACCAAGCCGGCGCCCCTCACGCCCCCGGAGGCCGGCCCCGCCCCCTCCCAACTCGCCCACGGTGCCCCCTCGGACCCCGCGGACCGGCTCTCGCCCTTCCTGGCCACCCGGCACTTCAACCTGCCCTCCAAGACCGAGTCCATGTTCATGGCCGGAGGCAACGACTGCCTCATCGTCGGTGGGCACCTGCTGCCCTGCCGGGCTGGAGGGAGGCGGGGCGTGTGGGCGGCAGAGGGGTGGAGCAGGTCTGGGGGCTTGGAGGGCGTGAGAGGGGCTGAGTGCACTGGGCGCGGGGAGGGGCCGCTGAGCCACCCCCAGCGAGGGGCGGAGGGGCGGCTGCTGACCGGAGCGTCCCGCAGGGGGCGGGGGCGGCCAGGCCCTCTACATCGACGGGGACCTGAACCGGGGCCGCACGGGCCACTGTGACACTTTCAACAACCAGCCCCTCTGCTCCGAGAACTTCCTGGTCGCTGCTGTGGAAGCCTGGGGCTTCCAGGACCCCGACATCCAGTGAGGGGCCTGTTCTGCAGGTGACTGGGCGTGGCGGCAGGGGTGCGCTGGGGCGGGCACCACTGCCTCTCCTGGTCTGGCTTGGACTGGCCCAGGCTCCGCAGCCCTGCAGAGCACCTTCCTCCCCGGTGGGGCCTGGCTCTCCTGCATGAAGGCATCCTGTGTGCCAGGCCCTGGGCAAGGCCAAGCGCGGGCCTGTGCTGCCCCCTTGTGGTGCCACGTGGAGTTGCTCCCTCCCCAAGTCCTGAGGGAACGCAGGCTCCTGGCCACATCCCGCTGCCCCCTCCTCAGTGGGAAGCCCACCCGGCCAACCCAAGGGTCCTGGGGGCTGGGTTTCTGGCTGCAGTGGGGGGGGGTGTTTGTGCTCATCTGCGCCCTTCCACCCGGGGAGGGCCAGAGCCTGGGGGAGGGGCTGGGGGGTCATCACGCGTCCTTGTGTTTCTGCAGAACCAGAAGCCCCGTGACCCTGCTGTGCACCCACAGCCGCAGAGGTGTCCCGCGGAGTGGCCCGGGCTCCGTGTCCTGCCCCTGCCCAGAGAAGCCTGCACCCTCCGCCCTCACCCCGCGAGCTGCAGCCCCGTGCTGAGCTGCAGGGCCCTGTGGTTTCTGTGGGGGCCAGGTCTCCTTGTCGCTGCAGGGCCCCGGGCCCAGGGTCACGCTCGGACCCTGCAGTGTGGCCCTGCCCCCGCCTCCATCCGCCCCAGGCCCTGCCCCCTGGCTGCGTCCGCCTGAGTCTAAAGGTCTCACCAGGGCAGGCTGCCCACACTGCGGGGAGCACCCTGCCTGAGAACCCCCCAGCTTCCCTCAGCTGGTCCTGAGGGTCTGGGTGCCATGGCGGGGGGCTGGGCTCCACCCACGCCACGTGTGCCCGCCCTCCCCGTCACCGCACCTCTGCGTGGGGCCTCGGGAGAGAGGGTCCTGCCTGCCGCCCCTTCCTCTGAGCCCCCACAGCCACAGCCCTCACCTGGGCCGCCCCCTGTGGTGTGGTGTGCATTGACTGTGGACGTCTGAGTCTGGACCAGGCGGTGCCCCCTGCCAGCCCACGGCCGCGTCACCACTGGAACACTGAAGTCTGAAGAACGCAGGGTACGGAAGTCGACGGGTGCTGCCTGCTGGCCCGCTGAGACCCAGAGCTGGGCGCTGCTGCCCTGGCCTCACCCAGGCCCCCTGGAGTCCAGCCTGGCCTACGGAAGCCGACGGGTGCTGCCTGCCGGCCCGCTGAGACCCAGAGCTGGGCGCTGCTGCCCTGGCCTCACCCAGGCCCCCTGGAGTCCAGCCTGGCCTACGGAAGCCGACGGGTGCTGCCTGCCGGCCCGCTGAGACCCGGAGCTGGGCGCCGCTGCCCCGGCCTCAGCCAGGCCCCCTGGAGTCCAGCCTGGATCAGCAGTCGCTACTTCGTGGTGATTTCTACGTCCTGTGTGAAGTTTTGTGCACCTGTGAAATATTAGCTGTCTTTATTATCTTTTTCTTTTCTATCAACCTAAAAGGTATGTGTAATTGTTATCCTTTTTAAAGAAGACATGTTTTGTCTGAAAGGCGGAGCGAGAGAGTGGAGAGGTGATCTACCCACGGGTCCACTCCCCAGCGGCCCCTGGCGGCAGGGGCCAGGAACGCAGCCCCTGTTTCCCATGGGGGCGGCAGGGACCCAGCTCCCCGGCCACCCCTGCTGCCTCCCAGGGTGCGCACGGAGGTTGGGTGAGGGCGGCCCGGCCGCTGCGCCCAGCACCGTCCCCGCCTTGATTCGTGTTCTCACCGTCGTCCTCGTGATCTGATACGAGGCAGAACTCGCTGTAGTGGTCTGGTCCCGGCTGCTCCGCTTCTGGTCCAGCTCCCTGCTGACGCCTGCAGAGGCAGCGCTGACGGCCCGAGTCCTGGGCCCCTGCACCCACGTCGGAGACCTGCATGGTCCGGCCCCTGGCCCCCGGCTCCGGCCTGGACCAGTGCTGTTCTGTGTGGCCCCTTGGCACGTGGGGAGTGAGTCAGTGGAAGGAAGACGTCTCCCTCTCTCCCTCACTCTGCCTTTCAAATAAATGAATCTTTTAAAAACAAGAAATTAGTCAAAGTTAGGAGAAATTGCATGAGTTACTGAGTTTATTTTAGAAAGACTGAATGTTTATTTTTTTAAATTAAGCCTAATTTAAGCCAGTTTACTAAGTTAAGTGAACTCAGCCGGCGCCGTGGCTCAATAGGCTAATCCTCCACCTTGCGGCGCCGGCACACCGGGTTCTAGTCCCGGTTGGGGCGCCGGATTCTGTCCCGGTTGCCCCTCTTCCAGGCCAGCTCTCTGCTATGGCCAGGGAGTGCAGTGGAGGATGGCCCAGGTGCTTGGGCCCTGCACCCCATGGGAGACCAGGAAAAGCACCTGGATCCTGGCTCCTGCCATCGGATCAGCGCGGTGCGCCGGCTGCAGCGGCGGCCATTGGAGGGTGAACCAACGGCAAAGGAAGACCTTTCTCTCTCTGTCTCTCTCTCTCACTGTCCACTCTGCCTGTCAAAAAAAAAAAAAAAAAAAAAATTAAGTTAAGTGAACTCATTAACGCAGAATCTATGCCTGTAGGGCTTCAGGAAACCAGGTTTGAACTCGGGGCGTTTCAGTGCGAGTCTCAGAGCCCCGGTTGCGGAGCTGCCCCCAGTTCTGCTGTTCCTGGGCACTCCCGCTTCGATGTCGCCCGGCTTCGGGCACCTGGAGACGAGGCCTCCGCGCCCGCCCGGCTCCGCCGGCCTGGAGCCTCTGTAGTCTCCTTGGGAAGAGGGAAGTGCAGGCCGGCCCTGGCGCCACGCCCCCTGCGCCGCTGGGGCCCATGGGCACTGCTTGCCCACTTCCTGCTGTGGCCTGGGAAGGCGGCAGAGGATGGCCCGAGTGCTCCGGCCCCTGCACCCCCATGGGAGACCAGGAAGAAGCTCCTGGCTCCTGGGACAGCCTGGCCCAGCCTGGCAGTGTGGCCATCTGGGGAGTGAACCAGTGGATGAAAGCCCTCTCTCGCTCTCTCTTTCTCTCTGTCTCTAACTCTGCCTTTCAACTAAATAAAAAATAAGTCTTGGGGCCGGCACTGTGGCACAGTGGGTAAAGCTGCTGCCTGCAGTGCCAGCATCCCATGTGGGCACCGGTTCAAGTCCCAGCTACCCTACTCCCGATCCAGCTCTCTGCTGTGGCCTGGAAAAGCAGTGGAGGATGGTCCAAGTCCTTGGGCTCCTGCACCCACGTGGGAGACCCGGAGGAGGCTCCTGGCTCCTGGCTTCGGATCGGCGTAGCTCCGGCCGTGGTGGCCATCTGGGGAGTGAACCAGCAGATGGAAGACGTCTCTGGCTCTGTCTCTGCCTCTCTGTAACTCTGCCTTTCAAATAAATAAATTTTAAAAAATACATTGGTTCACTTTAAAAAATAAATCTTTTTAAAAATAATAAGAAAAAAGGCATTTGGAACTGTAAAGAATTAGCTTCTGTCTGCTGGTTCGCCCGCCTGAGGCCAGCGGCAGCTGGGCCTGGGCCTCTGTGCGCCTCACGCGGGCGCCGGGCCGTGCGTTGCTGGGAAGCCGGGTCAGAAGTGGAGCGGCCGGCACTGGAGCCGGAGCTGTGCTTTCACACCGACGCCAGCGTCACCGCCTGCGGCACCGTCGTGCCAGTCCCTCGTTTGGGTTCTCGGTGTTTCTCTTCCACGGCTTGCATGTCCTGTTTGCACGGAGAAGTTGGCACATGAAGCAGGGGGACCAAGCAGGCCGCACAAGTAGCTTCCTGCCAATATCCCACAGCAAAATGTGAGTTTAAAAACAACAAAAAAAACCCGTTTCTGCTTTTTAATTTGAATGACAAAAGCAGATTCCACCTGCTGGTTCACTGCCCGAGCCCAGAGTAGCAGGCCGCAGCCGGGGTCTCAGTCCACGGCTCCCACGCGCCTCCCAGCAGGAGCGGGAACCAGGGGCGGAGCTGGGGGCGGTGCTGTCTGACAGCAGGCTGAGCCGCCGCCTGCTGCCATCCGGGCTGCTCCGCTTCCAGTCTAGCCCCTGCTGATGCACCTGGGAAGGCAGCAGAAGGGGGCCCAAGTGCTGGGCCCCGGCACGCACACGGGAGGCCTGGATGGAGTTCCAGGTTCCCGGCTTTGGCCTGGCCCCGTCTTGGTCACTGGCCACCTGGGGAGTGAACCAGCGGATGGAAGGTCCTTCTCTGTCTCTCCCTCTCTCTGTGACTGCCTTTCCAATAAATCAAAATAAATCTCAGACAGAGAGGTGTGGGCTGTTATCCCGGGCTTCTAGGACTTACTGTGCCGGTAAGCTTCCCCGAAACGGGGTTTTTAAATGTCCTAAAAGATTGATTTACTTATCTGAAAGGCAGAATGACAGAAATCTTCCACCCACTGGCTTACTCCCCAAATGGCTACCCCAGCCAGGGCCAGCCCGGGCCAAAGCCAGGAGGCAGGACTCTCCCACCTGGGCGGCAGGAACTCCCAGGCACGTTACAGGCAGCGGGTTGCAGGCGGAGGGCCGGGCTGGAACCAGCACTCCCGCGCAGGGTGTGGCCGTCCTGGGCGGCGGTGGCGCCAGCCCCGGGGTTTGTGAAATCATCCAGCCCGGAGGTTTCTGTGGTCTTCGTCGTGTCGGTGTCAAATCCTGCTAAGGACGCGGTGGCTCCCTCGTGCGCACGCTGGCTTCTCAGCACCACAGCAGGACCGGTGGGGCAAAGCCGGCGCACGCTGGCCGTGTGGACAGCTTCAGCCAGCATGCTGTCCGGCCCGCAGGCCCATGCCCGGCGCAGGGCCACAGGGCTGGCCTCAGCGTGTGGAAGCTGCGCCGTCCGTGCCGGCCGTCCCCGCCTCCCCCTCTCCGTGTCCTGCTGAAGCGCGCTGCCTGGGACGCCACGTCCCGTGTCTGCGTGCCCGGGTCCTGGGCCCGGCTTGGCTCTGACTCCACTTCCTGGTGCAAGGCCACAGTGTGGCTCAGGACCTTGGGTCCCTGCTACCCGCACAGGAGACCCGGATGGAGTTCGAGGCTCCCGGCTGCAGCCTGGCGCGTCCCAGCTCAGCTGTTGCAGGTGTTTGGGAACTGAACCAACAGAGGGAACTCTCTCTCTCTCTCTCTCTCTCTCTCTGCCTTTCAAATAAAATGAAGAAAAAAATGTTACAGATTCCAGGAGAAAGCCGTGTGCGTGCAGCCCCCGTGGCTGCTGTGAGCCGTGGTCTGTGCTGAATGAATGCGTTGAAAATGCGCTGGCGCATTGTGAGCAGCTGTGGGAAGTGCACAGAAGGGACGCGGTGACCTGTTGCCCCGTGTCAGCGTGAGTCCTAAATAAAGCACAAAGCACGCCGCCGTCTCACCGCGAAACACTGGCTCGGAACACGCTCGGCGGGCGGGCGGGCGAGACGCGGCAGGTGCCAGGGCCCCCTGCCTGGGGGAGGAGGTGCCTGGCCACTGACCTGCCGGTCTTGTTTCCTTTCCTTCCCAGTTCCGCCCCTGGTGAGCAAGGGAGGCAGAGACGCCTCTGCCGGGAGTCCCAGCGGCCCCTCGGCGCTCCGAGAGTGTTTCCTTTGGGAGACTTCCCTGATAGCTTGCGTTTTAATGGTGTGTCCGTACGAGGGAAGGGAAACCCAGAGCCGCTGCAGAGCTCTGCTCCCTGTCCTAGGCTCCTCCTCCCAGGACCGGCCCAGCTGGCACAGCCCGCCGCCTCCCGCAGGCTGCCTGGGCAGTTCAGGAGGGCAGCGGTGCGGCCCCAGTGCTGCGGGCACAGCCCCACGGGCTCTGCTCTCCGGGGGTCCCTCTGGCCAGCAGGGCCTTTGCACTCAGCTCGCTGCCCAGCCCCCCCCAGCCGCCGCCCCACCACACCTGGCACCACAGGGTGAACAGAAGCCTGCAGGGGGCGCTGCCCGCACACCTGGTACCTGTGCCCAGCTGGGGCTCTGACGGGGACGTGTGCCCTTAGTGCACGCGCCTGGACCACCCGTGACTGACACCAAGACGCCCACGACGGCACAGGCCAGGGCTGAGCAAGTGGGCAGGCCCTGCGCTGGTGGGGGGCAGAGCGGCTTCACCCTGGGCCTGGTCTGACCAGGTGTCCCCGTGCTCGTCCGGCCTGGAGCTGTCTGGAAGCTGCGTTGTCGTCCTGCTGTCTAAGCAGTGGGAGCCTGGGCACCTGCAGACCTTGGGACGCGTCAGCTGACGGTCAGGCAGGTGGGCTCCTGGAGTGGGCTCCTGGCTCCCGGCTTTGCCCTGGTCCCTGCCCGGTCGGCTCGCTGTTCCCATGGGGTTGCTGCGGCCACCACCTCTGGTTCCACCACGTTTCCCACCGCAGAAGGAAGCTGTGCCCACTGAGCGTCTGCTGCACATTCTCACGGGAACACACACCTTTCTAGAACACTCTTGCAGGCCAGGAAGGTGCCCAGCAGGAGGTCTGCTTCTCCACCCAAGTCCCCAGACCACCAGTGTCCGAGAGTCTCCCAGTGGGGTCTTGGGTGGACGCTGTATCCCCACCGCGTCCGTCTGCGTCGTGTCGCCGTGGCTGGCCTGGCCTGGCATTTCCCCAGGTGCAGACCAAGTGGCCTCTCTGCCTTGGTCGAGACCCTGTCCCTTCTCGGAGACCAGCTCCCCCGGGGCCCCTCTGAGGCGGCACGGCCTTCCCTGGGGCACCTGTCCATGCAGCACCGCACTTCTAGGTTCACGCTCGTGTCCGACAGGCTGCCCGGCTGGCCCAGCAGACGTCGGGGACCCTGGCTGCTGGGGGATGAAGGGATGTGGCCCCTGGAGCAGGCATGGGCCCCCTCCCCCTGTTCCCCTTGATGAGAACCTGCTGTGTGCACCAGCTCAGCCCCGGGTTTGCCGTAGACCTGCTGCAGTGCGCCTCCACACTGCCCCCTGCTGGCCACATGCTGCCCCGCCTCCCTGCCGGCTGCTTGGATCCTGGAGCCAAGAAAGGGGCACTGCTGAGCCTCTGGACTGTCCTAGCTGTCCGCCTCTGACCTCTCGCCCCTCGTGGCACCTGGCGTCCAGCTGGGACAGCTCCAGGAAGCCCCGGCCTCCCGACACCCCTGGCTCAGCCCAAGGAGCCCCCTCGCAGCAAGTGATGCGGGGGGGGGGGGCTTCAGGTCCTACTGGCACCACATTTTATTTAGCTGTAGAATATTTTCTATTAAAAAAATCCTTTTACCATTTTATAAGCTCTAACAGTTTCAGTTTTTAAAAATCAAGAGTAAGGCCGGTGCCGCGGCTCACTAGGCTAATCCTCCGCCTAGCGGCGCCGGCACACCGGGTTCTAGTCCCGGTCGGGGCGCCGGATTCTGTCCCGGTTGCCCCTCTTCCAGGCCAGCCCTCTGCTGTGGCCAGGGAGTGCAGTGGAGGATGGCCCAGGTGCTTGGGCCCTGCACCCCATGGGAGACCAGGAGAAGCACCTGGCTCCTGGCTCCTGCCATCGGATCAGCGCGGTGCGCCGGCCGCAGCGTGCCGGCCGCGGTGGCCATTGGAGGGTGAACCAACAGCAAAGGAAGACCTTTCTCTCTGTCTCTCTCTCTCACTCTCCACTCTGCCTGTCAAAAAAAAAACAAAAACAAAAACAAAAACAAAACAACAACAACAAAAAAACTTAAAAAAACAAAAATCAAGGGTAATGATTCAAGTGCTTGTGGGAGGCCCAGGCTCTTGAAGGCATCTGGGGAGTAAACCAAGAGATGGAACATTCTCTCTCTCTCTCTCTCTCTCTCTCTCTCTCTCTCTCTCTCCACCCTCCTCCCCTTGTCTTTTTATCTGCCTTTCGAGGAGATGAAAATAAACCTTTTTTTAGAAAATAAACATAAACCTCTCTTTGAGGTGGGACTTGGCAGGGTGTTCCGAAGCCGTCACAGGTGATGGCTGCGGTACCCGCGTGAGGACCTCGCACTGTGTTCCTGGGTCCCGGCTCCAGCCTGGCCCAGCCCCCGCTGTGGACGCTCCGGGCTCTGCCTGTCAAACAGACACATGACGAACAGCTAAGTGGTCAGAGCTCCGTCAGCCCCACCCTCCCCCAAACTGTGCAGCCCCCAGGCTGTCTGTGGTGAAGACGGGTGATGGCGGCACCTGCCCGAGGCCCGGTCTGCCTGCTTCCCGGTGTTCACCATGCCGCTCCCTGCTGGGGACAGGTTTGCCCTCCACCCACTGGGGCCCTCGGGGGCCTTCTTCCCTGGTCTCTGCCCTCGCCTGGATCTCTGAAAAGCGGCGCTGACCCCATCTCTCCCTCACTCACCTGATCCAGGGCCTCTGAGTGATCCCAAGCCCCTCCTTCCCCGCGACTGGAAATCCCCGCCTGCCGTGGCGGTGACGGGCCAGGGGCTTGTGACCATGATTTCACGCAGGGGGAAGTAGCGGCGAGGGAGACAGCAGAGTCCCATGCTATTCCCAGCCCAGATTCCACGCTGCCCAGGGGCGCTGCCCAGAGAGGGGCAGTCAGGGGAAGGTGACCCGGGCCCTTCCTGTTCTGTCGCTGGTCACCGGATGCTCGCCGAGCCCCACGCCCAGGCCGGCACAGGCCCTGCGGCTGCAGTTTCAGTTCCACCACTCGCCAGCTGGCTGACCCCGGGAGGGGCCCTTGGCCTGCCTAGACCCGGTTCCTTGTGCCCAAATGAGAGCTGAGGTTGGAGGTGATGATACCCGCCATGGAATAGGAACAGAGGCCCAGGGACTCCCAGGAGGGCTTCTGGAGGAGGGGCGAATCCCCAGGGAGGAGGGCGGAGGAGAGTTGGTGCTGACGGGGACACGGGTGACAGGGAGGGTCGTGTGGCTGTGGGGAGAGGGCTGGGCTGACTGGGGTGGCGGAGGGGGCTTGGGGCAGGCCGAGCGGGCTGGAGACTGGGACAAGGCCAGGCCAGATGTGAAGGTAGCTGCAGTGGGCGGGGTGGGAGTGCAGCCGGCAGCCTGCCCGCCCCCTCAGACACCAGAACTTGGGCAGAAAGCGAGGACGGATCCTGGGAGGGAAGTGGCTCCCTGGGGCAGCGCTCTGCCCACCCTGGGCAGTGGCCCGCCCTCCCCTCCCCCACCCCAGGCGGCTACCCTGACCGGAGCCAGCACCTTCTCCCTGGTCTGGGCTGCCCTGGCCCTGTACCCCACCTGCCGGCAGTTGTGTGGGCGGCACTGGGTATTCCCTCACCAGGGCAGTCCAGACTGGAAAGGTGCAGGTAGACAGGGACAAAGCCATGATGAGGCCAGGGTCACCCCGGGGAAGGGCAGAGCCAGGGACCCGCTGTGGAGGCCGGCACCAGGGCCTGGGCCTGCCCTTGCTCCTCCCATGACCTCTGGTGGACGAGGGAGTGAGTAGGAGAGCAGGGTGGCTGCTGGGGGAGCAGAGGCCCCCTTGGACACCCTCACAGATGTCCCTCCGCGCAGAGGCATGGCCGGCATCGGTGACCTTGGCAAGGGCAAGGAGCCAGGGGGTGAGGGGGGGTGAGGCAGTGGCAGGGATCCCTCTTTACAAGAGCCAGCACCCAGCAGGACGGCTCGAGGTGGGCGAGGCTCCCAGCCGCCTCTGCTATGCGACAGGTTGCCCCGGGCACGTTTGCCGCCGCTGGTGCCAGAGGTGGCAGCCCTGGCCAGACGAGAGGGCCGCTGTGCTGTTGAGAGGCAGGTGGAACCGGTGGCAGGCCCGGGCCAGCCGTGGCAACCCCACCAGCACCCAGGCCACGCAAGGAGAGGCCTCTATCCCTGAGACCATGGGGTGGGGGGCTCCAAGGAGACCAAGGCAGGCTAGGGGCAGCCACCTAGGGCTCCTGTAGGTGGGGTGGGAACAGACAGGCAGAGCCGGCTGTGGGCACAAGGCAGCCACCGGGGCTCTGGGAACGGCTGGACTCCATTCCAGGACGGGGGACCTAAGGGCGTGGGGGCTGCCGGGACAGGCAGGAGGCCCGGGATGCCCGCACACGCGCGGACCTCCGGGACAGCTTCCTCAGTGGCAAACCGGTGGTTTCCAATCAGTCACGCACACCTCGGGGGGCAGGCACCCCCCACCACCACCACCGAGGCGTGGGTGCGGACAGGGGCGACGTCGCCAGCAGCCGGGCCAGCGGACGCGGTGCCTGGGACTGCAGGAGAGAGGGGAGGGGACCCGGGAAGACAGCAGGGCTGCAGCCAGAGGCTGGGGAGCCGCGGGCGGGTGGAGGCGGCGGCCGGCGCCCCGGCTCCTCTGCTCGCCCCAGAGACCCGAGGTCCAGCCTGGCGTCCGGGGGAGTCGGATCGTTCCTGGGCCAAGGCCGTGAGAACACAGACGCGCAAGGAGGCGCCGGGAATGCACGCCAGGAACGCGAAGAAAAGCGTCTGTCGGAACCGAACACCTGCGGGCTCCGCGCAGCCGCAGAAGGGGCGGGGCGCCAAGAGGCCCCGCCCCGCATGCTAATCAGACCCCGCCCCGGCCCGGCCCGGGAGCCGGACGAGCCCAACGCCGCAGGGTTCTGGGGGCGGCGGCGCCCGGCCGCGGACCTCGGAGGCCGCGACGGGCCGGGGCGGGGCAGGCGTCCGAGCCCGGGCGGGCGTGCTCCCGCGGCCCAGGCCCGGGGCGGTCAGCGGGGTCCCGGCGCCGTGGCTCCCCACCGGCGCGAAATGGCGCGGCCCCAGGGGCGGGGCCCGGGTCATGTGACGCGGCCGCGGCCGCCATTTTGTTCTGCGGTGCTGGTATTTAGAGCGCAGCGGCTGACGAGCCGGGTCGCTTTCCCCGCCGACGGTCCGTCTGCTTCTCGCCCGCCCGCCCGCCGCCCGCGCCCCCCGCCTCGGCCCGCTGAGCTAGCCCCTCCCCACCCGCAGACATGTCCGAGGCCAAGAACAACCCCGAGTATGCTGCGTTTTTCGCCGTCATGGGCGCCTCGTCCGCCATGATCTTCAGCGGTGAGCGCCGCGGCAGGAGGGAGCCGGGGGTCCGGGGGTTCGCCAGCGGCGCCCGCGGGGCTCGTGCCCGCAGCTCGCCGGGGTCCGGCGTGTGACGTCACTCTGACGCAATCCCGGGCTGTCGCGGGTGCCCGGGCTTCGCCGGACGGCGGGCGGGGGTCGAGTGTCCGGCGAGCGGGGCGTGCAGGCTTGCCCAGGGTGCGGGTCCCGGGGGTCCCGGGGGTCCCGTGCCCGCGGCTCTGCCCGCCGGGCCGCGTCAGTGCGGGGGTGGGGCGGCGGCGCTGCCATCTTAGCCCCGGGAGGCGAAAGGGAGGCTGGGGTGGGGGCGCGGGGGGCGGCGCGCGGCGCTGCGCCCGCTCTGCGCGGCCCCGTTTGGGGGCAGGTGTGACATCACACCTCGGACAGCTCCCCGCCCCCGGCGCCCGGCGCGGCGGGGGCGTCCCCGGCGCTGCCCTGGCCGCAGGCAGCCTGTGCCTCCCGCGAGGGTCCGCGGCCGCGCCTTTGTGGCGGCTCGGATGGCGAGGCGCAGGTGGGTCTGGACCCGGGTCAGGTGCTTCCGGTTCGGGCTCGGCTCGGTTTCCCAGTCGCGCCGTCTGTGTGGGCTGCGTGGGAAAGCTGAGTGGAGGGGCTGCCGGGGGTCAGTGCCGGGAGGTGGGTGCGAGGGGGGCCCGGGGCATGCGCGTTGCCGGCCGTGCGCCTCGGGCGGGAGTCTGGCCTCCTGGACCTGATGAATGGACACGGAGTGAATGACCTTCCTCCTCCGCCCAGCCCGGGGTGGGGGGCTGGGGGCCTGGGGGCCCTGCGCTTGAGGCTGGGCATGAAGGGTCCTGGAGAGCCCAGGCCGGGAGTGTGAACCCAGGTCGCAGCCCCTGTGGCCTGGCCTGGCCTGGGCCTCCCCCCTCCCCGAGGTTTTCACTGACCCTGCCCCGGCCCGCCCTGCCGCACCCTCCCGGTGCAGGTATGCGGAGGGTTTGAACTCCAAACAGCCTCTGCTGACTGTAAACACCTGTGGGCCGGGGGCCGGGGGCCGGGGTGCTCCTGGGCCTGCCGGGCGTCACGGGATGCCGAGCGGCCGCCCCTCCCAGCCTGCGGGGAGAAGGGGTCATTTGTGGCGGGGCTGCTGTGGTCTAGACTTCCCCTTCTCCCCAGGCGGCTCCTCGGGACAGACTGCTGGGCCGCCCCGCCCCCGCGCCTATGGAGATGCTGCCCTGGCCACCGGGTGGTCATTCATTCGGCAGCCCTTGATGGGGTCCTGGGGCAGCAGGACCCCTGTCCAGGTGGCCCCGGCGCCCCGGCCGCCTTCCGTCCACGCCCTGCACGTGGTGTCTGTGCCGCGAGGCCGTGGTTGAGGGCGGGCGGCCGCTGGCTTCAGCTCCACTCCAGCTGCCCCAGGCTGATAGGCCCGTGGAGGCCAGGCTCTCGGGCCAGATGGACCGCCTCAGACCTCGCTTCTGCGGGCCTAGGGGCCTCTCCAAGGCTCCGTGTCCGCGCGTGCGCCCAGGTGTCGCTGCCGGCCGACTGCAGGCTCCAGCCCGTGGCCTGCCTTGCACAAGGCCCTGCCCGGGTCACATGCGGCTTCCCCTTTTGTCTTATGACTGTCACCCTGTCGAAGCCTCCATCATGTCTTCCACAGAGCTGTCACTGGCTCTCCTTCCACGTTCATGACTTCCTCCTTGTGGGCACCCTCTACCTGCTGGTGGTTCCGGAACTCCTGACTCCTCTGCGGCCCCCACAGGAGGCCCGCTGTTGGCGCCTGGTCGGGCCCGGGGCCCTCCTGGACGTGCGTGGGCTGCCCAGGCCTGGGCCGCTGTTGCCTCCTGCTGCTCTGGCCCTCCCTGCCCTGCTGCCTTTGTTCCTCTGGTCTCTCCACCCACAGCCACATGACACTTGCACCTCTCCCAGGATCCTCCCGGAGGGGTGTTGCGGCAGCCTGGGTGTGGGCAGTGCTGTGGGCCTGGGCCTGCCCCACATCCGCCATGATGCTGAGTCCCCGGCTGAAGGTGCTGCCCCAGTGAGGCAGGGCCCCTCCCCCCACCGCCCCGGCCCCTCAGCACCTCCTCCCCGTCTGCTGAGGTGCTGCGCATACAGGTCGCCGGGCTCTGGACCCCGGGACGGCACTGCCGGGCACTGCCGGGGCGCAGAGGAATGGCTGCGAGCATCCCCGGTGCCCCCTGCTCCGGCCAGCAGCGGCCTTCCCAACGGCTGCGGTGTCGGGAGGAGGCCGCCTCACACTGCTGAGCAGACCCCCGGGAGCCCCAGCGGGCCCTCTGGGAGGGGGCGGCAGGCTGGGCACCCCCGTCCTGGAGGTCAGACTCGGCAGAGCAGCTGCGCCCGGCCTGGGGCCGCACCCCGGGAAGCCAGCTGGCTGACGCAGGCCCAACACCTGGGCTGCAGAGACGTGAACTCGGGCCTTCCCCGACCTGTCCTGAGGGCCTGGGGAACCAGACAACACAGGGTTCCTGGGCCCACCTGCCCTTCTCCTGAGGTCACGGGCAGTCGCCTGAGGCTCACCCGGAGCAGGGCCGGGGTTCCGTGGCCGAGCCAGAGGGAGAGTGGCGACCCCTGTGGCACTCTGTCCTGAGGGCTGCCTCCTGCCCCTCCCCCAGGGTCCTGACCCCAGTGATTAGTGGGCAGCTCTGGGCTCACCCTGCCTCCCTCCCACAGCCCTGGGTGCCGCCTATGGCACGGCCAAGAGCGGCACTGGCATCGCCGCCATGTCGGTGATGCGGCCGGAGATGATCATGAAGTCCATCATCCCGGTGGTCATGGCCGGCATCATCGCCATCTACGGCCTGGTGGTGGCCGTGCTCATCGCCAACTCCCTGAACGACGGCATCAGCCTCTACCGGTGAGTGCGGGGCTGGGCGCGCCCCCCGGCCCGCCGCCGGCCGCTGACCTCGCTCCGCCCTCTCCTCCCTAGGAGTTTCCTGCAGCTGGGCGCGGGCCTGAGCGTGGGCCTGAGCGGCCTGGCAGCTGGCTTTGCCATCGGCATCGTGGGCGACGCCGGCGTGCGGGGCACTGCCCAGCAGCCCCGGCTGTTCGTGGGCATGATCCTGATCCTCATCTTCGCCGAGGTGCTCGGCCTCTACGGTCTCATCGTCGCCCTCATCCTGTCCACAAAGTAGCCCCCTGCGCACCCACCAGCCAGAGCACGGTGTCGACGCCCCCTCATTCCAGAATGAACAGCCTGACCATGCACGGGCAGCCGCCCCTCAGTAGTTGGTCTTGTAAATGCGCAGTGTCCTAGTGCCCCTCGTCCGTCGCCCCCGCCTCGCCCCGCCCTGTGCTGTGGACATCTGGGCCGCGCGCCCCCATCAGCCCCGCCCTCGAGTGCTGTGTTTGAGGATGAATCGCAGTTGTCATTTCTCTTCACTGGATGTTTATTTATACGAGACCTGACCTGTCCATACGTCTGTGGAGCAGCCCTGCCTCCCAACGCTGTAGTGACCCTAGGTAGAGTGTCGCCCCGTGGGTCCCGTGTGCCGAGACCGGCGCGCCCGGGGCCGCGTGGCGCCGGCGCGGTGTCCAATAAAGCTCTCGGATGTGACTGGAGCCTGTGTCCTGGCCGCTGCTGTGGGCGCGGGCGCGGGGGCGGGGCGGGCCCGGGCAGCCGCGTCACGGCGCGGCGGCGGTCACGTGGGCCGCCGGGTCACGTGCGCGCGGCGGTCACGTGACGCGGCGCCGTCAGCTGAGGGTCACGTGGCGCGGCCGGGGAGCGGCGGCCGCGGGGCTCGGCGCCGCCCGCTCGCCGGCGTCTAGCGGCTCACCATGCGCGGCGGGCAGGGCGCGGCGCGGGCTCCGGTGCTCCAGTTCACCAACTGCCGCATCCTGCGCGGCGGGGCGCTGCTCAGGTGGGCGTGGGGGCCCTGCCGGGGGCGGGCCGCGGGCGGGCCGCGGGGCGGACGGCGGTGCCAGCGCCCGCCGCTCGGTCCCGCTCCGCAGGGAGGACCTGTGGGTGCGCGGGGGCCGCATCCTGGACCCCGAGAAGCTGTTCTTTGAGGAGCGGCGCGTGGCGGACGAGCAGCGGGACTGCGGAGGCCGCATCCTGGCGCCGGGCTTCATCGACGTGCAGATTAACGGTGCGGCCCGGGCGGGGCGGGGCGGGGCGGGCGCCGGGGCGCGGGCGGGCAGCCGTGAGCCCCGTGCGACCCCTTCCTTTCTGTGGCCGTAGGTGGATTTGGTGTTGATTTCTCCCAGGCCACGGAGGACGTGGGTTCAGGGGTCTCCCTGGTGGCCCGGAGGATCCTGTCGCACGGCGTCACCTCCTTCTGCCCCACCCTGGTCACCTCTCCACCAGAGGTCTATCACAAGGTGAGGCCAGGCTCCCGGCCTGCGGGAAGGAGCCCGCCAGCCCCCTCGTGGTCAGTCTGCTCTGCGCCCCCCGGGGGGCACGGTCGGGGGGCCTGGATCCCGCCTCACCTGCCCGCGCCCTTGCAGGTCTCCCGGCCCCACCTGTGCCGTCTGAGCGCCCTCCTCTGCCCCAGCCCCACCCTCAGCCCACGGCCTTCGTGATTGCCACAGCGGGAGGCCTGGTGGGGCCCCTCTTCCCCAGCCTGTTTGGGAATTGTGACTCAGTGGAATGAGCCTCCCAGAAAGGGCCACTCCCCGGCTTCCCACTCGTGCTCACCCAGGGTTCCTGGGCAGGGCCTCTTTGTTGGGGCTTTGTGGGTGGCCTGGGCACCCACAGCACAGCCGGGGGGGGGGGGGAGGTTTAGCGGGCTGAGGTGCTGGATCTGCTGCAGGACCGGGGACTGGCTGCTCCGCCGGCCTGTCCCTTCCTGGGTGTGTGGACGCAGCAGGGGGCCCGGAGACTGGGCACAGCCTTCTTCCTGCCTGAGCCCAGGCTTCCTCAAACCTAGAGCAGGGCCAGGGACGGCGCTGGGCCGGTGCAGCCCCCTGGGTGCTGTAGAACAGAGGCCGCATTCAGCCTGGGCGGGTCAAGGCCCAGCTGTGCCGCCACAGAGAACTCCAACCCAGCACCCAGCTCCCCTTCCTGGGTCCTGCCGGAGGCCCTCCTGGGACGGGTGCCCTGCCCCCACCCGGCTGCATTCCCCTCCTGCCTGTCTCCCCGGGCGCATTCCAGGCCTGCACTCCTGCGCCCCCAGCTCTGGCTGGAAGGCCTGGGCCTGCCCTGGCCGCCCCCACGCCGCCTCCCTCTGCTGATCTCGCCCCGCTGGCGCTGACTGCGGCTGTTCTCCCCGGGCAGGTGGAGCGTGAGCCTTCCCCCAGCACCCGTGCCGGTGCACGGACCTGGCAGAGCTGTCGGGAGCTTGGGAGGCAGGGACGCCTTGGAAGGGAAAATGGAATCCCAGCAGCGGCCCTGAGGCCAGAGGCCCCCTTTGGGCTTCCTCCCCCCATCACACACCCGCCCTCCTCTGGGCCTGCGCAGGGCGCGTGGACTCCCGCTGCTCCCTGGCCGGAGGATCTGGCCCTTTTCTGGGTCTGGGAGGCAGATCTTATCACGTTGTCCTTTGCTTCCTGCTCTGTTGGGAGCTGCAGCCGGGCCAGGCACCCCGCGGGCCGGCAGCCCCTGCACTTTGACCTCAGCAGCTGCTCCCCTGCCCTGCGTGTGCCTCGCCCTCCCCCCTTCTCTGCACTTGGTGTTCTGGTTTCCCCTTTAGAGCTCCAGTCTTGAAGATGCGGCCTTTCTTTTCTTTAACTCTTTGGTGAACTTGGCTGTGGCCGGGGTCATCCATGGCTGAGCTGACACGGCATCTGCCTGCCCGCTGCCCTTGGGGCTGTGCGCTCAGCGGAGATGTTGGTTGAGGGCGGCCTGTGCTCCATGCCAGGAAGCTGGGGACGGTTTCCTGCTTCCCGGACCCCTCCCTGTGGTTCTGATGAGTCAGCCCCCGGGGCCCATGCAGGAGCCCCCAGCTCTCACGTCTGCACACCTGAGTCCCTGCCGAACGCGGAGGGAACGCTCTTTGCTCAGAGCACTCGGCTCATGCATGCCGGGTGGTGCCGCCTGCGGTGCCCTCCAGGGCCAGGCTGTCTGACGCGCGCTCGGCCTGGGCTCCTGGCTCCGAGCTCCTGTGCCTGCTGCTTGCCGGCTTCTGCCCTCATTCTGGGGTTGTTCGCTCGCGGGAGGTGGCAGGGATCTGAAGGTGTGGACCTGGGTCCCGGATGTGGCTGGGTCGGAGTTCTGCCCCAGGAGACTTCTCCAGGCCACGTGGCGTTGTCTTCTCATTTCCAAGGTTGCTGAGCAGTCGGAAGGCAGGTGACCCCCGGCCGTCTGTGGGGGCCTCTTTCCTCCCTCTGGAAGCTTGGGGTCTGTCCCGTGTCCCCGAGTCCTGAGGCTCAGGGACTGGGGCTGTTGACCCGCTTGCCTGGCTGTTGGGAAGCCGGCCTCCAGTTCAGCATCGTGGCTCTTCTTGAATTCCTTTTCTGAGGCTCTCGTACCCGGTCTCTGCGCGCGTGGAATCCTGGGATCCCGTGGCCGTCGCGGGGCCCCGCACCGGCGCTCAGCTGCTCCTCTGCCTCGGTGCCTCGCGCTGGCCTCCGTTCCCCCTGGGTTTTCGCCCTGGTGCCCGTGTGCGGGAGGTGCTCCCTTACGCCTGAGCGTGTGTGCACCTGCTTGTTCCTTCTCATTCTTTCCCTTTCCTCAGTTTGTTTATTTTTAAAGGTGGAGGGACAGAGAGAGGAGGAGAGACAGACACGGCTTCCATCTGCTGGTTCACTCCCCAAATGACTGCAGTAGGCAGGCAGGGGCAGGCCAGGCCCGGGAACCAGGGACTCCTTCCAGGTGCCTCACGGGTGCAGGGGCCAGGCACTCGGGCGGTGCATCCGCAGGGAGCAGGTTGGAAGTGCAGCAGCCAGGCCTGGGGAGGGGTCTGCAGCGTGGGATGGGGGCCCGGCTCCTTTCTCCTAGCGTCGTCCTGCTTCGTGGAAGGCAGGGCTCTTCCTGCCCGGAGGGCGGCCGTGCTGCCGCGTCCCTGTGTCTGCTGGCTGCAAGCTATTTTCTCTGGAAGCTTCCACGCTCCCGGGAAACTTGGTGCTGTGCTCCGAGCACAGGCTGCCGGACCCCCGCAGCAGCCGGCCCCTTGGGCCGCTCAGATCCGCCTCCAGCAGGGGAAGAGGCGGGGCGGCCCCCTGCTGGGAGAGCCCCCTGCTGTGCAGGGCGGGCACAGCCCTGGGGAGGGGGCTGCAGGGGCCCAGCTGCTCTGCTGGAGCGGCTGGAGAAGCTGCAGCACCCCGCTTTGTGCCAGCACGAGGCCGTCTCCTCCGGGGCTCCCGGCGCCCTGTGTCCTGCCCCGAGTGTGACGGCCTTTCGTCGTCCTCTGAATCTCTTAATCCCCTTCCTCGAGTTTGTGGTGGGCGTGACAGTGTGGCTGGGTCATTTGGCCTCCCCCTGCCCATGGCTCCCGCCACGCGTGGGCTGCCCCGTGTGCTGAGCCCTGTCCAGCTGTGCCGAGAGCGCCGCCTGCAGGCGTCCTGCGTGGCCTGGGCCCTGTGGCTTCAAGCTGCTGCCCAGATGGGGCCACCTCAGTGCCCCCGCTCCTGGCCTCAGGGGAGGTCATCCAATGTCCGCTATCCTGGCCTCAGGAGAGGTCATCGGTGCCCCCGCTCCTGGCCTTAGAAGAGGTCATCTAGTGTCCCCGCTCCTGGCCTCAGGGGAGGTCATCCAATGTCCGCTATCCTGGTCTCGGGAGGTCATTGGTGCCTCCGCTCCTGGCCTCAGGGGAGGTCATCAGTGCCCCCGCTCCTGGCCTCAGGGGAGGTCATCCAATGTCCCCTATCCTGGCCTCAGGGGAGGTCATTGGTGCCCCCGCTTCTGGCCTCAGGGGAGGTCATCTAGTGTCCCCGCTCCTGGCCTCAGGGGAGGTCATCAGTGTCCCCTCCTGGCCTCAGGGGAGGTCATCGGTGCCCCTTCTGTCGTCTCTTCCTGTTGCAGACAACAAGTCTGGAAGCCTCCGAGAGATCTGCTTCCCTTACTGTGAGGGGGTCTCCATTATCTTCTAACAGCTGAGAGGCAGCCGGGGGGCTGGGCTGGGTACTGGGCCCTGCGGCCTGCGCTCCGCCTGGGGCCTCTGCTGGTGGCTGCGTCCTGACCTCTGGGCACTGGGCTGTGGGGGCGGGGCTTTAACAGCTGGTTCCCCCCAGGTCCTTCCTCAGATCCCCGTGAAGAGTGGTGGTCCCCATGGGGCAGGGGTCCTCGGTGAGTGGCTGACTCCCCCCCCCCGGGAGGCCCCCGCCCTGCCCCAGATGCCCAGTTGGGGAGGGAGGGCGGGCACCAGGGCCAGGGCGAGGTTGCGCAGTGGGGGTGCCTGCCGGAACCACCCTCGCTCCCCTCCCCCAGGGGTGCACCTGGAGGGCCCATTCATCAGCCGGGAGAAGCGGGGTGCGCACCCCGAGGCCCACCTGCGCTCCTTTGAGGCTGACGGCTTCCACGATGTGCTGGCCACCTACGGGTCCCTGGACAACGTCCGCATCGTGACACTGGCCCCTGAGCTGGGCCGCAGCCGTGAGGTCATCCAGGCGCTGACGGCCCGTGGCATCTGCGTGTCCCTAGGTGAGCGGGTCTCCCGGGCTGGGGGGGGTGTCTGCCTCTGGCTCCCAGGACAGGTGCGGGGTCTGAGCCCAGTCCCCCCTACACAGGGCACTCGGTGGCCAACCTGCGGGCAGCAGAGGAAGCCGTGCGGAGCGGGGCCACCTTCATCACGCACCTCTTCAACGCCATGCTGCCCGTGAGTGTCACCCCGCCCTGGGCAGGGCTGGGGCCGGGTCCCGCTGCCGCTCAGCCACTCCCTCTCGTGGCCCTGCCAGTTCCATCACAGAGACCCCGGGATCGTGGGGCTCCTGACCAGTGACCAGCTGCCGCCTGGCCGCAGCATCTTCTACGGGATGATTGCCGATGGCACCCACACCAACCCTGCTGCCCTGCGAGTTGCCCACCGGGCCCATCCCCAGGGTGAGCTGCCTGGCGGGCTGGGCAGAAGGGAGGCCTGGGCTGGCCAGGTCCTGAAGCCCCTCCTCCCCCAGGACTGGTGCTGGTCACCGACGCCGTCCCTGCCCTGGGCCTGGGCAATGGCCGTCACACACTAGGGCAGCAGGAGGTTGAAGTGGACGGGCTGACGGCCTACGTGGCAGGTGAGTGGGTGACAGAGGCCCCAGGCCCCTCGCAGGAGGGAAGCCGCCCAGCCCCTGCCAGCACCCCCGGTGGCCCACATCCCTCCAGCACTTGGCCTTTCTGCTCTCCAGGGACCACGACACTGAGTGGCAGCATAGCTCCCATGGACGCGTGTGTCCGGCACTTCCTGCAGGCCACGGGTCAGTGAGAGGCGTGCGCGTGAGCGGGTGTGGGGCAGAAGCTGAGACCGGGGGAAGCTGCACCCTACAGGCGTCTGCCTGTGCGGGGGGAGTGTGGCCAGGGCCCTGCCCATAGAGCGCTCTCGGCTGAGAGGACAGTGAAGCCCCGGCACCCTGGAGGCCTGGCCGGGGTCTCTGGCGGCCACTGTGCCGGGTGGGAGGTGAGGTGGCTTACCCGAGCCCAGTGGTGGTGTGAGCGGGTGGACGGGAGACGGCTGAGGCTGACGTGGTCTTGCTTGTTGACGTGGTCGACGTGGCGGGGCGGAGGCGTCGCTCCCTGTGGGCCCGGCGGAGCTGGAGTGACCACGGGGCTCGAGCAGAGGGCTCAGAGGGGCGCTGGCTAACCCGCTGGCTGCGCGAGGCGCGCGGGCCGGGCTCACGGCCGCTGTGCTTGGAGCAGGCTGCGGTGTGGAGTCCGCCCTGGAGGCTGCGTCCCTGCACCCCGCCCAGCTGCTCGGCCTGGAGAAGAGCAAGGGGAGCCTGGACTTCGGTGCGGATGCAGGTGCGGCCCGGTGTGGGGCGGGCACGGGGCCAGGCGCCGGTTCCAGGGGCCCTGCCGGCCTGTGAGGGGTCGGGGGTGGGGAGCCCCGCCCCTCCTGACCACCTGGCTCTCCCCAGACTTCGTGGTGCTGGACGATGCCCTCCACGTGCAGGCCACCTACATCGCGGGCGAGCTGGTGTGGCAGGCAGAGGAAGCCGGGCCGTGACCGAGGAGGTCGGCGGGAGAGGAGGGCCGGCGTGCGGGGAAGGCGCCCTCTTGTGCGGCCACCCTGGCGGGGGCTTGGAGACCAGCACCCTGCGGGGCCCTCCTTGTCTCAGCTGCTGCTTGCTGTGGCCCTGAGGCCCTCCTGGAGGGGTCTGCAGGTGCAGGGGTGGCTGGAATCCAGCCCGTCCACAGGCTCCCGGGAGGGGGTGGGGTCGCGGCGCACAGCTGGGGGTGGACAGGGAGTGTGGACGGAGGCAGCTGCCCTCTGGCGCCTGAGCTGACGGCGGCAGAGGGGAGGCCCGGAGCCCAGTTCTGGGTGCGGGGGCCAGGGCTCCGTCCCACCACCTTTCCCCCGTGGGTAACCAAGATTCCATTCTCTGATGTCTCCTCTCCACTGCACCCCGCGCTGCGCCCTGTGGCTCGCCCAGCCTCGCCTCTTCACACGGAAGGCCTGGGCACCTCCTGTCTCAGTGGACGGCTGTGACGGGGCCAGACCCTGAGGGCTGGGAGCGTCCTCCACACAGAGTCCTGAGTGGGCCACACAGTGCTCGGCGCAGGAGGGGTGGACACATCTCCCTGCCCTGCGGCTGTCCAGGCCACAGCCATAAAAGTGGACAGCAGCCTGGGGAGAACCAGTCAGGCAGGGCCTGGCTGCTGGGGCCTGAGGGAGGGCCCCCGGGCATGGGGCACCTGTGGTCGGGGTCTCAGCCTGCGTGCCCCCCCGTGAGCAGCATGCCCCTGGGCTCTGGACCTGAGGTGCAGGTGCCACGCCGTGGAAGGTGGCAGGGAACGGCCCCCAGGCCGACTCCTGCCAGACGCTGGGGTCCCGCCCGCCTGCCCCGTTCCACCTGGTGCCACCACATACCTCCTTCCGCTGCAGGGCACGGAGAGGGGTCAGCCGGGCCAGGCATGGGCAGGGCTCTGGACCTGTGCTGGGCGTCTGGATTTGATTTGCAGTTCAGGAGAAAACTGGCAGTCCATTTTTAAAAATTGTGATAAAATATATATAACAAAATTTGCCATTTTGGTCGTTTTTCAGTGTATGGGTCAGTGTCGCTGAGTAACACTTGTGCAACCATCCCCACCACCCTCTTCCGGAAATGAGACTGCCCCTCCCCCGCCCCGGCACCGCCCTGCTGCACCCTGGGCCAGCGACCCGGAGTCCAGGAGCTTGTGTCCCCTGGTTGTGGATGTCAGTGCGTCCATGACGGGCCCAGGGGAAGGTGGCGCCAGGTGTCCTGAGTCACCGGCTTGAGAATCGGGTGGGGTGCGGAGGAGGCCCTGGCTTGCTCCCAGCATCGCGGCCCGTGTAGTCCTGCGCGTGGGTGGGAGGGAGCGCTGCGGTGCGGGTGCCCCCTGGCGGCCGAGCCCGAGATCACACGCCCCGTCCTGGAGGCGCACGGAGCTGAGCGAAGTGGGAGGGTTCGAGTCCTGGAGCTGACCTGCCCGCGGCTGTTTTTACTCTTCCGTCCTCCGGGCCTCGTGGGCCGTGGGGCGATTCGGGCAGAAGGGGCTGGGAGACTGCGCGGTGCTCACGGTGAGGTCGGGCGGCCACCGTGGGCTGGCCTGGTAAGGACTGTGGCTGGGCGGGGCTTCCCGAGGACCAATCCTGATTGGCGTCGGGAGGGTACCGCGGAGGCCCGGGAGCGGGGCTTCTGCCCTCCAAACCTTGGAAGCGCGGCCGGCCCTTGTGCCATGCCCGCTCGTTCCCTCAGGCCTGCCCCAGCTCGGAGCTGGTTGGAGTTGGTGGGGAGTGCGGGTGGGCCCCACTGGGGATGGCCATGGTGGGTGGAACGAAGTGGCCTGCCCCCCTTTCCTGCCTGCAGAGGGCGCACTCCCAGACTGGCCGTTCTGCTCGGGGGTATTGCCCCTTCTGTGTCAGCTGTGTCAGGAGGTGCCCAGAGCCCTGCCATCCGACACGCGGGCCAACTCCTTCCCTGACCCGGGCCTGGCCACGACAGGAGGCTGGGAGCGGGGCTTTGGCACTCTGGTTCTGTAGTGTGGAGGTGGGAGCAGCTTTGTGACTGCCGCATTCCCCCTGGAGGGCAGCGGGGGCCGGCGGTCACCACATGTCCCGCCAAGCCCTGGCTGACTCCCCTTCATCTCTCAGGGACCTCGGTGAGTGGGTCAGGGCCACTGGTTCATCCTGGCTATGCTGTGTGTCTGTGCTGCAGAGAAACTGGGGTGTGGGGGAGAGATCTTCCCTCTGCTGGTTCAGTCCCCAAAAGGCCATAATGGCCAGGGCTGGGCCAGGCTGAAGCCAGGAGCTTCACCGAGGGCTCCCGGGTGGGTGCAGGGGCCCGGGGACTCGGGCCGTCCTCTGCTGCCTTCCCAGGTACAACAGCGGGGAGCTGGACGGCACGTGGAGCGGCGGACACTGCAACAGACGCCCGTATGGGATGCGGGCCCCTGGGCCCATGTGCTTCGGTCAGCTGACGAGTGGCCGCAGTGCCCCTTGCTCTAGGTTGGACACACAACCAAGGGGCAGCTGAGGGTGTGAGGTCTCTGGGGAGGCCGATACTCTGCCCACCTTACCCTGTGGACGGGCCCAGGGCCGACAGCCAGTCCTGGAGGAGACACCGGCTCCCTGCCCTCACCCCTCTCGGCAGTGTTGGGGGTTGTCCGCCACGGGCGCCCTGACCGGCCTTTAGCATTAGCCTGCTCTAGGGCGGGGCTGCTCGCCCTCACACCCACGTGTGTCTCCCGGCACAGCTGACGCAGGAGCATGTCTGCCCAGGTGGCTGGAAACACACTGGCTCCCTTGGCTGTCCATCCCGCACCCACGCAGCCGCAGACACGCTGGGGGCCCAGGCCTCGTGGCCAGGGCCTCGGGCAGAGGCGGGAGGGCAGGCTGGAGTCCGCGGCTCTCTGCTCCCCCAGCCTGTGTGCCCACCTCCAGAGCCCCCTGAGCAGCTGTGGGTCGAGGTGGGAGACCCGCCATGGGCAGCCGCCCGCCCGGCTTTCTGACCCAGGGCCTGCCCGTCTGCTTCTGTCTCCTAGCTGTGGGTGGCGTCCTGGCTCTGGGCTTGGCCAGCTGTGGGAACCAGCCCCTCCCCTCGATGTCTAGTCCTGGGATTCAAACCCTGTGTAGGCCCCTCCCACATTCCAGCAGGATGGGGCATTCTCTGTGACGCAAGGCAATTTTAGAAGGGACGGCATAGCCTCCCGGGGTTGGGTACAAGAGACACTGGTTTGGGGCACGGGTGTGTGCTGTGTGTCTCCCCTTGCCCCCTCCCCCCATCACTAGGGGCTAGGGGGCGGTAGTGGTGGCGTGCAGACAGACCACCCTGAAGGAGAGGCCCACGGGCAGGAATGGAGGCCTCCAGCCCTCAGCCTAAAATGAGCCATGGTGGCAGCTGCCCCTCCAGATGCCACCCCTGGAGCCCTGATGGCAGCTGCCCGCGCCTCGTGCTGGTCCACCCAGCCCAGCTACTGGCCCCAGAAGCCGGGAGAGGATGCGTGTTGCCGGTTTCGTGCGTCTGAGTTCAGGATGGTTTGTTCTACACCAGCAGATGCCCGGTACCTGGCGGTGTGGCGCGAGGCCTGCTCCCCAGCCTCGGGGTCCCGCTTTCCTCTTGTGTGGGGAGAGGCAGCGGCCAGCCCCTCCTGGGGTGCCTGTCCCTCCTGCCCTGCCCTGGGAGGAGTGTGACCTCACAATGTCAGGCCAAGTCACTGGTCCACCCTTGGGCCGTGGGCAGGGGCTCTGGGCCGGTGAGAGCTGGGTGCCGTCCGTGTGACCGTCCAGGTCGGCTGCCAGTGAGCCGTGCAGGGCCAGGTGAGCCCGTGTCCCGGTGCCCTTCGTCCTGGCCCGGGGCGGCGGTGGGGGGTCTGCCTGGCCTGAGGGCCCCTGCCCGCCCCTCCCCGCCCCTCCTCCTCCTCCTCGGGCTGCCCCGGCCCTGCTGCCCACACAGCTGCCATCCTCGGAATGAGGGGCTCCTCCACCGCTGCTCCCTGGGCTCTGGCCTTGGCCACCTACTGTCCTCAAGCTTGGTCTCTGAATGGTTCTTTGTCAAGAACTACCCGGCGTGCTACTCAGCTTGTCATCGCCATAGCGAGACAGCTGACAGGCTCCTGCCGAAGCGGACAGGTCTGTGTCGGCTCTGGGTTCTGAGGTTCAAAGTCCGAGGGCTGGGGGGTGGGCGCAGGGTCAGCCTCTGATGAGAGGTGGGGGAAGCGGAGTGGTGGTCCCTGCTCTGTTTCCGTGACCGCCCCTCTCCTGAGGGCAGTGGCTCCAGAGGCTGGGCCCTCACACTAGGGCCGTGTCCCAAACCCTGAAGTAGGGTTCGGATCCTTCCCTCCCGGTACCCCTGGTGATAACAGCCGTGCAGGGGCAGGTGTCTGGGACAGCTGCGTCCCGGCTCAGAGCGCCGGCTCTCGGGGCTGCTCCACTCCCTCTGCAGCTTGCTGCTGGTGCACACCGTGGGCGTCTACACCTGCTGGGGCCCTGCGCCCACAGGGGACACCTGGATGGAGCTGCAGGCTCCTGGCTTCAGCCTGGCCCAGCCCCAGCTGTTGTGGACCTTCACATCTCTCTCTGCTTTTCAAGTGAAAAGTAAACAAGTAGAAACTTAGAGAAATCCCTTGGGGCATCTGCAGCCCACACCAGAGTCTCGGTGTGAGTCTCTGCTCCTGATTCCACTTCCTGCGGATGCAGAACCTGGAAGGCAGTAGGTCCCCGCACTCACACGGGAGACCTGGATTGGGTTCCAGGATCCTGGTCTCAGCCTGGCCCAGCTAGGCTGTTGCAGGCATTTGAGTGGTGAACCAGTAGGATGGAAAGTATCTGTCTCTACCTTTTAAATAAAAAATGAAAATAAAAATGTAAAAAAACTCTCAAGAGCCCAGTCCGTGTGATGGGCATTTAGCTTCGTGGTTACGATTGCCATGTCCTGGTCCCGCATTGTGGCGCAGCCGGTGAAGCCACTGCCTGTGGCACTGGTGTCCCATATGGGCGCCGGCTCATGTCCTGGCTGCTCCACTTCCGATCCAGCTCCCTGCTAATGGCCTGGGAAAGCACTGGAGGGTGGCCTAAGTGCTTGGGCCCCAGCACCCATGTGGGAGACCTGGAAAAAGCTGGCCCCGTCCTGGCCGATGTGGCCATCTGGGAAGTGAACTGGTGGGTAGAAGATTTCTGTCTGCAACTCTTTCAAATAAATGAATGTCACAAGAACAACAAGGAAGGAGCCCCAGGTTGCACGCTGGAGCGCCTGGGTGTGGCCCCCGCTCCAGCTCCGGCCTCCAGCCCCCTGCTGGAGCTGACCCTGGCAAGCAGCAGCGATGGCTCAGGATTTGGGTCCCTGCCGCCCGTGTGGGAGACCCAGATTAATTACCTGGCCCGGCCCTGCCTGTTGTGGATATTTGGGGAGCAAGCAGATGGGGTTCCCCCGCCTCCAAAACCCAAAACAAAAGCAGCGCACCCGCAGTGGGAACGTGGTCGCTGTGTGGCGCGTCCTTCTGCCAGCCTCGGGTGCGCGTGGGGTTATCTGAAGCCATTCACTTGGCCTCTCGCTGCCTCCTGCACTCCCCAGTGCTGCAGCGCTGCCTCTTCTCTCACGCTCGTCCTCACGCTGGCTCCGTGGTAAAGCTGTGCGGCCTTGGCCGTCCTTGCCTTCTCGCTTTCCACTCAGGAGTGAGAGCCGAGACTGCCAGGAAGACCGGCCCTGGTCCCTGCTCTTCATCGGTCACGGAGGAGGGCAGGCGGCTCTGAGGCTCTGAGAGGCTGTAAGGGAAGGCGTGGTTCAGCCTTGCCCCTTTATTTTTTTATTTTTTATTTAATTTTTTTTTTTGACAGGCAGAGTGGACAGTGAGGGAGAGAGACAGAGAGAAAGGTCTTCCCTTACTGTTGATTCACCCTCCAATGGCCACCGCGGCCAGCCCGCTGCAGCCGGTGCACCGCGCTGATCCGAAGCCAGGAACCAGGTGCTTCTCCTGGTCTCCCATGGGGTGCAGGGCCCAAGCACTTGGGCCATCCTCCACTGCACTCCCGGGCCACAGCAGAGAGCTGGCCTGGAAGAGGAACAACCGGGACAGAATCCGGAGCTCCGACCAGGACTAGAACCCGGGGTGCCAGTGCCACAGGCAGAGGATTAACCTAGTGAGTCACAGCGCCGGCCAGCCTTGCCCCTTTATACCCACACCCCCGTGCCACAGCCGACAGCCTGGTCCCTGCACGCCCACACCCCCGTGCCACAGCCGACAGCCCTGTCCCTGCATGCCCACACCCCCGTGCCACAGCAGAAGACGGCCCGGTCCATGCACACCCACACCCCCGTGCCACAGCAGAAGGCCCGGTCCCTGCACGCCCACACCCCCGTGCCACAGCAGAAGATGGCCCGGTCCATGCACGCCCACACCCCCGTGCCACAGCAGAAGACGGGCTGGGCCGGGCTGAAGCCAGGAGCCAGGAACGTCACTGGGTCTCTCACTGGTGCCAGGGACCCACATCTGTGCCGTCACCTGCTCCTCCCAGATGCACTATCAGGAAGCTGGAGCAGAAGCACAGAGCAGCCGGGACTTGAACCAGGCACTCAGTCTAGGACGCAGGAGCCCCTCACGGCGACGTCACCCACCGTGCCGCGTGCCCGCCCTATATCCTGGACGCCATCACCGTTTGTGGTCCTTACCTGTTGCCTGGCTGGCGGAAGAGGTGAGGATCCGGCTTTGCCAGCCCATCTCCCCGGTGGCTGCCGCTGATGGCTGCCGACGTCACTCAGAGCTGAGACACGGAGCTGGGTGGCGGGCGGGGAGCCTGCGTCGTTCCCGGCACAGCTGTTTTCTGGAGTTTTCCCGTCTCCTCTGTCAGCTTCCCGGTTCAACTCTGGCGAGAATCCGGCGAGACATCCCCTGGAAGTCTGCTCTGCTTGGGCCTGGTGCTCCCTGCTGAAGCGCTGACCTGGGTGGCTCTCCCATCAATCTAAACTTGTGCCCCTTCCCGGCACCCCGGGACCCCACTTCCCAGACTTCCTCCCTTCCTTTCGATTCATTTATTTACTTGAAAGAATTGCAGAGAGAAAAGAGAGCTCTTCCACCCACTGGTCCACTCCAGACGGCGCAGCCGCCAGGGCTGGGCCGGGCTGAAGCCAGGAGCCAGGAGCTCCCTCCGGCCTCCCCCAGGAGTGGCAGGGGCCCAGGCGTGTGGGCTGCCTTCCACCACCTTTCCCAGGCCATTGGCAGGGAGTTGGATTGGAAGCGGTGCAGCCAGGACACAGACCAGCGCCCATAAAGGATTCTGGCATTGAAGGCAAGTGACTTCCTGCGAAGCCACAGGCCGCGCCTGGTCGTCTTTCTCCTGCGGCTTGGTGATGCCCTACCGCTGGAAGATTTGCTCTCTTCCTGCACTGCTGCCGGCGTGCTGGGCTTCTACGAGGGTGGAGACTTTGGTGTTCCGTCCACTGATGAATCGCCAGCGTGCACGCCAGTGCTTGCAGCCGAGGGGATGCAGGGAATGTGTTGCATGGGCAAGTCCTGGGACCTGTCCCCACTCCTGGGCCGCCTTCGTGTCTCCCTGTCCCTTGGACCTGTGTCTCCGTTCTTGGGTCACGTCCTCACGTGGTGAAGCACACTCTGCAGTGACTTTCTGAGACAGGGTTGCGAGATACAGATCTGTCTGTCTATTGATTTACCTATCTGTATCGATAGAGATCTTTTTACAGATTTGTTTTATTTATTTGAAAGAGAGAGAGCAAGACAGAGAGACAGAGAGACAGAGAGAGAGAGAGAGAGATCTTCCATCTGCTGGTTCACATCCCAAGTGGCTGCAATGGCCAGAGCTGGGCCAATCTGGAGCCAGGAGCTGCTTCTGCATCTCCCACGTGGGTGCAGGGCCCAAGGAGCTGGGCCTCCTCCGCCGCTTTCCCAGGTGCATTAGCAGGGAGCTGGATCTGAAGTGGAGCAGCCGGGACTCAAACTGGTGTCCATATGGGGTCCGGCGCCACAGGTGGCAGCTTTACCTGCTGCGCCACAGCACTGGCCCATATAGAGATGTCTGTATCGTGCAATTTCACATGATTTATTTATTTATTTTTTCAAGAGCTGGAGAGCAAGAATGAGAGAGAAAGAGCGTTGCCCTGCAGAAATGCACTAGTGAGATGCCCACAGGCTCCAGGGCTGGGCCAGGCTGAAGCTGGGAGCACTGACTCCATCCAGGTCTCCCACGAGCGTGGCAGGGCCCCACCTACTGCTTCCAGGGTGTGCACCAGCAGCGAGCTGGAGCCAAGGGCCAGAGCAGGGCTAGCGCCCATATTCTGACGTGCGCCTCGCTGCCTGAGTCCCGTGTACGTGTTTGTCCCACGGGCAACGTGTTGTCTGGCAAACGTCTTCACATGTAAGACGCAGCAGAGACGGCACCTATGGCAGAAAGCCGCAACGAGAAGTAAGAGGCCGGCATTCGCAGGACAAACGAGAGGGTCGTGGGAGGCAGTCGAGTGTGGAGGTGGAGAGGGGCAGCGGCGTGGGGCAGGGTCTGGTTTTGAGTCCCGTGCGCTGGGACCTACAAATTTGATGACTGAAGATACACAAGTCACTGAAGCCTCGGTTTCCTGCTGCAACAACGGGAATGAGGAGCTGGCGCGGTGGCGTAGTGGGCTGAGCCTCCGCCTGTGGCACCGCCATCCCGTGTGGGCACTGGTTTGAGTCCCGGTCGATCCACGTCTGACCCAGCTCCCTGTTAATGTGCCTAGGAAAGCAGCAGAGGATGGCCCAAGTCCCTGGGCCCCTGCACCCATGTGGGAGACCCGGGAGAGGCTCCTGGCTTCGTCCTGGCCCAGCCCCAGCTATAGTGGTCATTTCGGGGGGTGAACCAGTGGATGGAATTTCTCTCTCCCTGTCTCTCCGTCTCTAATTCTGCCTTTCATGTAAATAAATCAATCTTTTTAAAAGATTGATTTATTTATTCAGAAGTCAGAGTTACACAGAGAAAGGAGAGGCAGAGAGAGAGAGAGAGAGAGAGAGAGAGAGAGAGAGGTCTTCCACCCGCTCGCTCACTCCCCAGTTGACCGCAGCCCCAGCGGTGCGTCTGAGTTCCAGTTCTGACTGCTCCCACTTCCCGCTTCCTGCACGTGCACACTGGGAGGCGGCAGCTGCTGGCTCAGGTAGTTGGGTCCCCGGCGTACATGGGAGACCTGACTGAATTCTAGGTTGCTGGCTTTGGCCTGGCCCAGAGTTCTCCATCTCTGTCTGTCTCTCTCAGCCTCTGTAAAAGCAAATGGGGGCCGGCACCGCAGCTCACTAGGCTAATCCTCCGCCTGCGGCACCAGCACCCCGGGTTCTAGTCCCGGTCGGGGCGCCGGATTCTGTCCCGGTTGCCCCTCTTCCAGGCCAGCTCTCTGGGCCTTTGTTCACGAGGAAACAAAACAAACGCGGGAATCATTTCAGTGTTTCTGGGTGGGAGCTTGACCCGGGCGAGGATCCGTAAACATCCGTCCCGTCCTTGGGTGTTCCTCCAGTGTACTCCCCTGGCGCCCTCGGCGCTGAGGAGGACAGGGAGCCGACGTCAGGGCAGGCACGAGAGACACGGGGCGGGAGGAGCTCCTGGGCTAGGAGGGGTCACACCTGCCTTGCTGTTGCAGCTGTTTGAGAGCAGCATCTATGTACAGGAGGCCGGAGGACGCATGGCGGGCAAGTTCAGGACTGTCCCCTGCTTCGGTTTCCTATCTGAAATGCAGGGAACGGTATCAGCTGCGTCTGTGTGAAGAGATTAGGCCTGGAGCTGGCGCCGTGCCACAGTAGGTTAAGCCACCACCTGCAGCACCGTGTCCCATGTGTGCGCCGGTTCCAGTCCTGGCTGCTCCACTTCCGACCCAGCTCTCTGCTGTGGCCTGGGAAAGCAGCAGAAGATGGCCAAGTCCTTGGGCCCCTGCACCCGCGTGGGAGACCCGGATGGAGCTCCTGGCTCCTGGCTTCAGATGGGCACAGCTCTGGCTGTTGCAGCCAACTGGGCAGTGAACCAGCAGATGGTTCTCTCTCTCTCTCTCTCTCTCCCTCTGTCTCTCTCTCTCTGCTTCCTTGTAATTCTGCCTTTCAAATAAATAAATAAATCTTAAAAAAAAAAAAAAAGAGAGAGGCGTTAGGCCTGCCCATTCCTCACGCAGAGAAACGTGGGTAAATGTTAGTGCCTGTTATTTTCTCTGGTGTTCAGCAGTTCATTCTGCCCACACAGATCCATGTATCATCTTATTCTTCTTTCTCTGTGTTATCTACATTTTTATTTCATTTATTTATTTTTATGTTTTAAATTTGAAAGACAGTTGCAGAGAGACATAGAAACAGAAAGAGGGGTCTTCCATCTGCTGGTTCACTCTCCAAATGGCTGCAACAGCTGAAGCTAGGCCAATCCGAAGCCAGGAGCCAGGAGCTTCTTCCGGGTCTCCCATGCAGGTGCCGGGGTCCAAGGACTTGGACCATCTTCTATGGCTTTCCCAGGCGCATTAGCAGGGAACTGGATCAGAAGTGGAGCAGCTGGGACTCAAACTGGTGCCCGTGTGGGACCACAGCACTGCAGGCTGGGGCTTTAACCTGCTGTGCCACAGTGCCAGCTGCTCATTTATTTATTTTTAAGGATTTATTTGGAAGGGGGAGAGAGAGAGAGAAACAGAGAGCTCTTCTATCCGTTCACTCCCCAAATGGCTGCAACAGCTGGATCTGGTCCAGGTGAAGCCAGGAGCCAGGAACTCCGTTCAGGTTTCCCACGCGGGTGCAGGGACTCAAGCAGTTGGGCCGTCTTCCACTGCCTTCCCAGGTGCATTAGCAGGGAGCTGGTTGGGAAGGGGAGCAGCTGGGTCTCTGACCGGCACTGTGATATGGGATGCTGTGCCACAGCCTCTGCCCCCTAAATTTTTATTTTAAAAAATAAAGATGGGGGGGCAGTGCTGTGGTGTAGCAGGTAAAGCCACTGCCTGCAGTGCCGGCATCCCGTATGGACACTGGTTTGAGTCCTGGATGCTCCACTTCGATCCAGCTTCCTGTAGCCGCAGCGCCGGCCATCTGGGGACTAAACCAGTGATGGGGAGTTCTCTCTGTCTCTGCCTCCCAAATAAATAAAGAAAAATTGAACTGTGTCGCTTTTGGAAATAGAAAAAAGGGGCCAGTGCCGTGGCTCAATAGGCTAATCCTCTGCCTGCGGCGCCAGCACACTGGGTTCTAGTCCCAGTCGGGGTGCCGGATTCTGTCCCGGTAACCCCTCTTCCAGGCCAGCTCTCTGCTGTGGCCCGGGAAGGCAGTGGAGGATGGCCCAAGTGCTTGGGCCCTGCACCCGCATGGGGACCAGGAGAAGCACCTGGCTCCTGGCTTTGGATCAGCGCAGCGCGCCGGCCGTGGCAGCCATTGGAGGGTGAACCAACGGCAAAAAGGAAGACCTTTCTCTCTGTCTCTCTCTCTCACTGTCCACTCTGCCTGTCAAAAAAAAAAAAAAAAAAAAGGTTATTTACAAATATGCAAACCAGGGGTGTGTTAAGCCCCTGCCCGTGGCTGGCATCCCATACGAACACTGGTTCAAGTCCTGGCTGCTCCACTTCAGCTCCAGCTTCCTGCTAAAGGGCCTGGGCCCGAGTGCTTGGGCCCCTGCCACCTGTGTGGGACCCAGATGAAGCTGCTGGGTCCTGCGTTTGGTCTGGCCCAAGCTTGGTCACTGCAGCCATTTGGGTCAGCCCAGGAAGATCTCTCTGTCTCTGTCTCCCTCTCTGACTGCATGTGGCCGGTGCTGTGGCATAGCGGCAAAGCCACCGCCTGTGCCGCCCGCATCCCATACGGGCGTTAGTTTGTATCCCAGCTGCTCCTCTTCTGCTCCTGCTCCCCGCTATGGCCTGGGGAGGCAGCAGAAGATGTCCTGGTGCTTGAGTCCCTGCACCCACAGGGGAGACCCGGATGGAGCTCCTGGCTGCTGGCTTTGGCCTGGCTTGGCTCCAGGCGGTGTGGCCATGTGGGAGAGAGCCAGGGGATGGAAGGGAGATCTCCCTCTCTGTTTCAAATAAATAAGTAAATTTTTTTTTTTTTTTTAAGAAACGCACACACCCACACAGCGAACCTTCAGTAAAAAGAGGAAGGTGGGATCGTGGCGCGCCAGCGTGAAGGTACTTACTGTAGCCGAACTGTGCACCTGACGGGGTCACATGGTCAGCTTCGTGTGTACCTGCCCCCGTAAAAACCCCTCCTGCCCCGCATGAGCGCCTGCAGCGAGCAGAGGAGCCCAGGACACGCTCAGGCGTGGGTGTTCGGAGGGTGGCCCCGGGGTGCCCGGGCGACGCGGGCCTGTTCCCTTCCGCAAACGCTTAGCACCTGGGAAACCAGTGCCGGAGCAGGCTGCAGCCCAGCCCCGCTGCCGCCTGGGGCCTGACTCTGGGCCCGAGCCCCCGGGCCTCAGTTTCCCCGTCTGGGAGCTGGGGATGACAGCTAGCCATGCCCCGCCCCGCTAGCTCCAGGATTGGCTGGCGCGGCGTCGCCCTTCCCTAGCGGGGCAGGGCCGCTCCCGTCAGTCGAGCCCTAACCCGGAAATGCGGCTCCGGGGGTCGGGGCGGGGTCCGCCCGGGAGCCGCGGAGCGACGACCGGCTCAGCCAATGGGCGTGGGCGGCGGCGGCGGCGCGGCGGAAGTCCTGCCCGGCGTCGCGCGGGGGCGGGGCGGTGCCGGGGGCGGCGGGCGGCGGGGCGGGCGCAGGATGAGGGCGGCCATTGCTGGGGCTCCGCCGCGGGGAAGAGGACGGCGAGGAGGCGCCGAGTAGCGCAGCGGGGCGGAGGAGGCTCCCGCGCCGACGGGGGCCCATGGCCAGGACCACCAGCCACTTGGTGAGTGCGCCGCGGCGGGCGGGGCGCTCCGGCCCGTTACACCGCGGAGCGCGGCGGCCTCCCGGGACCGGCGAGGCGGGGCGGCCCGGGGTCCCGAGGGCCGGGCGGCGCCTTCACTGCGACGGCCGGCCGGGCCGGGGCGGTCGGTTCCAGCCGGGCTCTCTCCTCGGCCGCCGCGGGCAGCCCTGGCCCTGGCGGCGGCGGACGCCGGCCCGGCCGGGGGCGCTGACAGGCGCGGAGGGCGGGGGAGGCCTGGAGGTGTCACCTGGCCGGGCGGGGTGGAAGTGCCTGGAAAGTTTGTTTTCGAGTCGGCGCAGCCTGGAGCGAGCCTCTGGGGCCACCTTTCCGCTCGGTCTCCCGAGGAGCCGCCCTAGGCCTCCGCCTGGAACGGCTTCCCAGCGCCTCCGCCTGCAGAAGGGGGCTCGTTCTTGGGCCGGGCACCTGATGCTCGCGGCCCCGCCAGCGAATTCTCGACCCGGGGCGGGGAGTGCGGAGGGTCTGGTCGCCCCTGCTTTCGCGGCCCTGCGGGAGGCATTTGGATGCTTTTGCGGCCGGTGGCCGTGTTCCGTGCGGGGGGGAGCTGCTGGGAGGCGGGCCTCGAAGCATCGCCGAGGGGAAGTGAGCCTGACAGGTAGAGGGGACCCCGGGGCAGCAGAGCGGAGCAGGCCACTTGTTTGTCGAGCGTCTCTGTTTTCCCCGCGTTCCTGGTGTCTGGATGTGCTCTGAGGTCTTGGGACGTGCGTGGCGATTTAGCCCTGTGTGCGGTGGTGATGGTCGGACGTCACTCGCAGAGGAAGTCCTGGGCATGAAGGCAGGCCCGGGGCGCAGCTGGACGCTCGTCTGCCAGGCTAGGCCGTCGCGGCTGCAGTCGCAGTCCCGGGGGGCCGGGGCCTGGCAGGGCCCCTTGGCGTGGCCGAGGTGGGAGCCCGTGGCTGAGAAAGCGCGCGGCTGCACTGGATTCTGCGACTGTGTCAGGAGGCCCTTGGACCTTCCGCAGCTGCTCCTTGGTGATCATTAAACCGAAACCTGCAGGCTGAGAACGGGGTGGGGGTGTCCGCGTGTTGGGGGTGTGGCTGCACCCCGGCGCCCGGCAGAGTGAGCTTCCGCACGGTCTGTGCAGGCTAGAAAGGGGTGGGGGTGTCCGCGTGTTGGGGGTGTGGCTGCACCCCGGCACGGTCTGTGCAGACTGAGAACGGGGTGGGGGTGTCCGCGTGTTGGGGGTGTGGCTGCACCCCGGCGCCCGGCAGAGTGAGCTTCCGCACGGTCTGTGCAGCGCCGGGTGTGTATGAGGCTCTGTGGAACAGGGAGCTCGGGGTTTCGCGGTCTTGTCATCCACACGATGGACTCTGACATGCAGTGTCTTCATGCGAGGCAGCGTGGCATCCCGTGAGCAGAAGTGGCCTTCCCGGGGAGGGAGTGAGTGGCAGGCCCCGCGGCTTTGGCAGCTGGAGTCCCTGTGGCCCCGTGTGGAGGAGGCCGTGTTTCCTGTCAGTGGTGCCGCAGACCGCCTGCCCCAGAGGCACCTGATGGGTCTAAGGGGTCTGCACGCAGACTTCAGGGTGGCACTGCAGGCGTGTGGGAGATGCCTCTGCCAGTGGGAAACCAGCAGGGGGAGCAGTCTGCGCTCTGGCCTCTCCTGCCGGCAGTCCCAGGTGGGCCAGAGTCCGATGAGGGCAGGTGCCTTGCCAGGTACCTCCTGTGGTGGTGTGGGCAGTGTTGCTCCCTTGCACTGATGCCTTGAGGTGCAGAGGGGTTTGGCAGGGACCCCAGTGTGAGGGCCGCCAGGGAGGGAGGGAGGGTGGGCAGCTCAGCCCGGCTCTGTGTGTGGGGTGTGAGGAGTCCTCAGTGCGTCTACCCAGGATGTCTTCCCGGGAATGGAGCCCCATGGAGGCAGAGAGAGTGTCTTGGCCTGCAGGGACAGCGCACGTGTGTCTCTGGGCAGATGGCTGAACTCTGTGACCCCTGGGGCCTGTAGCGGCCTCCTGCTGTCAGCAGCTGTTTGGAGAGCGGCTCCGGCTCCGCACTGAGGGCTGATAGTCTGGGTGAGGCTTGGGGTCCCTCTGGAAGAAGGACATGTCTCTGTGGGGTTAAGGGTGGAATTGGGGGTTCGGCGGGCCTTTTGCGAGGCTGGCTGTGTCTGTCGGGAAAGGCTGGGGAAAGCAGAGAGCGTCAGAAAAAGCGGCTTGTGGTTTTCTGGCTGCGCTCCGCCTGCCGCCTGCCGTGGCTGGTGTGTGTGGAGCAGGGTGACCCCGCCCGGTGACACCCGGGAGGCAGCAGTCTGCAAGCGAGTGGAGAGCGGCAGGGTGAGTGCTGATGCCCCAGCTGGGGCTGAGGTCTGCTCTGCTCTTGGGTGTGTGTCGTGGGGAGGCCACAGGGCATCCTGTGGAGAGGAGGAGCGGACAGCTCCTTTTCTGTGGCCTCAGCCTCTCAGCTGCCTCGGCTGGGTTTGGGTGCTTGTGGGTGGCTGACGGACACTGGTGAGAGATGGGGTTGGGCACGGGTGCTGGCCTGGGAGGTGTTGTAGGAATGAGGGGTGAACGTGGCCAGTTCCTTCTGAGGTGATGCCTTTGAGGAGGGTGGCTCCCCAGCACGGCACTTTGTTTTGCATGGGATCGGATTAGGGCAGAGCCCACCTGCTTTTTCAGCTCAGCGGTGGCTGTTGCTCCCAGGAACGCTGGTGCGGGAATGCCTCTCCCTTGGCAGCTGTGTGCTCCAGGCCTGCTGGTGGATGGCCGGTGGCGACGGGGGCCCATTGCCCGCCGTGTGGCAGACAGGTTCAAGGGGCGTTTCGCCAGGGAGGAAGTGCTGCTGTGGCTCTGGACAAGTGGCGCTCAGGTCCCTTCAGTTTTTCACTTGTTCAGTGTGAACCAGGCCCTTTAAAAATCGTTTGGATATTGAGAACAGGCGATGTGTTCAGTATCTACTGTGAGATCACAGGCAGGGTGTGTGTTTTCAGGGAATGTGGGGAAAGCGTTCTGATGTGTTCTCAAGAGAGGAGAAGGCTGTCTGGGTTCCCAGTGGTTGTTGGGGTGTGACGTGGATGACACGTACGTGGTTTCCAACCTCTCAGTCTAGAACATTTTCTTCTTTTATTTATTTATTTTTTTATTTTTTTGACAGGCAGAGTGGACAGAGAGAGAGAGAGAAAGGTCTTCCTTTGCCGTTGGTTCACCCTCCAATGGCCACCGCGGCCGGCGTGCTGTGGCTGGTGCACCGCACAGATCCGATGGCAGGAGCCAGGAGCCAGGTGCTTCTTCCTGGTCTCCCATGGGGTGCAGGGCCCAAGCACTTGGGCCATCCTCCACTGCACTCCCTGGCCACAGCAGAGAGCTGGCCTGGAAGAGGGGCAACCGGGACAGAATCTGGCACCCCGACCGGGACTAGAACCTGGTGTGCCGGCGCCGCTAGGCAGAGGATTAGCCTAGTGAGCCGCGGCGCCGGCCCTAACATTTTCTTCTTAATCCAAGAGATTCCAGGTGGTTTTGAATGTGTTAGGAGAACTAGCTCATTGCAAAGAAAGGACTTGTCCAGGCACTAAATTTCTTACCAGCGCACTTGATTGAGAATTCTGTTTGAACGGAGATGTTAGTATACAGAAGCTCAGGACGTCCAGAGCTGACAGGATATAAAGGTGGGCCTTGGTGGCCCCTGCGGAAGAGATGAGTGTGTGCTTTCCATCTGGAGTTTGCCCAGGGGCCTGGTGAAGGAGGGTGTGTGGTGGTGTCCTTTCTCCCCCAGACAGGATCAGGTACCCTCTGTACCGGCAGCTAGGCTGGGGCTGACCCGTGTGCATTTCAGATCAGCCTGCAGCCCGCAGGGAGTGGGAGTGTTGAAGGCCCGTCTGGGGGTCAGGGAGGTGCCTTGTGCAGGGCTGTATCCTCCCGGTGTTTGTGGAGCTGCAGGCCTCTGTGTCTGCCCTCTCTCCCAGAACTCACCTGTGCGCCATCGTTGTTACAGGCCCGCTCTCCAGCCGGTTTTTCTCTCGAATTGATTTTCTCGCAGTCAGGAGTGTTGCAGCTCCTGGTGACAGCTGTGTGTTTTGGAGTCTGTCAGAGGCCGATGTGGTTGGCAGGGAAGGCTTGAAGCCTCACCGACGTTCTCTGAGCTCGCTCTCCACTTCTCCCTTTGTGTTCCTGGTGCTGGGGACAGGACCTGCAAATGGCCCTCGGACCCTCTGACCTTGCTGCTGAGCCTGCGAGCCGCCTGGCTGCGGTCTCGGTCTAGCGTGGCCAGGGCCTCTGTCGCTGGCTCTGCTGGGAGCTGGGAGCTGGGCACTGTGGACTCGCCATCCTCATCCCTGCACTCTGGCCCTGCCCTTCCCCCTTTCTTGGGTCCCGGGTGCCTCACCCCTTCTCCTAAGCCTGTCACTTTGTCCCTCCTCTGTGGAGGCCCTGCCTCAGGTGCTCTGCCCTCCTGGGCTCTCCTGTCCAGGCTGTCCACGCTGCCCTGTTCTCAGTGACTCTGTTTTCTCCCGCTCTTCCTCTTTGCCTGAAGAAACTTCCCTGGGTGGAAACCCCCAGAGGTCGTACAGCCTTTTCTGACCAACCCACTTCTTGGTGGCTGCCTTCCCCCTGGCCTTTGGTCTGCGCCGATTCTGTTGCGTGGTGCGTGTTCTCTACCTTGCTGTGTCCTTATCTTTCTCAGCCTGCAGTCTCTAGTGACTTCGGTTATTTTTCATGTTTTCTGCTCAAAGTTCTCATACCTGGGCTTCCTGTGGTATATTGGTCACACATCTGCTTGTCTTACCATTTTGAGTATTCAAAAACATGTCTGCATCCTGCATCTGGCTTTCCCTAGATCTTTTTTCTTAAATTAGTCCCCCCCCCCCTTTTTTTTTTTAAGATTTATTTATTTATTTGGCTAGAGCTGCGGCTCACTAGGCTAATCCTCCCCCTGCGGCGCCGGCACACTGGGTTCTAGTCCCGGTCGGGGTGCCGGATTCTGTCCTGGTTGCCCCTCTTCCAGGCCAGCTCTCTGCTGTGGCCCGGGAGTGCAGTGGAGGATGGCCCAAGTGCTTGGGCCCTGCACCCCATGGGAGACCAGGAGAAGCACCTGGCTCCTGGCTTCAGATCAGTGCAGTGCGGCAGCCATTGGAGGGTGAACCAACGGCAAAGGAAAACCTTTCTCTCTCTTACTGTCCACTCTGCCTGTCAAAAAAAATAATAAAAAATAAAAAAAAGATTTATTTATTTATTTGAAGGAAAGATTGACGGAAGAAGAGGTAGAGCTTCCATCTGCTGGTTCACTCCCCAAGTGGCCACAGCAGCCAGAAGCCCAGAACTGCAGACGAGTGTCCCGTGTGAGTGGGAGCAGGAAGCTGGAGGAGAAGCAGCGCACCTGGGACTCAGACTGGCACTCTGACGAGGAGTGCTGGTGTTGCCGCAATGCCTGCCGCAGCTGTTTTTTTAAAAGTTTTGTTTATTTTATTTGAAAGGCATAACAGGGAGATACAGACATCTGTCTTCCCTCTGCTGGTTCATTCCCCAGATGTCTACAGTAGCCAGGGCTGGGCCGGCTGAAGCCAGGTTCCCGGAGCTCTACCCAGGTCTCCAGTGTTTTTGGCAGGGACTCAACTACTTGTGCCGTCACCGCTGCTTTCCAGGGTGCACAGTAGCAGGGAGTTGGGTCTGAAACAGAGCAGAAATTTGCATCCATGTCACCTAAAATGAGATGCGGGTGTCCCAAGCAGTATCTTGACTGTTATGCCACAATACCAATCCCTGTTGCCTATTTATTTGACAGGCAGAGAGAGGGAGAGGAGAGGAGGGGGGGGGATAGAAAACACACTCTGATCCATTCACCAAATGCCTGCAGCAGCTGGGACTGAGTTGGGGCCAAAGCTGGGAGCTGGAAACCCAAACGAGGCTTTCCCTGTGGGTGTGGGTGGCAGACACTCAGCCGCTAGATCATCACTGCTGCCTCTCGGGCTTGGTATCAGCAGGAAGCTGGATTGAGGCGCCACAGCTGGGCCTCCAGCCTGAACTCTGATACGGGATGCAAACATCTGTAACCACTAGGCCAAACCCTGCCTCTGGTGCTTGGTTAGTGCCAACATGCAGGCCTTCCTTTACTTTTTTTTTTTTTTTTTTTTTTTTTATCTTTTATTTTATTTTTGACAGGCAGAGTGGACAGTGAGAGAGAAAGACAGAGAGAAAGGTCTTCCTTTTTGCCGTTGGTTCACCCTCCAATGGCCGCCGTGGCCGGCGTGCTGCGGCCGGCGCATCGTGCTGATCCGATGGCAGGAGCCAGGAGCCAGGAGCCAGGTACTTATCCTGGTCTCCCATGGGGTGCAGGGCCCAAGCACTTGGGCCATCCTCCACTGCACTCCCGGGCCACAGCAGAGGGCTGGCCTGGAAGAGGGGCAACCGGGACAGAATCTGGCGCCCCGACTGGACTAGAATCTGGTGTGCCGGCGCTGCAAGTGGAGGATTAGCCTAGTGAGCCGAGGCACCGGCCTTTGTTTTTGTTTTAAATATTGATTCATTTATTTGAAAGGCAGGATTACAGAGAGACAGAGTGAGAGATCTTCCATTGCTGGTTCACTCCTCCCATGGCCAGGGCTGGGCCAGGCTGAAGCCAGGGGCCTGGAACTCCATCTAGGGACCCAAATACTTGGGCCATCTTCGGCTGCCTTTGCTGGCACATTGGAAGTGCAGCAGCCGAGACTTGAACTGGCACTCATATAGGATGCTGGTGTTGCAGGCAGTGGCTGCATAACCTCCTGTGCCACAGCACCTGCCCTGTGAATCTGTCTTGAAGCAGGAGGTGTCTTGTTCGGGGCCCTGACTGAAGGGTGATCTCAGGTGTGGGGAGGGCAGTGCTGGGCTGGCTGGACCAGCTTGCGGCCCCAGGAAGCTTGCCCAGAGCTGGCTGTTGCTGTGGTGCCGGCGCCTGCCCCTGTGTGAGCACTTCGCAGCCCAGCTTCTGTGCCTGAGAGAGCTGTATCTTTGCACAGGCCCTGTCCTTGCGAGAGTGAGTGCGTGGCCTGGGCTTATAGTTTTGGAGCTGCAGCTGGGGAAAAGTGAGTCAGACAGTCAGTCCTGAGCCCGGCAGATGAATGGGGGTGTTCCTACGCCTCTCAATCTGGAAATTTTTCTTTTTGCTCTTTAGGACCTACCTGGCCCTTGACAGGTTTTATTTCAGTCATTGATTTTACCTAAGGTCCTTCTAGGGAAGTTTTGAGTCTTAAATGTTGGGTCAAATCGGGGGTGCAGAATTGGGTGTTGTGTGTCTAGTGTCTTGAGCTGAGGCTCCCTGCATTGGTGGTGAGGCCTGCCTAAACCACTGTCTGTACAGGACCCTACCTGAGTCCCTAACCTGTACAGGAGCCTTGTCTGGGAGGCGCCTTTGCAGGCAGCCACCCTGGGGATGTGGGAGCGCCGTTACTTTGAACACTCTGTGGGGGAGATCGCTCTAGTGGCCCCCCTCCCCCAAAGCTGCTTTACTCCCTTGGAGAACCCTACTCTGGTGGTCTCTGCTGCTTTGGGCAACGTCTAACTAGCAGGGCTCTTCTGAGGCCTTGACTGTACTCTTCATTGCTAAGGTATCCCATGGTGGCTCCAGGGCACGTGTTCTGCACAACCACGACCAAGTGGGCCTTGCCCCATGGACCTCAGCCCTTGGGCTCCATACAGCTCAGTGAGAGAATCCACCATCCTAGGGATGGGGAGGGAAGGGGTAGGTCAGACCCCATGTGTGGGGGGGCACTTCAGCAGGTGGTGCAACCTGGGCTTCCCCTTCGGGAACCGTGGGAGGGTGGTCTTTGGGAGAGATACCACAGTGCTGGCCTCGGAGCTTGTCTCTGGAGAGCCCCAGCAGCCGGACCCTGGGGGGCGGGGACGTTACCAAGCTTCGAAGCTTGACAGCTGCTCCTTGCCGGCTGAGCCATGGTGGCCCTGCGTCCTTTCTTGAAGATGAGCACAGCCGGTTTACACTTCTCCTCTAGTGCGTGAGAGCCACGCTGCGCCAGGCCAAGGGAGACACTGCGCCTCAGTGCAGCCTCAGAAGCTCCTGGCACTGGCCGCTTGCTTTTTCCATCGTGAACTCATTTTCCTTCCTGCACTTTCTTTTCCTTGCATGCGACTTTTTTTTCCATTGCTTAAAATTATAGTCTTCTACTGATTACATGTACATAGCTGGTTATTATCAGATACAGTTTTTAAAATGTACACCTAAATATAGATTTATTTGTGAATACATTTTATTCTCATTAAAAAAAATCTTGTGATCTAAATTATGTTTTCTTGGTTTGTTTGTTTGGTAAATCTTGCCATACTGTCCTGTAGGGACATGGCTGGTTGGGGCAGAAGGGGTGAGGATGGCTATTGGGTGGGTGATTGAGGAGAGGCAACCACTAGTAGATCTAGTTCTGTGCTCCTTGCCTGAAGACTTTGTTGGGTAGAAAAAGACTTGTGTGGCTTGGTCGGGGGCCGCTGTCTGGTGTTCAGCCCCTCTGTGAGCCCTGAGGGCTGATGGGAAACAGTGATCTGCTCAGCTGTGATAGGTGGTTCCCAGGGGGAGGGTTGTGCCTAGCAGAGGGGGCCCTTTGTGGGGATGCTCCAGGGGGACCCCAGGGCTGACCAGAGAGAGAAGAGCTCTCCTGAAGGGGAGGCCAGGGAGGCGGGGTGTGGAGGGTGCTGCCTGCCACTTCACAGGGCCCAGCAGGCCCCGCTGGCTTAGGCAGGGTGCGCTCACCAACTGCAGCTGGATTTTGCATGGTGCCAGGTTTGTCTGCAAGCTTTGAAACCTTTTGGGTGATATAAACTACAAAAGCTGGTGGTATAAGTATTAGGAAATTCATATTATACTTTCCCTATGTTATTTTTTTCCTTCAGTAGTTCAGTATTTTTCAGTGTTTTAATGTTGAACATTGACTCTGAGTCTTCTATTTATTTGAAAGGCAGAATTATGCAGAGACGGAAAGAGATCTTTCATCCACTGGATCATGCCCCAAATGGCCACAGTGGTTGGGGCTGGGCCAGGCTGAAGTCAGGAATCTGGAACTTTGTCAGGGTCTCCAGTGTGGGTGCAGGGACCCAGGCACTTGGGCCATCTTCCCTTGCCTTCCCTAGTGCATTAGCAGGGAGCTGGATCAGAAGTGGTGCAGCCAGGACTCAAACTGGTGCCCTGATACAGGATGCTGGCGTTGCAGGCAATGACTTTTTTTTTTTTTTTTTTTTTTTTTTTGGACAGGTAGAGTTAGACAGTGAGAGAGAGCGAGAGAAAGGTCTTCCTTCCGTTGGTTCATTCCCCAAATGGCCGCCACAGCTAGCGCTACGCCGATCCGAAGCCAGGAGCCAGGTGCTTCTTCCTGGTCTCCCATGTGGGTGCAGGGGCCCAAGCACTTGGGCCATCCTCCACTGCCTTCCCAGGCCATAGCAGAGAGCTGGACTGGAAAAGGAGCACCTGGGACTAGAACCTGGCACCCATATGGGGTGCAGGTGGAGGATTAACCAAGTGCGCCATGGTGCCGGCCCGCAGGCAGTGACTTAATCTGCGCCACAGCGCTGGCCCGTGAACCAGAAGCAAGCCTGCTGCCCTGCTCTGCTCCCCGATTTCTGCAGTTGGTGAGCCATATTTCATAGGTTTTAATACTTTGGAAGGAACTTTCCTGCCTACCCACTTGGAGACAGTGGAAACTGGGAGGGCTTCTTACGTATATACAGGGTCAGAGCTGGTGTGCTGTCTCACCACCTTCCTGCTCAGACCACTGTCTGCAGGCACAGACACATTCTCTCTCTCTCTTAAAGATTTTTAAATTTATTTTAAAGGCAGAGTTACAGAGAGAGAGAGAGAAAATCTTCTTTCTGTTGGTTCACTCCCCAAATGGCTGAAATAGCCGGAGCTGGGACAGTCTGAAGCCAGGAGCCAGGAGCTTCTTCCAGGTCTCCCCCTTGGGTGCAAGGGCCCAAGTACTTGAGCCATCCTCTACTGCTTCCCCAGGCTCATTAGCAGGGAGTTGGATCAGGACTGGAGCAGGCGGGATTTAAAACAGTGCCAATATGGGATGCCAGCTCTGCAAGGCCTTGGCTTTAACCTGCTGTGCCACAGTGCCCGGGCCTGCCTGCCTCTCTCTCTCTCTCTCTCTCTCTCTCTCTCTCTCTCTTTCTCGTTAAGACTCGCTTTATTTGGGGCTGGCACTGTGGCACAGCAGCTTAACACCCTGGCCTGAAGCACCGGCATCCCACATGGATGCCAGTTCGAGACCTGGCTGCCCCATTTCCAATGCAGCTCTGTGCTATGGCCTGGAAAAGCAGTAGAGGATGGCCCAAGTCCTTGGGCTCCTGCACCCATGTGGGAGACCTGGAGGAGGCTCCTGGCTCCTGGCTTCGGATTGGCGCAGCTTTGGCCATTGTGGCCGACTGGGGAGTGAACCATCGGATGGAAGACACCCCCCTCCCCTTCTCTCTCTCTCTGCCTCTCTTCTCTCTGTGTAACTCTTTCAAATAAATCAATATTTAAAAAAAAATATTTGCTTTATTTGTTTGGAAGGTAGAGTTACAGGGTGGGGTGAGGGAGGGGATCTTTCATCCTCTGGTTCACTCCCCAAATACCCTCAATGGTTAAGGCTGGGCTCAACCAGAGCCAGGAGCCAGGAGCTGCTTCTAGACCTCCCATGTGGGTGCAGGGGCCCAAGGACTTGGGCTTTCCCAGGAGCATCAGTAGGGAGCTGGATTGGATGTGGAGCAGCCAGGACTCGAATCGATGCCCATTTGGGATGCTGGCATTGCAGGAGGCAGCCTAACCCATTGTGCCACAGTGCTGGCCTCAAGCATGGATATGCTGAAGACAGTGCAGAGACGATGACAGTGACAAGAACTGGTTTCGTTTTCTTTCTTTTCTTTTTTCTCCCCCCCCTTCTCCCTCCCTCCCTCCCTCCCTTGAAAGGCAGAGAGAGAATAGAGAGATCTGCATCTGCTGGGGTTTACTCCGCAGACGGCCGCAGTAGCCAGGGGCGGGTCAGTCCAGACAGGAGCCAGGAACTCCACCCGGGTCTCCCGTGTGGGTGCAGGGACTCAAGCGCTTGGCCATCATCTGCTGCCTCCCTGGTGCTTTAGCAGGGAGCTGGATCAGAAGCAGAAGCAGCGGGGAGTTGGGCGAGCACTCCAGTGTGGAGCATCGGCATCCAGGTGCTGCTTAGCCTGACGCGGCACAGCCCTGTCCTTCCTTGTTTTGGAGGGGTGAGGGGAGATCTTAATCTTCAGTATGTGTTCGTTGCCCAGGTGCCCCTGACAGTGGGAGCCAGGGCAAGCCGAAACCAGGAGCTCTGATCTCAGTCTGTTTCTCCCGCAGATGACTGGGACCCAAGTACTCGAGCCGTCCTCTGCTGCCTGCTAGGGTGTGCATTATCTGGAAGCTGGGGTTGGTAGCAGAGCTGGGACTGGAACTCAGGCGCCCTGCAACAGAGCGCAGGCATCCTAAGTGGCACCCTAACTGCTGTACCATAGGCCAACCCCGACAGAACTGGTTTCTGGTGAGAGGCAGGCTCAGCTCTCTCGGCAGGATTTGGAGGTGGCCTCTGTGGCCAGTCTCCTTTGCCATTTGCTGGGTCTCCTCAGCTTTATTGGCAGTGCAGAGCATGGATTTGTGTCAGTTACCTGGCCTTTGTGAAAGTGGGTGGTCAGTTTTGATACCTTCTGTAGCTTTTTTCCCTTCAGGCAAAGCTACAGTGTTGTTGATGGTCTGGAGATCTTTGGAGTCACAGACTGACTGCGGTGCTGTTACTTTGTTTGTGCTTTTAGATGGAACCGATAGCCGGCTTTGTGCTTAGGTGTCTGAGAAAGTCCTGAGCCTGCCCTGCCCCAGCATCCCTGAGTTGGTGTTGTGCTCTCCTTTCCAGCAGAGAGGGGGACAGTTAGGAAGGCAGGGCTGGGTGGAGCAGGAAGACACCTTTAGGGACCTGTCGTCATTGTCCTCTTTTTTTTTTTTAAAGATTTATTCTATTTTTTGAAAGAGTTACAGAGAGAGGTAGAGACAGAGAGAGAGGTAGGTCTTCCATCCACTGGTTCACTCCCCAGATGGCCGCAACGACTGGAGCTGTGCCAATCTGAAGCCAGGAGCCAGGAGCTTCCTCTAGGTCTCCCATGCAGGTGCAGGGGCCCAAGCACTTGGGCCATCCTCTACTACTTTCCCAGGCCATAGCAGAGAGCTGGATTGGAAGAGGAGCAGCCGGGGCTCGAACCGGCACCCTTATGGGCTGCCGGCACTGCAAGCCAGGGCTTTAACCCACTGCGCCACAGTTCTGGCGCCACGGGACATGTCTTCTGACAGTTGATATTTGGGGCTGTGGGCTCATGTGCCCTAAAGCCTGGAGCCCACCCTGGGCCCCTGGCCTGGAAATGTGTGGTTAGGTGCTTGGAGCTCGTGATAAGAAGTAAAATCCCAGACTGGCCTAGCACCCTCCCTCTCCTTGTTTCTGATAACTAAGTTAGTGACTGGCGCAGATGCAGGTGAATCATCCTCTGATAGGCGTGCTGTGTGGCGTTCTCAGTCAGCCACTGAAGTTGGGAGAGTCTCTGTGTCTCCTAAGAAACTGTTCCAGATGTGCAGGTTGGGAGCCCAGGAAGGGAGAACGTCTGCTTCTGGAGCCTCTTCACACGTGAGGCAGCCTCATGGGGAGCCTGCGGCGGAGGCGGTCCAGCCAGATGCCTCATTCATACTGCTAGCGGTATTTTTTTATTTACTGGAAAATCAGTTACACAGAGAGGGAGAGACAGAGTGCTCTGTCTTCCCTAATTCACTCCCAAGATGGCGGCAGTGGTCTGGCCAACGCCGGGAACTTCTGGGTCTCCCTTGCTGGTGGCAGGGCCCAAGCGTGTGGGCCATCCTCCACTGCCTGTCCCTGGCCATTAGCAGGGATCTGAGTTAGAAGTGGGGCAGGCAGGACTTGAACTGGCACTCTGAGGGGATGCGTCACGCTTTGCCAGCTATGCCACAGTGCTGGTCCTGGAGTAAGGCTTCGAAGTGCCGTGTGCATTCATTCTGAGAAATCTGTGAAAACAGCTTTTTTTTTTTTAAAGATTTGTTTGAAAGGTAGCGTGACAGAGGGGAAGGGAGGGAGACGCAGAGAGAGAGAGAGAGAGAGAGAGAGAGATCAATCTTGCGTTGTTGGTTTATTCCCCAAATGGCCAGAAAAACTGGGTCTTGGGCCACGCCGAAGCCAGGGGCTTGGAACTCCACTGAGTCTTCGTGGGTGGTGGGGGCCCAAATACTTGAGCTGTGACCTTCTGGCTCCCAAGAGCATTTGCAGGTAGCTGAATCAGAAGTGGGGCATCCGGGACACCAAGTTGTGCCCATTTGGGAAGCCCCCCTGCTTTGTGGGAACACCTGCCCCCCAGTAGCTTCAGTTGTAATTCTTTCTGCCCTCCTGTTCTCAGGTAGCTCTCATCCTGATTTCAATGTTAGTCGAATTAATGGTACAGCTTTAGGCCCTTCCAGAGTTCAGGAAGCGAGCACAGGCCCTGCTGGGGCCTTGGGAACCTGCCTGGAAGCTGCCCATCCTCTCACCTTCCCGGGCCTCACAGACAGCTGACTCCCCTTTCCACGCAGGGTGGGACAAGTGGCTGCCAGTCTTCTGTGAGCCAGGTCCCTGAGGTCAGTGGTCAAGAGCCGCTGTGGATAGAGTGTTGGGAGCATGACGACCTGGGATCCTCTCCTGCCATGAGGTCTGTGTGTGAGCTGCACGCTAGACTCCACAAAGCGAGCTCTCCAAGGCGCACTCGTTGTCCTGGTGGATGGTGTCCAGCAGTTCTCTCAGGGTGGGCCCATGCTGTCAGTCCCACTTAGTGGAAGACTAAGTTATGGCTTGGAGAGCCTGACTTCCCCGTGGATAAACTGCAAACTTGGAATTTAGGTCTGGTTTGTTACTTTGCTGTTACTTCCTGGTGCAAGCCTCTGGCTGAGGAAGTAGTGGTGCTCCCCTGATAAGCTCTGCCTCTGTCTGGCTTTGTGGGACTTTCTGGGGTGAGAGTTCTTGTTGAGTGGCACAGGTGACCTGAGAGCAGTGTCCTTTTGAGGATGAGCTGGTTGGATTGGGTGGCAGCCTCCCACAACTTTTGTGCAGGGGCCTAGAGGGAGGTGGTCCTGCTTGCTGGATTTGTGTGTGTGTGTGTGTGTGTGTGTGTGTGTGTGTGTGTGGTGTATCTGTTGCAGCATATTCCCATGCTCCAGGGCTCCAGAGCACACTTGGACACAAAAACCTATATAGTATTTTGGGTTTGGGATCCTTGCCTTGCTGAAATGTTGAGCTGTGTGACAGCATCTTGGCATAGAAAGCTCTGGTTTCCATTTGAGTTCTTTCCCGCGTCAGGGACCCCTTCCTGCAGGTTTCTGTTCTGGTTAGAGCCGAGCCTCCTGCTTCAGTAGGTGGTTGGGGGAAGCTCTGCTCGGAGGTGAGTCAGCAGTGCGGGGGGCATGGCGGGCTTCAGTGTGGTCCGGAAGGCTCATTTTATGGTATGACGCTCCTTGGTTGGAAACAGCTGGTGTGTCTTGTGTGTGATTAGTCGTAGAAGCAACTGTAGCGCGCTCTGCAGATGAGCTCACTCAGTCCTCAGGCGAGGCTGGGTGGAACGTTCTTGTCCCTGGCTTTCAGATGAGGAGTCTGAGTCACAGACAGGCGACAGAGCCGTCAGGTGAGCCCTGGCGAGCGGCAGAGTGGGGGTTTTCGGTGGAACCTGTACCCCATCTGTGCTGTGGCCAAGTTTACAGTTCAGTAACTGATGGGTAAGCTGTTGGGTCTGTGCGCTCTGGTGACTTAGTGGACTTAGATTCTTCCTCGGTAGATTTGTAGGGGGAAAAAGCCACTGGAGAGCTAAGCCAGTTGGGCTCCGTGGCGCAGTGAGTTAAGTTCCTGCTTGTGGTGCTGAGTGCCCTGTGCCAGCATCGCATATTGGAGTACTGGTTTGAGTCCTAACCGTTCCTCTTCTGACCCAGCAGAGAATGCTGGCTCCAGTGCTTGGGTTCCTCTGCCCATGTGGGAAACCCTCATGGAGTTCCTGTCTGCTGGCTTCTACCTGGCCCAGTCTCAGCTGTTAAAGGCATTTGGGAGTTGAACCAGCAGATGGAAGAGTCTCCCTCTTTCTCTGTCCCCTCTCTTTGTCACTCTGCCTTTGAGTAAATACATAAATCTCAACGTAGAAAGCAGTAGGACCCAGCACTAAGGCCCAGCGGGTTAAGCAGCTGCCTGTGACAGTACCAGCATCCCACACAAGAGTGCCCGTTTGAGTTCCAGCTACTCTGCTTCCTGTCCAGCTTCCTGCGCTGGCCTGGGAAAGCAGCAGAGGACGGCCGCGTGGCCTGGGCCTCCGCCAGCGCCGTTGCAGACCTGGGCGTGGCGCTCCTGCCTTCAGCCTGGCTCTGTCCTGCCTGTTGCAGCCACCTGGGGAGTGAACCAGCAGATGGAAGATTCGTCCACTTATTCTCCCCTCCCCCCTCAGATGTCTCTCCCTGTCTCTGACGCTGTCCATCTCAAACAAACAAATAAATGCTTAAAGGAAAAAGAGCCAGGACACATTTATGTAATCTAGTTGCAGTTGCTCCAATATTTAAGTGTGTAGAGGGCAGCAGCCTCCCCCTGGGGGTCAGTGACCTTCTTGTTGTACGGACCCCGAGTCTCTAGCCTCCAGCTTCCCTAGGTCACTCTTTATATAACATCTTTGCTTAACTTGTATTCTTTCCTTCTTAGTGAGACAAAGATATACAGGATCTGAGAACCCCCTTTCTCCACATCTGAGCCCCTTGCCTTCCTGGTATTGACCTATGGGTCTTGTGTTTAGTTCTAGGCCTAGAAGTTTTGGAGTAGGTTCTCAGTTGGCATCTGCTAGGAGAAACGTGGATCAACCACTTGTTACTGTCGCAGTCCTTTAAACTACACTCTAAAGTAAAGGAGAAGAAACCCACGATTCCTCTGAAGCATTCTGGAGAAGAAAGTGCCTCTTCTGAAAAGTCCCATCCCCTGTATAGGCCTGACTACCCGGGGCATCGGGCTGCAGCCTCTCTCTCTCTCTCTCTCAAGATTTATTTATTTACTTGAAAGTCAGAGTTACACACAGACAGAAGGAGAGACAGAGAGCGAGGGAGAGTGAGAGGTCTTCCATCTGCTGGTTCACTCCCCAGATGGCTGCAACAGCCGGAGCTGCACCGATCCGGAGCCAGGAGCCAGGAGCCAGGATCATCTTCTGGGTCTCCCATGCGGGTGCAAGGGCCCAAGACTTGGGCCATCTTCTGCTTTCCCAGGCCATAGCAGAGAGCTGGATTGGAAGTGGAGCAGCCTGGTCTCAAACTGGCGCCCATATGGGAAGCCGGCACTGCAGGTGGCAGCTTTACCCGCTACGCCACCGCGCCGGCCCCTGCAGCTTCTCTTTAGGATGCTTGCAGCGTCCTCCTGAAGCTGGTGAGTCACAAGTCCTCTCTATCTCCCCATCTGGCCCATGCAAGGCTGGCCTGACCAGGTGATTAAGGACTGTGGGGTGTGCCTCAAAAACACAGGGCTCTGCGTTTTAAAAAAATAAGCTTCAGTCTACCTGGAAATTAGTCCCAAAGAGTTAGTGAAAGTGTTGTGTGTGGCTTTGGAAGACCTGAGGCAATTGCTGTGCCAGACTTTATGGGAGGTGGGAAGGAACTCTGTGGGCCATTTGTTTTGTTTTGACCCTAAATCCATTTGTCAATCAAATGTTTGTTGCATTTAGTTTCGAATGTTGGACACTGGCCATGTGGATACTGGCATTTTTCTAAACACTCTCATCAGTGACTGAGAAATGTCATCAGATCAGAAAATAATTTTCCCTTGAGAGTTTCGAACAGCAGGAGGAGACTGCTGAACTTGAAGTCAAAGAAGTTGAAGCTCTTACATTCTATTTTTTTTTTTTTTTGACAGGCAGAGTGGACAGTGAGAGAGAGAGACAGAGAGAAAGGTCCTCCTTTGCCGTTGGTTCACCCTCCAATGGCCGCCGCGGCCTGCGCACCGCGCTGATCCGATGGCAGGAGCCAGGTGCTCCTCCTGGTCTCCCATGCGGGTGCAGGGCCCAAGCACTTGGGCCATCCTCCACTGCACTCCCGGGCCACAGCAGAGGGCTGGCCTGGAAGAGGGGCAACCGGGACAGAATCCGGCGCCCCGACCGGGACTAGAACCTGGTGTGCTGGCGCCGCAAGGCGGAGGATTAGCCTAGCGAGCCGCGGCGCCGGCCCAGCTCTTACATTCTTAAATGGAAATTACATGAGGGCTGGCACCGCGGCTCACTAGGCTAATCCTTGCGGCGCCGGCACACCAGGTTCTAGTCCCTGTCGGGGCGCCGGATTCTGTCCCGGTTGCCCCTCTTCCAGGCCAGCCCTCTGCTGTGGCCAGGGAGTGCAGTGGAGGATGGCCCAAGTGCTTGGGCCCTGCACCCACATGGGAGACTAGGAGGAGCACCTGGCTCCTGCCATCGGATCAGCGCGGTGCGCAGGCCACGGTGGCCATTGGAGGGTGAACCAACGGCAAAGGAGGACCTTTCTCTCTCTCTCACTGTCCACTCTGCCTGTAAAACAAACAAACAAGCAAAAAAAGAAGGCAGTCATTTAAATCTCAGATGCGGAGCAGTGATGGGATTCTTGCTAGAACCCCCAGCACCTGCCCTGGAACAGCACGTGGCCCTCCCACTCATGCAGTTGGCAGGAAACTGAAAGCAGGAGCAGAGTCCTGTTAGGAGGGTCTAGTGAACACATACACACACACACACACACACACACACGCAGGAGCAGAGTCCTGTTAGGAGGGTCTAGTGAACACACACACACACACACACGCAGGAGCAGAGTCCTGTTAGGAGGGTCTAGTGAACACACACACACACACACACACACGCAGGAGCAGAGTCCTGTTAGGAGGGTCTAGTGAACACACACACACACACACACATACACACGCAGGAGCAGAGTCCTGTTAGGAGGGTCTAGTGAACACACACACACACACACACGCAGGAGCAGAGTCCTGTTAGGAGGGTCTAGTGAACACACACACACACACACACACACGCAGGAGCAGAGTCCTGTTAGGAGGGTCTAGTGAACACACACACACACACACACACGCAGGAGCAGAGTCCTGTTAGGAGGGTCTAGTGAACACACACACACACACACACACACGCAGGAGCAGAGTCCTGTTAGGAGGGTCTAGTGAACACACACACACACACGCAGGAGCAGAGTCCTGTTAGGAGGGTCTAGTGAACACACACACACACACACACACGCAGGAGCAGAGTCCTGTTAGGAGGGTCTAGTGAACACACACACACACACACACACGCAGGAGCAGAGTCCTGTTAGGAGGGTCTAGTGAACACACACACACACACACACACACGCAGGAGCAGAGTCCTGTTAGGAGGGTAGTGGTGAACACACACACACACACACACACACGCAGGAGCAGAGTCCTGTTAGGAGGCTAGTGGTGAACACACACACACACGCACACACACGCAGGAGCAGATTCCTGTTAAGAGGCTAGTGGTGAACACACACACACACACACGCACACGCAGGAGCAGATTCCTGTTAAGAGGCTAGTGGTGAACACACACACACACACACACACACACGCAGGAGCAGAGTCCTGTTAGGAGGGTAGTGGTGAACACACACACACACACACACACGCAGGAGCAGATTCCTGTTTTTTTTTTTTTTTTTTTTTTTTTTTTTGACAGGCAGAGTGGACAGTGAGAGAGAGAGAGACAGAGAGAAAGGTCTTCCTTTGCCGTTGGTTCACCCTCCAATGGCCGCCGCGGCCAGCGCGCTGCGGCCGGCGCACCGCGCTGATCCGATGGCAGGAGCCAGGAGCCAGGTGCTTTTCCTGGTCTCCCATGGGGTGCAGGGCCCAAGCACCTGGGCCATCCTCCACTGCACTCCCTGGCCACAGCAGAGGGCTGGCCTGGAAGAGGGGCAACCGGGACAGAATCCGGCGCCCCGACCGGGACTAGAACCCGGTGTGCCGGCGCCGCAAGGCGGAGGATTAGCCTAGTGAGCCGCGGCGCCGGCCCTCCTGTTAAGAGGCTAGTGGTGAACACACACACACACGCACACGCAGGAGCAGATTCCTGTTAAGAGGCTAGTGGTGAACACACACACACACACACGCACACGCAGGAGCAGATTCCTGTTAAGAGGCTAGTGGTGAACACACACACACACACACACACACACGCAGGAGCAGATTCCTGTTAAGAGGCTAGTGGTGAACACACACACACACACACACACGCAGGAGCAGAGTCCTGTTAGGAGGGTAGTGGTGAACACACACACACACACACACACACAGGAGCAGAGTCCTGTTAGGAGGGTAGTGGTGAACACACACACACACACACACACACGCAGGAGCAGAGTCCTGTTAGGAGGGTCTAGTGAACACACACACACACACACACACACACGCAGGAGCAGAGTCCTGTTAGGAGGGTCTAGTGAACACACACACACACACACACGCAGGAGCAGAGTCCTGTTAGGAGGCTAGTGGTGAACACACACACACACGCACACACACGCAGGAGCAGATTCCTGTTAAGAGGCTAGTGGTGAACACACACACACACACACACACACGCAGGAGCAGATTCCTGTTAAGAGGCTAGTGGTGAACACACACACACACACACACGCAGGAGCAGATTCCTGTTAAGAGGCTAGTGGTGAACACACACACACACACACACGCACGCGCGCGCAGGCTTTGCGTGTGGACGGTGCGCATTCTCCTAGGCGAATCAGCACCCTTGGGTCCTCCCTCATTCTCGTACAAGAGGGCCTTGGGCAGGCCGTCACCCTCCTCAGCAGCGCTGCACTTAAGCTGCACAGGAGACAGAGGCGAGGACAGCAGGGCCCCAGCCATGGAGGGATGGGGATGGGTATGGAAAGGCGGGTTTTGGACCTGGAGGGTGGAAGGCTGCTGGAGAGACGGAGCCCTATTCTGGGCAGGCTTTGGCCAGAGCCACAGGTGGCCATGGGTATGAGGCTTGGCAGGCCACTGCCCCCAGTCCCACAGGTGAGATCGTCACTGGGGGGTTTCAGGGTAATGCTGCACCTGTGGGATGGGCGGAGGGTGGGACTCTATTCTGTTAGGGAGGGAGTGGGTGGTAGACCAGCGCATGCAGGGTTTTGTTGATTTATATTTCTCCAGGGATTTCAATTCAGAAGCTGTCGAGTAACCAGAAGTATTTACTTATCATAGTTTTGGGTCACCAAGAGCACGACAAACTGATTGGGCTGTGGAGTGAATGACTCCCTGGCCTGGAGTAGGCTGGGCTCTCTGGCAGCCTCCATGGGCCAGCAGCTGAGCACTCAGAGCCTGCAGGACCCCCTCCCAGCGTCTGGGCCTCCAGGCAGCACGTGTCCTCCACATCATGGCACCGTTTCAGAGTGCTGTTTACACAGTTTAATCACCACCTAAAAATGCCACAAAGGGTGTTTTACCAGCTGTAGTACAAAACATTTTAGATTTTTTCACTGGAAGAAGGCTTTCTTAAACTCAGGCTTCTTATTTCACAACTGGTGCCTAAAAATACTGTAAGGGTCATATTGCAATCATAATTCTCTTAAACTGCAAAATTCAGTTACTCTTTAAAATATGGCAGCAGCTCTGTGTGGGTCCTTGGGCAGCTTATCCCTGGCTTCACAGCAGCCTGAGGTCTGCCGTGGGTCCTCCCAGCACTCACCCGCGTCTGCACTCCCCTCTAGGAGGTTCTCTGATGGGACGTGAGCTGTCATGGCCAGGGGCCCACATCTCCCAGCCTCACCAGCAGACCAAGCATTTTGGATGAGGAATGGGTGAAGGAGCAGTTAATTTACCTCCGTTAAGAAACTTTGATGAGGGGCCAGTGCTGTGGCGTAGCAGGTAAAGCCACCACCTGCAGTGCCGGCATCCCACATGGGCATTGCTGGTTCAAGTCTTGGCTGCTCCACTTCCGATCCAGCTCTCTGCTGTGGCTTGGGAAAGCAGTAGAAGATGGCCCAAATCATTGGGCCCCCGCACCCGCATGGGAGACCCAGAAGAAGCTCCTGGCTTCGGATCAGCGCAGCTCTGGCCATTGCAGCCAATTGGGGAGTGAACCAGCAGGTGGAAGACCTCTCTCTGTGCCTCTGCCTCTCTCTCTCTGTAACTCTGCCTTTCAAATAAATAAATCTTTAAAAAAAAAAAAAAAAAAGAAATTTGATGAGCAAAATGAGTGAATGTGTTGTGGTAACAGAAACACTGGCTTTGCAGAGTGCGGTGTGCTCACAGCGATCGCTCTGTGCTTAGTTGTATGCAGTGGACAAGCTCAGGGTTCCAGGCTTCCCCAACCCCTCTCGGACCCTGGACACAGGGTTGCTAGGTGAGTGGCATAACCGTGGCTGTGGACAGGCTGAAGAGGTTCCTTAGGGGGAAGGCAGACGGAGTCAGTGGCCATGTCCTTGAGGTGCTGCCCCCGCAGGTGTCTTCTCCCCGTCCATCCTGCTTGGCATAGGCCACTTCAGACACCCTGCGTCTCATTGGTTTGCACTGTCGAGGACAGTGATGTTACTGGCTTTTTTCTTTTTAAAGATTTATTTATTTTCTTTGAAAGAGAGAGAGCTGCTCTCCCATCCGCTGGTTCACTCCCCAAATGCTCGCAACAGCTAGGGCTGGATCAGGCCAAAACCAGGAGCAGGTGTTTTCGTCCAGGTCTCCCGTGTGGGTGCAGGAGCCCAGGGAGTTGGATCAGAATCGGAGCAGTGGGACTTGAACCGGTGCCCATATTGGGTGCTGGGATTGCAGCCAGTGGTTAGCCTGCTATGCCACAATGCCAGCCCCACCGACCATTTTTAAAGATGAGTTAGCAGTAGGTGCATTCATGTTCACAGACGGTAGACCTGGCTGAAACAGTCCTCTCTGCCAGGCTCTGGGAAGCGTGTGAAGCACAGGGTTCCTCTAACTTTTGTCTTGGTCGTAGTTCATAGATGCCCTTGAATACTTGGAGTCTAAGAACATAACCATGGCATTAACTGGAGCTTTCCTGTCCCTTTCCCTGCTGCTGGGGGCTGGGGTCCTCCTGGGAAAGGTGATTCCCTTGCAGCAGACAGCTGGACACTCCCCGGCTGCGGGCCAGGTGGCCTCAGCCTGCACTTCTGGCGTTGCAGTTTTTTGTCTGGTCCTGTTCCCATTCTGCAGCAGCTTGCTGTACCATGAAGAAACAGCAGTCAGACCAGGTTCCTACGTGAGCTTTTCATCACTGCTCAGTGTTTGAGTTTGTTAGGGAAAAAAAAATCTTTTTTTTAAAATAAAGATTTATTTCCTTATTTGAAAGTCGGAGTTATACAGAGAGAGGAGAGGCAGAGAGAGAGAGAGGTCTTCCATCCGATGGTTCACTCCCCAATAGGCTGCAACGGCTGGAGCTGCGCTGATCCTAAGTAGGAGCCAGGAGCTTTTTCTGGGTCTCCCACGTGGGTGCAGGGGCCCCAGGACCTGGGCCATCTTCCACTGTTTTCCCAGGCCATAGCAGAGAGCTGGATCAGAAGTGGAGCAGCCAGGTCTCAAACCGGTGCCCATATGGGATGCCGGCACTTCTGGCCAGGGCATGAACCCACTGCACCACAGTGCTGGGCCTGAAAAAAGAATCTTAAATCAGAAATTATTGAGTATAACTGTGCAGCAAGCAATGTCAAAGGCTGCCATTTGGAAACAGCATTGTCCAGCAGAGTCCAGCCAAAGCCAGTGTTGTGGCCAGCTGAGCCAGCAGTCCTGCACACTGAGAAGGAAGGGCTGGTGCCTGGCGGTGTTTCCTGGCTGTGGGTCCTGTGCGTCTTGCGGTGGCGACTGCTCTCCTGCAGGCATGGCATCCTGGGCAGCCTCGCAGAGGGGCGTTTGGAGCAGGGGCTCGCTGCTGACGACCCTGGAGCGCTGTGCTCTCCCTCTTATCCGAACATGCCCTCAGTGTTTGCAGCTCTGCTTCCTCCAGCTGCCCATGTCCTCTCTTCCTGGATCCTGCCAGGGTCTCCCAGGGTTTGAGTCTGTGCAGGGTTGAGTTGGGTTCTGCCCTGGCTCAGTATTTCTCAACTTAAATCGCAGGCCTGTGTTTGGGGCGTTGCAGACTGCCTAAACTGTGGGTCTTGGTGCTTGGTTTTCCCAGACCAGCAGTAGGATTTTCTTCTTCCCACCGTTTTCAGACTGGTTAGTAGTTCACCCTCCCTGTGGACCCCAGCTTCCCATGCTCCTGCCTTGGGGGACCACATCCTTCCTTGTGGGGGCGTCCTGCTGACTGGAGGGTGCTTAGCAGAGCCCTGTCTTGGCCCACTTGATGCCAACAGCACTTCTCCCTTCCCCAGTTGGGACAAAAAAGAGCATCTTGGGACATTGTCTGGCGTACTGGGGAGCGGGTAAAGTTGTCCTGACTGAGGGCCTGTGTGTGTCAGGCCCTAAGTTCCTGGCCCTGGGAGCTTGCTGGCAGTGGTGGTGGTTGTGCTGCATCCCTGCTGGCTGAGTCTTGGTGGTCCTGTGCCTGGGACCCCCAGGAGGAGCTCCATGTGGAAGCTGTCACTGAGCTGCACTGTGACTGACTGGCCAGTTGTGGGCCTCACACTTAACCACTCGCGGACTGGATACATGCCCTCGCCTTCGGGAGGATCTGCAGTGAAGCATCTGGGTTGACCGGATGTTTGGGACTGGATCTGGCATGCTCCGGGCTGACACGCTGGATGCTTCAGTCCTGTGGTGAAGGTGGCCAGCTGAACTGCCATCTCAGTGGCTATTTTTTGACTGGATTGTGTCTCACTCTGCTACCCCTAACAGATAGCACAAGTAACAACGAAACACACTCTGCCTGTCCTCCCATGCGTGTGCTCTGCTGACCTGGGCATTTTCTCCGGCCTTCACCCTCTCCATATGCGGATGGGTGCTGAAGAGACAGTGGGCAGGCTTTGTCCACAGGGACGCTCCGCTTCCTCCCGGGTTGGTGTATCCCAGGGGCTGCCCGGTAATAGGGGTTCTGTTGGGTCAGGTTGAGCTCTGTTGAGATCCCAGTAGTTTCCAGTGAGCCCACAGACTGGCCAGCAGCTGCCACAGTCTGGGAGCTGAGACCATGTGGCTGGGTTGGTGCCTGGACAGGAGCTCACACGTCTGGAGCCAGTGCTCTCTTTGGAGGAACATTTCGGGAGATGTTTGTTGTAATCGTGAAAGCAACTTTGATAGAAAGAAAAGAATACTCCCTACGACACCAAAACCTTGTCATACTTGGTCTTACAGTTGTCTGGTTAGGAAGTTTGAAGTGAGAGAAAAACTTGAATTTTTCTTTGTGAGCTCCTGAATTCAGCCTGAGCATTCCTTGCTGTTTTATGTCCTTTCAAGGGTTATTTGATATCAGGGTTGTCTGTCCCCAGAATACCCAATTTGATGATGGACGTGTGACCCATTTCTTCAGTGCACCTTGGCCTCCTGATGACGTGGGTGCCTGCTGCCTGTGGGCCCTGTCTGACCCTGTGGGAATGTCCTTGTTGCGCTTGGACAATGCTTACACTGCAGACAGCGCTGAGGTCCTGTCTGCCACAAAGAAGCCCAGCATGTCTGTGTGACAGCTGAGCAGGCACCTCTGCCCACCGGCGTTGGTGGAGAAGCCGGTGGGTGTACAGTTGTGCCAGGTTTGTGAATCAGCCTGCTGCGTTCTGCTACTTCAAAAGTTGATGTGTGTTTGCAATTTTGCTTAGTAGCTTGCTTTTCAGTGTTGAAGGGGCAGCAGCACATTCCTTTGGATCTTTGATTACATGGAAGCTTCTTTGGCCAGCTGAGCCCTGCACATCCCTGGGTGCTGTTCTGCAGGGCCTGTGCTTGGGCCTGGCTGTGACTGTGAGGTCAGGGTCACCTGGTGGAGAAGCAGTATCTGCCACTGTCCTGTGTGCTCCTGCACTGTCTCCCTGAGTCTTGCCTGGCAGGCAGGTGGGTGGGTGCACAGTGAATTTAGGAGTGCCTGGAGGCCGGTGCCGCGGCTCAGTAGACTAATCCTCCGCCTTGCGGCGCCGGCACCAGATTCTGTCCCGGTTGCCCCTCTTCCAGGCCAGCTCTCTGCTGTGGCCCAGGAGTGCAGTGGAGGATGGCCCAAGTGCTTGGGCCCTGCACCCCATGGGAGACCAGGAAAAGCACCTGCCTCCTGCCTTCGGATCAGCGCGGTGCGCCGGCCGCAGCGTGCCGGCCATGGCAGCCATTGGAGGGTGAACCAACGGCATAGGAAGACCTTTCTTTTTTATTTATTTTTTTATTTTTATTTATTTATTTATTTTTTTGACAGGCAGAGTGGACAGTGAGAGAGAGACAGAGAGAAAGGTCTTCCTTTGTCATTGGTTCACCCTCCAATGGCTGCCGCGGCCGGTGCGCTGCGGCCGGCGCACCGCGCTGATCCGATGGCAGGAGCCAGGAGCCAGGTGCTTTTCCTGGTCTCCCATGGGGTGCAGGGCCCAAGCACCTGGGCCATCCTCCACTGCACTCCCTGGCCACAGCAGAGAGCTGGCCTGGAAGAGGGGCAACCGGGACAGAATCCGGCGCCCCAACCGGGACTAGAACCCGGTGTGCCGGCGCCGCTAGGTGGAGGATTAGCCTAGTGGCGTCGGCCAAAAGGAAGACCTTTCTCTCTGTCTCTCTCTCTCACTGTCCACTCTGCCTATTAAAAAAAAAAAAATGAGAACTTCTTAAAAAAAAAAAAAAAAAAAAAAAAAAGGAGTGCCTGGAAACACGACCGAATTGGTCTTTGTTCCACATGTGGTGGGGATGGGCATGACCAAGACAGGTGCTGTCCTCCCCTCTACAGGTGTGGCCAGGTCAGTGTGCAGCCATGCTGTGGTACCTGGGTCTGCTCAGGATGAAGTGTTGGCTCCGCTGCCTCCTGTCCCTCAGTTGTGTCCTTGCAGGCTGGAGGTCTGCTCCCTACATGGCGCTAGAGGCCCCTGATGCTCTGTCCAGCAGCCTTGTACGATGCGCACAGGGCTGCACTCTGCAAGCCCACTCCTCATGTTCTGTCCAGGAGCCTTGTACGATGCGCACAGGGCTGCACTCTGCAAGCCCACTCCTCATGTTCTGTCCAGGAGCCTTGTACGATGCGCACAGGGCTGCACTCTGCAAGCCCACTCCTCATGTTCTGTCCAGGAGCCTTGTACGATGCGCACAGGGCTGCACTCTGCAAGCCCACTCCTCATGTTCTGTCCAGGAGCCTTGTACGATGCGCACAGGGCTGCACTCTGCAAGCCCACTCCTCATGTTCTGACGGGTCCTAGGAGGATGGTCCAGGCTGATTGCAGAACTAGCTGGCCTCAGGTGATGGTCACGCCTTCTTCCTGTTCACCACTGCCTCTGAAGACGGAAAGTTCTTGCTCGTCTCCAGGGGAGAGTTGTTGTGTTACGTCCTAGCTTTGGTTGTAGGGACACATCACTGAGATACTGACTGGGCCCAGGATTCTGGGGACCCTTAGTTCCTCTTGTGACGTGGAGCACTTGTGGATTCTCTAGGGAGCACCTGCCTTAGTGCTGGGCATTAGGAACTTCCGGAGACCAACAGCTTCCTGAGATTAATGGAGCATCTTGGGTGCCTGCTCCAGCTGCACGTTCTGTGTTGCTGCCACATTTGCCCCACGTGCCGGCGGCCCTGGGAGCTCACTCAGGAAGTTTTTAGTCACTGAGCATGCAGGCTGATTGGAGGCCATGGCCTTCCCACTGCGTCCTTGAGGCCTAGTGCTCCAGGACCAAGCGCAGCTACTGCCCTGCCTGCCGAGCCAGCGCCGGGGCGCCTGAGTGGGATTTCCCCCAAAGCTGACTCAGCCCACCTTTTCACCTGCACACAGCTTGCACCCTTTGCCTTCAAACTGTATTTAGCTTGGGTTCTTTTTTGGGAGGGTGAGGTGGTGGTGTGGAATGCTAAGATTCTAGTAAATATGTGGCCGGACGGACAAATCCATGATCCTGCTGTTTGAACACTCAGTTTTCATTGTGTCATTTTCTTCTCATTCTCTGTGTAGGTATAGTGTTTGTAACATTCCTCCACTCTTAGTTTTTTGTGTTTTTTTTTTTTTTTTTTTTTTTTTTTTGATAGGCAGAGTGGACAGTGAGAGAGAGAGACAGAGAGAAAGGTCTTCCTTTTGCCGTTGGTTCACCCTCCAAAGGCCGCCGCGGCCGGCGCATTGCGCTGATCCGAAGCCAGGAGTCAGCTGCTTCTCCTGGTCTCCCATGCGGGTGCAGGGCCCAAGCACTTGGGCCATCCTCCACTGCACTGCCGGGCCACAGCAGAGAGCTGGCCTGGAAGAGGGGCAACCGGGACAGAATCCGGCGCCCCGACCGGGACTAGAACCTGGTGTGCCGGTGCCGCAGGCAGAGGATTAGCCTATTGAGCCGTGGTGCCGGCCCACTGTTAGTATTCATTTCATCTTGCACTTGTTGTACATGTATCTCTCTCTCTGTCTCTCTCTCTTTTTTTTTTTTTTTTGAAAAACTACTTATTTGAAAGGCAGGTTAGAGAGAGACAGAGACAGAGACAGAGATCGACCGACCTTGCATCCACTGGTTTACTCCCCAAATGGCCCAAAACAGCCAGGGCTGGGTCAGCCCAAGCCAGGACCATGGAGTTCCATCTGGGTCTCCCACAAGGGTGTAGGCACCCAAGCACTGGGGCCATCTTCTGCTGCTTTCCCAGGCGCACTAGCAGAGAGCTGGATTGGAAGTGGAGCAGTGGGTGCTTAAACTGGTGCTGATGCAAGATGCCAGCATTGCAGATGGCCTAATGCACAGTGCCGCAATGCCAGCCCCATGTTTCACCTTATAATCAGAAGTAATTTCGAATTGATAGAAGCTATAAGAAGAGTCCAGAAAATTCCAGCATACCCTCAAGCCCTGCATCAGCAGTTGCCTTAACTTTGTGACCTTTTTTTCACGGCCCTTTGGTCTGTCTTGAAGGGCTGCACAGTATTCCTGTACATGAAATAGCCTGGTTTGCTTAGATCTCTGCAGCGAGCGTCTCCAATCTGTTCTAAGCGTTTGCTGTAATCCTCAAACCGCAGTGAGTGTTGTAAGTGTGGCTTTAAATACAATTGAACCATTCTCTCAACTGAGTTTCTAGGAGTAATTATTCTGTGTCCGAGGGTCTTTCTGTATGGGGCACACCTGCTAGAATTTGAGTTTTCCTTTATATTTAGCTTATTAAACTTTTCTACCTGCTAAAGATTTTATTGAGCATTTAATTAGAAAACAAACACTTGCACATTTTGTTGATCAGATCTTTGAGGTATTTATTACAAAGTCAATTGGTCATATTTCATTGACACTGTTTCATTGCCTATTTATTTATAAGAGACCTATTTATTTATTTGAAGGAGCAACAGAGGGAGAGGGAGAGACAAAGATCTTCTGTCAGCTGGCTTATTCCCCAGATGTAACATGCAGGTTTGGCCAGACTGAAGCCAGGATCCAGGAACTCCATACTGTTCTCCCACATGGTGGCATGGGCCCGAGTACTTGGTCCATCGTCTCCTGCCTTTGCAAGTGGCAGCTCTGCCTGCTGCACTACCACTGTGGCCCTGTTTTTATGCATTTGAAAAATGTTTATTTTAAAATATATTTTCACCTACTTGAAAGGCAGGACCCACAAACATAGATAGAAACAGAAAGATCTTGCATCTGCCACATCATTCCCCAGACGCCCTCCACAGCTGGGCTGGGCCAGGCTGAGCCTAGCAGGCTGTAACTCCCGCTGGGTCTGCCCCAAGTGGTGGTCACACTCTGGCTCCTGGGATGCCTCAGCAGGAAGCTGCGTTGAAAGCGGAGTAGCTGGGACTCCCGGAGCTCTGATAAGGATGTCAGCATTGCAGGTGACAGTTTACCTCAGTGAGCTGCAAGGCCTGTCCCTGTATGTGTCTTTATTCCTTGCCTGGAGTTAGTTAACAGACTTGTAAGAAATAGAGGCCTGCGTTCTCCAGCTGTGGTTCAGGTGCAGGGTTATTTGATGCTGGCTCCTTGGTTGGAAGAGGAGATGAGGTGTATCTTCTGGGGTGACCCTGCCCGAGACTGCCTGCTGGGCTGGTCCTGCCTGCAGCCAGGGCTCGCTCCACACTCTGGGGCTCCCAGCTGTCTGCCGGTTCTTGCTGCCTCCCCTTTCCATCCCTGTGTTTGTCTTGTTTGGGTCTCAGGATGTGTTTCCAGATGAGCTTTTGTCTTTGTTACACATTTTGCCATCTCGAGATGAGTATCTCTTAGCTCTGCGTCGGAGCTGTCATCCGCCGCACACCCTCGGTTCTGTGTGCCCACCCTTCTTTTCTCTTAGCTTAGCGTCTGAGCCATCATCCACTGCACACTATCGGTTGCTGTGTGTCCACCTTTTTTTTTTTTTGTAAAGGTTTATTTATTTATTTGAAAGAGTTACACAGGGTGTGTGGGGGAGTCTTCCATCTGCTGGTTCACTCCCCAGTTGGCCGCAATGGTCAGAGCTGTGCCAAACCGGAGCCAGGAGCCAGGAGCTTCTTCCAGGTCTCCCACGTGGGTGCAGGGGCCCAAGACTTGGGCCATCTTCTGCTTCCCCAGGTCATAGCAGAGAGCTGGATTGGAAGTGGAGCAGCTGAGTCTTGAACCGGCATCAGCGTCCAGAGCGTTAACCCGCTGCTCCACAGTGCCGGCCCCACCCACCTTTCTTTTCCTGGTATAGTTTCTTTTTTTCCAAAATTCTGACTTCTTCCTAGTTCTCTATGTGCATCCTTCCCTGTTTACGTGGAGAAGGAACATCCTTATCTATGCTTTTAACATGTACAGCAGGATACATGTACAGCAGCTCTTCGGAGCCACACTCTGTTGTTTATTTGAATGAATAATTTGAATTTGAATTAATAAAATTAAGCATTCCATTGTGTTCTACTTTTCATTTATGTATATGTGTATATTTTCTTGCTACCCTTGGGTATCATTGCAGATTCTTGAGTTTTCCCTTTTTCACGTATCTAATGACTGTACTTTTAGTGTTTGAAAGGGCACAACTTGACTGCTGACGGCCCCTTAAAGCCAGTGGAGGGAGCTCCTTCTTTTCCGACCACCGTGGCCCCAGGGCCATACTGAGACGCGGGCCGGGTGCCCTTCTGTGTTCTTTAGCGGAGGTAGTGTTGCACACCAGCAGCTTGGGTGCCCCAGGTTTATTTTTGTTGTTCTACCGCAGTGTTAGTGGGTGAGCCGGGCTGCTGAGAGCGTGCAAGGGCAGAGCTGGAGAGTGGTTGTGGAGGCTGTGGCACAACTCTGACAAGTGGCAGTTCAGCTTGGAGTACTGTGCTGTCCTTTCCTGGTGCCACTTGTTGTCTGTGTTTCACAGAACCTCATCTCTGTTGTGTTCCTGTGCATCTCATTGACAGCTGCTCTGCAGTCACCTTGTTGACATTGCCAAACTGCTCTCCAGAAACATTTTAACAGCAGTACCGGTGTTTGGTGCCAGCTGCATCGTATCGTGTGCTTGCTTTACCCGACCTTGCCAGCATTGAGTGTCTCTGTGTGTTGTAAACACACTTAATCATCGCTCTTATCGATTCATCCCCATAATTAAACATGTGCACTGCTGCCTCATTGCTTTAATTTGGCCTGACGGGGGGAGGAGGGCAGGAGTTGGTTGGAGACTTGTGTGGAGTGAGGAGCAGGGTGGGGGCAGTGGAAGCTGTGGTATGCAGGGCACAGGAGCAGGGTGCACGGGCGGGCACCTGCACTTGGCAGTGCCCGTTCAGTGTGAGTCTTACCTCTCTTCTTCTGTGTCCACCAGTATGACGCCGTCCCCATCCAGTCCAGCGTGGTGTTATGTTCCTGCCCATCCCCATCCATGGTGAGAACCCAGACTGAGTCCAGCGCAGCCCCTGGCATCCCCAGCGGTGGCAGCAGGCAGAGCCCCACCATGGAGGGCACCACAGCCGAGGCCCGGCCCAGTGCCAACGCCCTGCAGCATGCTCCCCAGCCACCGCCACAGCCTCGGAAGAAACGGCCTGAAGACTTCAAATTTGGGAAGATTCTGGGCGAAGGCTCCTTCTCAACCGTAAGTACTCGCTGCTGCCATCGAACCTGCCGCGGTACGTGGAGCAGAAGACCAGACCCACCTGTGCTCGTCCTGCGGGGGTCCCAGGCCCTCCTGGAAGCTCCTGCCGTGAAGGCTCTGAGTGCGAGAAAACAGCGCAGCCTGACTTTGGAGATGAAGCCTTGAGAAGCATTTCTTAGTATTTTATGGTTTTTTTAAAAAATGTGATGGATTCCATTCCAAGCTGGCATCAGCACGTCACCTGCAGTATCTTTGGGTCCCGCTGGCTAGGCCCTAGGAAGCTTTCTGTTCCTTAGGTTAAAAGTTAGTGCCTGCACTCGTGTCTCCTCAGAGGTGCTGGTAACATCTAATGATGGTTTTCATTTCTTTTTATGCCTGGGCGTCTGCCAGTCTTGAAGCCTGCACACTCTGTGTCTTCAGTTTCGTGTCATCACAGCGCTGTCGGCTCACACGCGTGAGACTTCCCCATCTTGGGTTGTTTCCTCTTGAGGCAAAGGAGTGAAGGCTCCCCGCAGCAGCCCCTGCTGAGGCAGAGCCACGCAGCCGAGGTGGCCGTGGCCACGTCTCCACCGGCTCTGAGGGCTGCAGCACGCGTCCTCCCACACTGGCCCAGGGCGGCAGTCCCAGTCTGCCTCTGTGAAACAGCAGATTCCTGCTGTGGCCTGGGCTGGGGCTGCTCTGGTGGCCCTGGAGGCACCTCCCTGGCAGAGTTCCTGAATAACCAGGCTCTCTTGCCTGGCCTTTGTGAAGAAACCACGTGTGAAAGTTGTATTCCTTTTCTCTTTTTTACATTTATGAAATATTTATTTCTTAAAGATTTATTTGAAAGGCAAAGTGACAGTGAGAGAGGGAAAGACAGACGCAGAGAGAGATCTTTAATCTGTTGGTTCACTCTCCAAAATGGCTGTAATAGCTGGGCCTGGGAGCTGAAGCCAGGAGCCAGGAGCTCAGTTGCAGTCTCCCACGTGGGTGGCAGGGTCCCAAGGACTTGAGCCATCATCTGCTGCTTCCCAGGCACACGAGCAGGAAGCTGGGTCAGAAGTGGAGAGCGCCTGTGACTCAAACTGGGCACTCAGTCTGGAATGTGGGTATGCCACGCAGCCCATGAGATACTGTAAGACACGAAGAACCCAAAACATTGTGGTTCACCTGTATTCTCAACGTCTTCTTTAATGTTAACTTTTGCTGCCCTTAAACCTTTAAAAAAAACTTTTTTTGGTTATGTGTTTGAGAGGCAGAGTGACAGAGATAGATTGCTTCCATCGGCTGGTTTACTCCCCAGATGCCCACAGCAGGTTGAAAGCGGGATCCAGGGCTCCCGTGTGGCTGGTGGAACCTAATTACTTGAGCCCTCACTGCTGTCTCCCAGGGTCTGTCTGCGTTAGTAGGAAGCTGGAGTCGAGCCCGAACCGGGGATCCCACCCACGTGCCTCAGCAGCGTTAATTGCTGGGCCAGATTCCTACCCCCTGGATTTTGTGTAGCAGCAACTTTTATGAAAGAATTTTGTATAAACAAAAGGATTGTACCCTCGTTTTAAAAAACCTTCTCTCTCTCTTTTTTTTTTTTTTTTTTTTTTTTGGACAGGCAGAGTGGACAGTGAGAGAGAGAGACAGACAGAAAGGTCTTCCTTTGCCGTTGGTTCAACCTCCAATGGCTGCCGCGGCTGGCGTGCTGTGGCCAGCGCACCGCACTGATCCGATGGCAGGAGCCAGGTACTTATCCTGGTCTCCCATGGGGTGCAGGGCCCAAGCACTTGGGCCATCCTCCACTGTACTCCCTGGCCACAGCAGAGAGCTGGCCTGGAAGAGGGGCAACCGGGACAGAGTCCGGTGTGCCGGTGCCGCAGGCGGAAAATTAGCCTATTGAGCCGCGGCGCCGGCCTAAAAAGCCTTGTACCGTGAGGTTAGCCCCTAGTAGTTCTGGTACTCACAAATCCTTCCAGAAGGAAGAAACTTCTCTTGAAAGAAGCCTGGGTGTGCTGTGCTGTTACTGAGCGTAGTCTAGTCTAGGAATAACTCTCTTTTAACCGACTGGTAAGCGAGGGCTGATTCGTGACATGGCAGGTAGATGATGCAGCTGTTATTCTCATCAGCCCCTGCTTTTTTGAACCTAGACACAGAGCCACCAGCTCCTTCCTGGGCCTTGGGAATTCGCAGCCCTGGTCTCGGGTTCTGTGTGGTACTCAGTTCTTTCTCATCATTCCTGAGATGGGAACCACATGGCATGAGGTTTGCAGGGCTGGGGAAAAAACACAGTGCAGCTACAAGGCTGTGCAGGGTCTCGACTTGGCAGAGCCTGACGCTGGTGCGTGAGAGCTGGAGGATGGGTGAGGTCCAGCGTAGCCTGGCCGGTGCCTGGGTGATAGGAAGACAGACACCTGCATTGGGATAGCACAAGGGTGATGGAAGTGTCTCCTTAGAGAAGATTCCAGGACACATCAGCACTTGGGAACGGTTCTTCCTCACCTGCCCTACTTAAGTAGTGAGCGTTGCAGAAGGACTAAGTGCCTTGCCACTGCCCCTCACACCCCTGCAGCTGAGAGCCATCCTCGGGAAAGGTCTCTGGGGTCTTTCCACTGGAGTGTGTGTGATCTGACGTTGTTCTTGATAACTGCAATGCTAGTCCGGGTTTACCTCTGGTGAGTTCTGTGAAGAATCCTTCATGGGGCTAACTCCCAGCCCCGGCCAGCTGATCCCGGCACTTTGGCCTCCTGAGATCTTCCCACCAGGTCCAAGATTTCCCAGGAACAAGTCACGGTGGTCCCGTGCAGGTTTCTTCCAAGATGCCTTGGCCTGCACTGGGAGATGGGGCCTTCCCGCGTCAGGGCTGCCCGCAGCATGTCCTGTGCTCAGCTGGGAGACCTTTGGGTGTTTTCAGTTTGGTGCTCAGTATGCCAGGGTTTGCTTGTGCAGAATGGTCTTTCCCATGTTGGCGGTGCCACTCTGGAGGGCCCTGTCCCTGAAGGGAGTCTCAGTCCGACGCTCGGATGTGCTGTGGGAGGGCCTCCAGGGAAGGTGGCTGGCTCCTTTGCGTGGGGCTCCGGGAGGCTTTATTGCAAGGACGTTCACAGTCATGACTGTATTTATGGTGTCTGACTTTGTCTGAAAGTGAAATGTGTGGTAACAGTTAGCCCAATCCAGGGCAGCTTTGTGCAGTGGCCGTATCCTAGAAGGGTGTGCTCTTGAGGTTATTTTTTAAAGAAGTTCCTAGGGGCTGGTGCTGTGGCGTAGCAGGTAAAGCCGCTGCCTGCAGTGCCGGCATCCCATATGGGTGCTAGTTCATGTCCTGGCTGCTCTTCTTCCGATCCAGCTCTCTTCTCTGGCCTGGGAAAGCAGTAGAAGATGGCCTAAGTCCTTGGGCCCCTCCACTGGCATGGGAGACCTGGAGGAAGCTCCTGGCTCCTGGCTTCGGATCTGCCCAGCTCCGGCCCTTGCAGCCATTTGGGGAGTGAACCAGCGTGGATGGAAGTCGTCTCTCTCTCTCTCTGCCTCTGTGTCTCTGTGGCTCTGCCTTTCAAATAAATAAATAAAAATCTTAAAAAAAAAAAAAAAAGGTCCTAGCACCCACATGTGGTGGTGTTTGCCGTCACTCTGCTCTCCATGATGGGTGTGTTAGTCTGCAGGGCTCCTGGATTTGCACTTCCACTGCGTCATGAGCACTATTGGCAGCTGATGAAGAACCTTCTAGAAACAAGAGACTTTCATGTTTGCTGTTAACGATTGGAGCACATTAACATGCGTGTTGGATTTTTGTCAGTGTAACTGCACACTGCAAGTGGGCTGGGGGGCCTGCATGGTGTTACGGTGGGACCTGTGAGACGGTGCCTGGTTATTACAGTGTCTTTTTTCCTTTCTGTCCTCCCTAACCCCCCAAACCAGGTTGTCCTGGCTCGAGAACTGGCAACCTCCAGAGAATATGCTAGTAAGTACTGACTCAAGTGAGCTGTGTCTGGGGTGAGGGCAGCACAGCTGTGCGTGAGCAGCCTGGGTGGCAGGCCCCGAGGTGTCTGTGCCGCCTCGAGGGGTCGGAACACTTCTGGGCTCAGGTGCCACGAAGCTGGGATGTGCGATGTCTAAGAACTTCGGTTGGTACCAGTTCCCTTTATGAGCTGTGTGTGTGTAGTATTATTGCCTTTTCCGATTGTAGTAACTCACTTCTCTCTCGCCTTAAGTTAAAATCCTGGAGAAGCGGCATATTATAAAAGAGAACAAGGTTCCGTATGTGACCAGAGAGCGGGATGTGATGTCGCGCCTGGATCACCCCTTCTTTGTTAAGCTTTACTTCACTTTTCAGGACGACGAAAAGCTCTGTATCCTTTGTGTGGTCAGCGCCGTCTGCGTCACATGGATCACCCTCTTGCTTGGAGGAAAAGGCACAGTGCGATTCCCGTCCCTGCTTCCCTGGGACTCCTTGGGCTGCTGACATCCTCAGAGGCAGGAGCCAGCGGTGCCAGTGCAGGGCTGAGGCTTGCGAACCTCAGGGGAGGTTAAGGGGAGCCCACAGGACAGCGTTGAGACGCTTTTGATAGGCGGTGCATCTAGGGGGTTGCTGTTTATGATTCTGGCCCTCCCCTAACCAGTGTCCTTGGAGGACTGGTTACTGCCAAATCCCGTGCTCAGAGGCAGTAGGGCCCTGACACTGCAGGAGTGGTCGTGGGCCCCCGGAGGGTCCTAGGTTCCTTCTGGCCTCTTCGGCCCTGGGTGTGTGATCTGGTGGGGAAGGATGTGTCCAGAGAGTGACTCGGGGGAGCCTGAACTGGCGGCTGTCCACCCCTCCTCTGGAGCTCGTTCAGCTCCTTGCTGCCCAGAACTGTCCAAGCTGCTTGTCCAGCAGAGGCTGTGGCCATCCCTTGCTCCGCTGATCTTGCATGGAGCCCTTGTGGCGTTGTCTTGTTGCCTTTTGAACTGAGGAGACAGGGCCCGGTGGAAGTTGGCGTGGGCCGTAACTTGCGTGTCTAGCTTACCTCAGGCCTTTAGCCTGGCTGGTGAGCCGGGGTTCTTGACCCGCTGCTCTTTCCTCCCACCTTCTCCCTCCCTGTACCTTCCAGGGAGGGTGCCTGTCGCTCTCTGTGACAGCTTTGCTTCTTCACCCCTACCCTTTTATCTCCCCTCCCCTCCCCTCCCCTCCCACCTCTCTCCCTCCCTCTCCCTCTCTCCCTCCCTCCCTCCCTCCCTCTCCCTCCCTCCCTCCCTCTCCCTCTCTCCCTCTCTCTCTTTCTTTCCTTCTTTCCTTCTTTCCTTCTTTCTTTCTTTCTTTCTTTCTTTCTTTCTTTCTTTCTTTCTTTCTTTCTTTCTTTCTTTCTTTCTTTCTTTTCTTTCTTTCTTTCTTTCTTTCCTTCTTTCTTTCTCTCTTTCTTTCTTTCTTTCTTTCTTCCTCTCCTTCTTTCCTTCTCTCCTTCTCTCCTTCTTTCTTTCTTTCTTTCTTTCTCTCTTTCTTTCCTTCTCTCTTTCTCTCTTTCTTTCTTTCTCTCTTTCCCTCCTTCTTTCCTTCTTTCCTTCTTTCTTTCTCTCTTTCTCTCTCTCTTTCTTTCTTTCCTTCTCTCTTTCTCTCCTCTCCTTCTCTCCTTTCCTTCTTTCCTTCTTTCCTTCTCTCTTTCTTTCTTTCTTTCTTTCTTTCTTTCTTTCTTTCTTTCTTTCTTTCCTTCTCTCTTTCTCTCTCTCTTTCTCTCTCTCTCTTTCTCTCTTTCTCTCTCTCTTTCTCTCTTTCTTTCTTTCTCTGATTTATTTGTTTGTTTGGCCAGGCCGAAGCCAGGAGTCAGAACTCCATCCCGGTCTCCCACATGAGAGTCAGAGGCCCAAGCATTCCACTGCCTTCCCAGGCACATTAACAAGGAGCTGGCTTAGGAATGGAACTTGAATTGGTGCTCTTATGGGATACCAGTGTCGCAGGTGGTAGCTTAACCCACTGTAGCACAGTGCCAGCTCCCCAGCCTCCGCTCTCAGCGCCTTCCCCGCAGGGCAGGGCAGAGCTGAGGGGTAGGGAGACTGTCTGCTTGGAGCTCACCCTTCAGTGTGGGAGTTAGAGGTGCACGGGTATCCTGAAGCACAGCAGACTGCAAGAGGCACCTCCCACAGTGGGAAGGCTGGAGCAACGTGTCTGGACACGGGGAAGGGACTGCTGGGTGGGAGCCTGCATGGTGGAGTGTGAGGGCCAGCTGGAAGTCCTCATCTGGAGCCATGGGCCTGACCCCAGCTCTGTTTTCACAGAGCATGGTGGGAGAATGGGGCCCCCGCTGCCTTTTGCTACCATGTTCCTAGCTGGGACCAGAATGCGGCAGTGGGGCTGGACAGAAGAGGGCAGTGGGGCCACTCCAGGGTGCTCACTGTCCCTCAGAGGCTGGGGTACAGCGGTGTTTGTTACTGAGCTGGGGTGGCATTTAAGGTCCCTGCTGGTGCTGGCTGTGCAAGGCCACTGCCGGCGAGGCTCCAGTTTGTCGGGGTCTGGCTGCCCTCCTGTGCCCCCCTCCCACCCTGAGGTTAGAGCCTGAGCTCCCCACACACAAAGCTGGCACAAGCAGGGGCCACTTCAGCACTGTGGGGTGTTGCCAGAGAGCTTGGAGGATGTGGACCTGGAGACTGGGATCGCGTGGTTTCAGAGGGAGGGTGCTAATGCCCAGCCAGACACCACACAGCCTGGGGTTGGCCAGAGGATCTGTCCCTTGCAAGCTCTTGAAGTGGCCAGTTACCCAGGGACAAGGGTCAAGCAGGAGGGAGAGGTGAGAAAGCATGGGCAGAGCCACCCTTCCTGGAGGTTTGGTTTGGAGAGGAGCACAGGGGCGTCAGAGCTGTGGGCAGGTAGTCTGGGGTGAGGATTTGTTTTTTATCTGACACGTTCTTCAGGGCCCTGCCTGCTGTATTCCAGTGTCATTCTGTGTCCATTCCTTTGTCCCCACCTGTCTGCTGGTGTGGCTCATTCAGCAGCCATCAGTGCCCCTTGATGCTGTGTTCTGTGTCTTCCTTCTCCCAGGCTGCCTCTGCCTCCATTGTCATGCCCTGGGGCCCTGTGACCGTGAGCCTGTTTGTGCCCATGGGGTCTGGCCTGTGCTTCCTGCAGAGCTATTGGCTTGACTTCATGTTTTCCCAGGGCCACGGGTGGGAGTGGCCATAGCCAGGCAGGGAGAGAGACTGTGGGTATTCATTGGGTAGCCCGTTGCCCTTGATTACGAATACACATTCCAAAGTGCTACTCACCTGCCACAGGAGTGGGACCCAGGACTCCTGCCCCACTCAGAATCTTTGGTGTACGTTGTGTTGAGAAACAGGAGGAGGAACCCTTTGCATGCAGGGTGCCCAGCTGTGTGCTGTCCTCCTCTCAGCTGTCACTGCAGTGCAGCAGGGGGAGTGGATGGTCACGTGCGTTCATTGACCTGTCACTGCCCTCCAGGGACTACAGGCAAACCATGGGGACATCCCCGCAGCAGCCTGAGAACAGGCACCAGGCTCAGTGCCTGCTCCCAGGACGGGAGCTGAGCGGGGTGAGGCCAAACGCAGGCCCACCTCCCTTCCTGGGATGCATTGCTGATTGGACCACCGGAGCCTCAGCAGCCAGGGGCCTTCTCCTCTGGCCTGGGGAAGGCAGCTGTGGTAGCTTGGCGGTTTGGTGGTCTTCCTTCTCTTCCCACTGAGGCCAGCGTATGCCTGCTTGTCCGTGGAGAGCACAGGGATGGAATCACCACTGCGTGCTTCAGGAGGCTGGGCCTGGGCCTGTCCTGCCTTGGCTTAGTCTTTCTGGGCAGGTTGGTTGTGTGCTTCCTCCCTGGAACTCCTGGTCTGTGGGAGTGTGCAGCCTGCCCTTTTCACTGGCCCACAGGGAGGTGGAGAGCATTGAGAACTCAGAGGGCACCGATGCAGTCGGACAAGTTCATCCGGGACGCGCGAGCCAGTAGGCTAGAGCAGTAATGGAGCAGTGATCCTGGGCATCCCCTGTGCTCAGTCCTACAGCCAGGCAGAGAGCTGTGTGTCTGCTGAGGAAGGCAGGAGCCGGGGAACGGGGAGATACGGAGTGAGACACCTCCCCGCGTCTGTGACGGTCAGATCTTCACAGCCCGGCTCCTTGTGGTGAGGCTCTGGCCGGGGTAAGGGCCTGTACTGGCAGCTCCATGGCCTATGCCAGCAAGGTGCTCATGATGGAGATGCTGGGTGAAGAGCTCGTGGACACTGGGATGGGGTAAGGTGAGGAAGGCCTGGCTGAGACCCCGTGCATTCTCTAAGGAGAGGACTGGTTTTTGTTTCAGGTTCCTCAAACAAATGTTGAACTTTGTCCAGAGTGAGAGGACCTTGCATTCCTTTTCCCTCTGGGTTTGTCCTCACTGTCCTGAGGCTTCCGCTCCACCCTTGGTGGTAGGAGGCAGTGTTTTGAGATAGCACAGAGTGGAGCAGCCTGACGCCCAGGCATGAACTGCCCTCCCCGTCCCGAGAGCTGCTGCTCAGGGCCTGTGTCCTGGGCTGCTGGGACAGATACGTACCTGGAGACAGCTGATAACAGGCACAGGTGTTCCGTGTTCCTGGGAGAAAGCATTGCATGGGGTCCGTTCCTTGTCTTAAATCCTCTCGGTAAAAAACAAACTCAGTGCAGTGTAGTGGTCCTGGGAGGGAGGAGAAGAGGTTGTCCTTGCTGTCTCTCCCCAGTGAGTGCCTTACAAATAGATGAGTTGAGGAGTTGGTAAAATGGCTTTTTGTGTCACTTGTCTATGGAAGGAGCGCTCATATAAGGAGTAGGTGGGCCGTGAGCATGCATGGAGGGTGTGGAGAGCCTTGGGCAAGTTTAGCAGTGGCTCTGGTGCGGTCCCAGCACTTGCAGTGTGTTGGAGGCCTCCTGTCTGCCCTCCTGAGGCCACTGCTTTGCAGCCTACACGCATGTGTCTGCTGTCTGTGCACTTGCAGCCGCACAAGTGTGTGTTGTGCACTGGTGGCCTGGGCTGCAGGCCTGATAGTCGTCTCGTGATGCCCTCTGTTGATGCCTTTGCTGTGGTCCAGGGGCAATCCAAGCTGGGAGTTGCTGTCCACTCTTCCAGGGACTGAGTCATTGTGGTCCTGGTCAGGAGCCCCATCCTGGCACCAGGTCTCAGAGCCGGCCTGGGATTCCTGTCCTGACTCCAAAAAGGGTGACTGTCTTGGGACACTAGTACCTACCCTTTGCATTTATTTGGAAAAACAATTTTTGTTGGGTTGTTAAGGCTAGTGTTTAAAATGGCTTTTATACTCTTCCTTAACTGTATAATAATCAGATTTTGGTCTTAGTTATGCCAAAAATGGAGAACTACTTAAATACATTCGCAAAATCGGTTCCTTTGATGAGACCTGTACGCGATTTTACACTGCCGAGATTGTGTGTGCTTTAGAGTACTTGCATGGCAAGGGCGTCATCCACAGGTAACCGGGGACGCCGTGGGCGGCCTTGGCAAGAGTCACTTCAGTAACTAGGCAGGACTGTTGGGCTTGTTGCTGCCATCGATGTCGTCACTGGGGTTGGCTCCCTCTGGGGTCTGTTCTGGTTGACTTCATGGAAGGTGCAACTGAGATGCCAGGTGGTGGTGCCTCGCTATGAGAGCCGAGGAGGGAGATGCCAGCCCCTTGCAGGCTCCTGGCTGAGCCGAAACTCAACTATAAATGTCAAAGCAGATGGGCCAAGTGTCTTTCCTGCCGAGCGAACAGGTCCTTCAGCTTCTTGACTGATACTTTTATTTTGTCACTTGTAGCTTTTGTGTGTACTTATTTCTGGTCTTTTTTTTTCTGAGAAAGCCAAATTGGAAATGTGTATGAGCCCTTTGTTTTATGAGCTAAAAGTGACAGATTGTACTTCTGTGTGAAGTTCACGAGATGGTAGGTGTGGTCGTGAAGTGACGCGACTTGACCGTCCTTTTGTTCTGTGGACTTGAGACTGTGCTCTCGGTGGTGCGGTATGGAGATGCACCGCTCATCAGATTGCTTCGCTTCCAGCCAAGTTTAGAGCATGTAGTGAGCCTCCTCTTCAAGTGTTTCATTTCCAGTGTCAACTTCTTTTGCAGGGACCTGAAACCGGAGAACATCCTGTTGAATGAAGACATGCACATCCAGATCACAGACTTCGGAACAGCAAAGGTGTTGTCTCCGGCGAGCAAGCAAGGTGCGTGAGTGCTGTGGACCGCGCGTGGCCCCGTGGAAGTGTTCTGCTTGGCTGTCTTCCTTGCTGAAGGGTCTGTGAGGCCTTGGCTGCGATCAGACAGGTGTTGGGCCCTGCTGTGGCTGTGGATTCTGCTTAGGGATCCCAGACTCTGTGTGCTTGGCCTTGTGGGTGGAGGGAGGGAGGTCTCTGAGTGCCGTGAGCGCCCCGTGGCTCTTCCTGCCCCGTCTGCTTCCTAGATGGTCGGGCTGCCACGTTGTACCCAGCTACAAGTGCACGGGGCATGGGGTTGGTGTGGTCAGCTCCCGCTGCAGTCCCCAGGGGGAGCTTGTTCCTGAACCTTAGTGCCATCTGGTGTGTGCAGCCTCTGTGCTGGCCCAAGCACTCTGATTGTAGGGAGGTTTTGGAAAACGGCAGAATGAATGTGAGTCTGCTGTTGGCCAAGTGCATGCGGACAGTCACAAAAGCCCCGGCCCCTGCCCCTTTGCAGCGTGTCCTGTCTTGGCTTGTGCTGTGGTGAATCCATTGGCGGCCTGGCTGTCTTAGCAGCTGGGGAGATCTTACTGCCGGGAATCATGGACTCTGAGGATGTGGAGTGGCGTTTTAACGTGGGAAGAGGCGGCCTAGGGAAGGGAAGCTGGTGTGTAGTTACTAAGCAGTCTTGAAAGCGCATGGAGGTCCTGAGCTGTGTGAGGCCTCTGTGCAGTGCTCTGGGCTCTGGGCCTGCATCGGGGCGCCTGTGAGAGAAAGCCTCTGATAGAAGGTACCAGCCAGACGAGTCTGTACTCCGGCTGGGAGTGAGTGTGAGTTTGTTGATGGAAGAAGGGTTCAGACAGATGTTTCTCATGCTGCAGCTGTTCATGCAAGGAAGGGAACCAGGAGCACAGGGCATCGGCTCTGGCTCGGACCCTGCACCCTCAGCGAGTGGGTTCATGACAGCTAGAGAGGAGTATGGTTGGGATGGGTAGATGGGAGTTGATCTCAGGCAAGTGAGTTATGTCTACACAGTGTGCTGTCAGGTCGCTGGCCGGCACCTGACTGGGTCCTCCTGACACCTCCCAATGCTTGTTTCACTGTACTGAGCCTTCCTCTCCTTCCCTAGGGTCTTGCCAGCCCTGAGTTTTATTTTTAGTGTTTGCTTCTTTATTTTACTTGAAAGGCGGAGTGTGTGTGAGAGAGATCTTCCATCTGCTAGTTTACTTCCCAGATGCCTGCAGCAGCCAGGCCGTGCCAGCTTGAAACCAGGAGCACAGGATCTCATTTGGGTCTCCCACATGGGTGGCAGGGACCCAGGTATTTGGACCATCATTCGCTGCCTTTGCAGGCCCAGTAACAGGAAGCTGCGTAGGAAGTGGAGCAGCTGGGACTGGAACTGGCCCTCTGATATGGGATGCCAGCCTTGCACATGGTGGCTTCGCCTGCTACACTGTGTTGCCAGCCCTGTGTACTGTTTGAAGTCGTCCAGAGTCTTAGAATTTATTCGTGCTTAGGTATGGTTGCCCCAGGAGATCTTGAGAACTTAAAGAAGAACAAGGCCCAACAGGTGCACTGAACGTCACACCACCCTCCTGAGGAGGCTCAGTCCTGTTGTCGTGAACCTGTCCCAGTGAGTCAGGCAGTCCCCCAATCTGAGGGACATGATGGCTGGATTGGGACATCTGCTGAGGGACTTGGTACCAGAGAGGGTTCTGAGTCCTTGCCTCACCCAAGGTGCCCCTAGCTGTGTCCTTCCCGGGGCAGCTGGATCCTAGGGATGGTGGATCCCAGGGATAGTGCGTCCTGGGGACTGCGAGTCCCAGGGATGGTGGCTCCTAGGGACGGTGGCTCCTAGGGACGGTGGGTCCCAGGGATGGTGGCTCCTAGGAACACTGGGTCCTAGGGATGGTGGCTCCTAGGGACGGTGGGTCCTAGGGATGGCAGTTCCTAGGGATGGTGGCTCCTAGGAACGCTGGGTCCTAGGGATGGCAGATCCTAGGGATGGTGGCTCCTAGGGACGGTGGCTCCTAGGGACGGTGCCCTCATCTTTGGCTATGGCCCTGGTTTTGCCCTCTTTTTGAGACTCTTGGTGGAACTTGGGGTGACTTGGAGGTTCATATTTGGGGTTTGTTTCTGGAAACTGCTAAACTGTGCAGGCTTTCTGGAGTGTGGAGACTCCAGCAGTTAAACAGGAGGAGGAAGAGGGCCTGAGGTGTGGGTGGGCAGCCGGCGGAGGGAGAGGGCTCCGACTGCAGCACACTGCAGAGAGCTGCCATGTCCCTCCTGCAGTGCTGTGGAATTTTTTTTTTAAAGATTTATTTATTTTATTTGAAAAGCAGAATTAGGGAGAGGAGAGATGAGAGAGAGATCTTCCACCTGCTGGTTCACTTTCCACGGAGCTACAGTGGCCGGGGGCTGGACCAGGCCAAAGCAAAGAACTCAAAGCTTCTTCCAGGTCTCTCACGTGGGTGTAGAACCCCAAGCACTTGGGCCATCTTCTATTACTTTCCCAGGCGCACTAGTGGCGAGCTGAAACAGAAGTGGAGCAGCCGGATCTGGAACCAGCACCCATATGGGTTGTTGGCAGTGCAGGTGGAGGCTTAACCTGCTACACCACAGTGTCAATCCCAGTGCTGTGGATTGAACCTTGTCACCACTGGTTGTTTGTTTTTTTTTTTTTTTTTTTTTTTTAAGATTTATTTATTTGAAAGTCAGAGTTACACAGAAAGAGAAGGAGAGGCAGAGAGAGAGAGAGAGGTCCTCCATCCACTTGTTCACTCCTCAGCTGGCTGCAGTGGCCGGAGCAGCGCCAATCCGAAGCCAGGAGCCAAGAGCTTCTTCTGTGTTTCCCATGTGGGTGCAGGGGCCCAAGGACTAGGGCCATCTTCTGCTTTCCCAGGCCATAGCAGAGAGCTGGATCAGAAGTGGAGAAGCCGCGTCTGGAACTGGCGCCCATATGGGATGCCAGCACTGCAGGCAGCGGCCCAGCCCACTACGCCACAGTGCCGGCCCCCCTTGCCACCACTCTTGCAGGGACAGGGCCGCCCACCGCCAGGACAGAGAGGGCCATCTTCCATCTTTCACGTGGCTCCTGCTGTGCTGTGAAAGTGGAGTTTGTGTGGCAGAGTGCTTGCGCTCAGCACCACATGAGTCTCCCTCCCTGATGGGACATCACTGGTCTTGTTCTTCCGGTTTAGGCATGGCTTTGATGCACCAATGGTTTTTATTTATTTATTTTTTTTTCATACAGAATAACTGCTGATTATTTTTTCAATTTACACCAAACCTGTGACCTGATTCAAAACACCATCAGTTTGCTTTTCCCTGTAAATATTTCTATACATGTTGTGAAAATATAAAGTTTCGGGGCCGGCACTGTGGTGTAGCAGGTGGGGCCGCCCCCTGCAGTGCTGGCATCCCATATGGACACCAGTTCAGGACCCGGCTGCTCTTCTTCCGATCCAGCTCTCTGCTGTGGCCTGGGAGAGCAGTAGAAGACGGCCTAAGTCCTTGGGCCCCTGCACGTACGTGGGAGACCGGAGGAGGCTCTTGACTTCTGGCTTCAGATCAGCCCAGCTCTGGCTGTTGTGGCCATCTGGGGAGCGGACCAGTGGATGGAAGACCTCTCTGTCTCTGCCTCTGGCTCTCTGTGGCTCTGCCTTTCAAATAAATTTAAAAAATATATTAAAGTTTCTTTTGAAAAACATAACCACAATACCATATGATTTCACATAAAAATTAACAGTAATTGCTTGATACCTGAAAATACTTGGTATTTTTCTTTCTTTCTTTTTTTTAATTTATTTATTTGAGAGGTAGAGTTAAGACAGAGGGAGAGAGAGAGAGAAAGGTCTTCCATCCTCTGCTTCACTCCTCAAATGGCTGTAGTGCCTGGAGCTGGGCCAGTCTGAAGTCAGCAGCTTTTTCCAGGTGTCTCACATGGGTGCACAAGCACTTGGGCCATCTTCCACTGCTTCCCCGGGCGCATTAGCAGGGAACAGAGTCGGAACTGGAGCAGCCAGGACTGGACTGTCACTCTGATGGGGGAACCAGCCTCGGCGGTGGCGCCAGCCTTCAGTCAGTGCTAGCCTTCTAGCTGTCTCACGCACAGGTGTCTGCTGCTGTTTACCTGACTCCGCGTCCACATAAGGTTCACACAGATTTCTTGTAGTATGTCGCTTCCCCTCATCTTTATTTTTTCCCTTGCAACACCAGGTCATTTGCCCTTTAGTGTTCTGTCTGTTTTTTGTTTATGTTTTTGTATCTTTTATTGTTTCTCTCCTTTTTTGTCCTGGGGAGTGTACCAGAGTTTTCTGAATGCGTCTCTGTGTGGAATCACGTGGCTTTCTTCTCTCCCCTGTATTTCTGGGGAGTCCCATCTGGCTACCAGGTCACACTCAGATCTGATGCCCTCCTCCCTCATGAGGACGTGCATGGTATCCAGGCTTCTCTGTGATGTTAACAGCCACTTAGAGGCCAAATAGCCTACAGTAATCCATTGGAGAATGCAGAGTGCTTATTGTAAAACTCTTTCATTCATGATGTATTTTTGTTTCTGTAAGGATTTATTTATTTGAAAGGCAGATGTTGGAGATGTGGAAAAAAGGGGAAAGAGATCTTCCATCCACTGGTTCACTCCCCAAATGGTCACAGTGATTTAGCTGAGCTGATCCAAAGCCGCGATCCAGGAGCTTCCTCCAGGTCTCTCTGGTGGGTGCAGGGGCCCAAGGACTTGGGCCATCTTCTGCTGCTTTTCCAAGCACATTATCAGGGAGCTGGATTGGAAGTGGAGCAGCCAGGACTCAAACCGTTGCTCTTAAGGGATGCCAACACTGCAGCCGATGGCTTTACTCACTAAGCCACACACCGGCCCCTAAAGAGAATTTTTTTTTTAAGATTTATTTTATGTATTTGAAAGACAGGGTTACAGAGAGAGGTACAGACAGAGAGAGAGGTCTTCCATCGGCTGGTTCACTCCCTAGATGGCCTCAACGGCTGAAGCTGCACCTATCTGAAGCCAGGAGCCAAGAGCTTCTTCCGGGTCTCCCACGTGGGTGCAGGGGCCCAAAGACTTGGGCCATCTTCCACTGCCATCCCAGGCCATAGCAGAGAGCTGGATCAGAAGAGGAACAGCCGGGACTAGAACCAGCGCCCATATGGGATGCTGGCGCTTCAGGCAGGGCTTTAACACATTGTGCCACAGCGCTAGCCCCTAAAGAGTATTCTTTAAAGAGAAATTTCCCCTTGGTGTTTTTGGTTAACCGGTGGTATCATTTTTATTTATTTATTTATTTATTTATTTATTTTTGACAGGTAGTTACAGACAGTGAGAGAGAGAGACAGAGAGAAAGGTCTTCCTTCCATTGGTTCACTCCCCAAATGGCCACTACGGCTCATCTGAAGCCAGGAGCTAGGTGCTTCTTCCTGGTCTCCCATGCGGGTGCAGGGCCCAAGCACTTGGACTATCCTCCACTGCCCTCCCAGGCCACAGCAGACAGCTGGACTGGAAGAGGAGTAACTGGGACAGAATCTAGCGCCCCAACCGGGACTAGAACCTGGCACCCATATGGGATGCCAGCACCGCAGGCAAAGGATTAACCAAGTGAGCCACGGCGCTGGCCCCAGTGGTATCATTTGTAAAGGACAAACAGGATAAATAGCTTGCCAGTTTTCCCTTTATTTGCCATTTTTGAGCCATGAATTGGTTTAGTATCCTATTCCATCGAAGACCAATGCATTTAAAAAATTATTACCCCTAGCTTATAGGAAACGCAAACATAACTCAAAACACATCAGATATCTGAATATAAGAGCAAAACCTTAACATTCTTAAATGATAATATAGAAGTAAATAAATATTCATGACCTTGGATCTGATGATGGTTTCTTATATGTAATTCCAAAAACACAAGTAGCAAAAACATAGATGTCAGTCTACATCAAGCTCAAGAACTCTTCTGCTGTAAGTAATAGTAAAAAATAAAAAGGAGGCGGCCAGTGCTGTTGCGTAGTGGGTTAAAGCCGCTATCTGCAGGGCCGCCATCCCATATGAACTCTGGTTCAAGTCCCGGCTGTTTCACTTCTGATCCAGCTCTCTGCTGTGGCCTGGAATGGCAGTGGAAGATGGCCCAATTCCTTGGGCCCCTGCACCCACGTGGGAGACCTGGAAGAAGCTCCTGTCTCCTGACTTCAGATCGGCGCAGCTCCAGCCGTTGCAGCCATCTGGGGCATGAACCAGTGGATGGAAGACCTCCCTCTCTCCCTCCCTCCTTCCCTCTCTCCCTCCTCTCCCTCCTTTCTCTGTGTAACTCTGACTTGAAAATAAATAAATAAATCTTAAAAAACAACACGCCGGCGCTAGGTGTCAGGAGGTGGAGGAACTGGACGCTCACACGTGGAGGTGGGCTTGTCGAGTGCGTTGCTGCTGTGGAAGATAGCCTTGCAGTCCCTCAGTAGAAAACGTAGTTGATGTAAGGCTCAGCGTCCGCACTCCTTGGCTTATACAGGAAGTAAATGAAGAGAGATGTTCACACCAAAATTTGTCTAAGGATGTTGATAGGACTGTTTGCAATAGCTAAAAAGTTTATCCGTTCAGCAGATGAGAATGGATAACAAATTGTGGTCAGCCATAGACCTGTGTGACAAGGTGGGTGGACCTACAGTACGGGTGCTTGGTGACAGCTGAGATGTGAATGTGGATTGCTGTCAGGGTTCCCCACGGAGAACAAGTAGGAGATGTGTAGACGGGTGAATTAATACAGGTATAGGTGTAAGCGCAGGGGATTTACTAGAGCCGTTGACTCCCCCGGTTTTGGAGCCTGAGCCGTCCCAGACAGGCTGCCTGCAAGCTGCACACCTGGTGTGTAACTAGTGTGCCTCAGCCCACATGGGAACCAGGGAAGGCGATGCCAGAGCCCTCACTCTAGGCTGAGGCGGAAGGCCTGAGAACCTGGAGTGGGTGCTGGTACGTGCGCTGGATCCCTGAGAGTCTGGGGTTCTGACACCCAGAGCAGGAGGTCATCTGCAGAGAGAGGGAGCGAAGTCTGCCTTCGCTCTGCTGGTTTGTTCACACGGCCTCAGCGGTCAATCTGCCTACACCGAGAGCGAAGTCTTCCCCGCTCAGGCCAGCTCATTCGTCAGGCTCCTCTTGGAACCCTCACAGACGCACCCAGAACGCTTCCATCATTCTCCCGGCATTCGTTGCTCCAGTCAAACTGACAACTAAAATTAACCACAACTGAGTGGAGGGTGTAGATCATTGAAGGATCTGCTGCCCCACAACTTGAGCACGCATCTGTTGATTCAAATCTTTAATTTCTGTCAAAAATGTCCTACAGTTTTTAGAATGGTTTATATTTCTTTTTTTATTTTTTATTATTATTATTTTTTTTGACAGGCAGAGTGGACAGTGAGAGAGAGAGAGACAAAGATCTTCCTTTTCAGTTGGCTCACCCTCCAATGGCTGCTGCAGCTGGCGCACCGCGCTGATCCGATGGCAGCAGCCAGGTGCTTCTCCTGGTCTCCCATGGGGTGCAGGGCCCAAGCACTTGGGCCATCCTCCACTGCACTCCCAGGACACAGCAGAGAGCTGGACTGGAAGAGGGGCAACCAGGACTAGAACCCAGTGTGCCAGCGCCGCAGGCGGAGGATTAGCCTAGTGAGCCGCGGCGCCGGCCAGAATGGTTTATATTTCTTTTGTTAAATTTATTTCTAAATACTTTTATTATATTGTCCATAGGATTTTTCTTAATTGCGTTTTCAGATTGTTCATGGGGAGTGTGTAGAATCCACACTTGTGGAGTTGGTTCAGGGGTTGCAGCAATGAGTTCTCAGTGGATTCCTCAACACTGCTTACACAGAGGATCGTGCTGTGGTCAGAACTAGTGTTAGCTTTTCTTTTCCAATCTGGATGCCTTTTATTTTGTTTTCTTGCTTAATTGCCCTGGCTAAGACCTCTAGTATGATGCTGAACAGGGTAGCAAGAGTGAGCATCCTTACCTTGTGCCTGGTCTTTGGGAAAGCTCTAGGTCTTCACTGTTGGGTATGATGTTGGCTGTGAGTTTAGTACATTCCCTGTGTCAGACTGAGGGTCGTGATGTTGGCTGTGGGCTTATTTTTATTTTATTTTATTATTTGATTTTATTTATTATTTGAAAATCAGGGTTACACAGAGAGAGGAGAGGCAGAGAGAGTGAGAGAGAGAGAGAGAGAGAGAGAGAGAGGTCTTCCATCTGATTCACTCCCCAGTTGGCTGCAATAGCCAGAGCTGCACTGATTTAAGCCAGGAGCCAGGAGCTTCCTCCAGGTCTCCCACGCGGGTGCAGGGGCCCAATGACTTGGGCCATCTTCTACTGCTTTCCCAGGCCGTAGCAGAGAGCTGGATCGGAAGTGGCGCAGCCAGGTCTTGAACTGGCGCCCATATGGGATGCCAGGGCGTTAACAGCGCCGGCCCTGGCTGTGGGTTTACTACATTCCCTGTGTCAGACTAAGGGTCATGATATTGGCTATGGGTTTAGTACATAACTTGTGTCAGACTGAGGGTATTTCCTTCTGTGCCTTGTTCTTTAATTATTTTTATCATACAGAAAGATTGAATTTTTGCTCTCTTATGATGAATTCTGCATCTGTTGTGATGATCATGCAAATTTTTTTGCCCTTTAGTCTAATGATGTGGTATCATACATTGACTTTTTTTAAAAAGACAAAAGATTTATTTATTTATTTTTATTAATTTATTTTTTTTCACAGGCAGAGTGGACAGTGAGAGAGAGAGACAGAGAGAAAGGTCTTCCTTTGCCGTTGGTTCACCCTCCAATGGCCGCCGCGGCCGGCGCGCTGCGGCCGGCGCACCGCGCTGATCCGATGGCAGGAGCCAGGAGCCAGGTGCTTTTCCTGGTCTCCCATGGGGTGCAGGGCCCAAGCACCTGGGCCATCCTCCACTGCACTCCCTGGCCACAGCAGAGGGCTGGCCTGGAAGAGGGGCAACTGGGACAGAATCCGGCGCCCCAACCGGGACTAGAACCCGGTGTGCCGGCGCCGCTAGGCGGAGGATTAGCCTAGTGAGCCACGTCGCCGGCCTTATTTATTTATTTGAAAGTCAGAGTTACGGGGCGGGGGTAGGGGGATGTCTTCCATACAGTGTTTCACTCCCCAAATGTCCACAATGGCCAGGGCTAGGCCAAGCTGAAGCCAGGAGCTTTTTCCAGATCTCCCACATAGGTGCATCCTGTGTGGGTCATCCTCCACTGCTTTCCCAGGAACATGGTCAGGGAGCTGGATGGGAAGTGGAGAAGCTGGGACTCGAACCAGTGCCCATATGGGATGCTGGCACTGGAGGTGGCAGCCTAACCCACCTGCCATACGCCAGCCCCCATGAATTGACTTTTTTTTTTTTTTTTTTTTTTTTTTTACAGGCAGAGTGGACAGTGAGAGAGAGAGACAGAGAGAAAGGTCTTCCTTTGCCGTTGGTTCACCCTCCAATGGCCGCCGCGGCTGGCGCGCTGCGGCCAGCGCACCGCGCTGATCTGATGGCAGGAGCCAGGAGCCAGGTGCTTTTCCTGGTCTCCCATGGGGTGCAGGGCCCAAGCACCTGGGCCATCCTCCACTGCACTCCCTGGCCACAGCAGAGGGCTGGCCTGGAAGAGGGGCAACCGGGACAGAATCCGGCGCCCCAACCGGGACTAGAACCCGGTGTGCCGGCGCCGCTAGGCAGAGGATTAGCCTAGTGAGCCGCGGCGCCGGCAGATGAATTGACTTTTGTGATCCAACCTTGCAGTCATGGGACCAGTCCTGCTCGAGGCGCCTGCTGCTTTGAGCAAGTTACTGCACAGGGTTCGCAAGTCCTGTGTGCTTGGCAGTCCTGTGTTGTGGAGTGCATTCTGTGCTTCAGCTGTGGGTCTGGGGGTAACGCGGCAGTCTGTACCCTTGACACTTGAGGAACGTGAGTGTCTGGAGAGTCAGGGTCATGTCTTCAGCTGCTACCTTGCAGATGAGGTTGGTGATACCAGGGTGGTCCTTGATCCAGGACACAGTGCCGTTTCTATGAACCACTGGTTTAGTTTTTTGACACTATGCCAAAGTGTCTCAGAGAAGCTGCTCACTAAAGATGGAAGCTTTGGGCGCACAGCTGTAGAGGGTCACAGTCCATGGGTAGGCAGGCCCCGTCGGTTTGGACTTCGCATGGTGAGGCTGGAGGATGGCTTGGTGGAGGGCGTGTGGAAGAGGGGTTACAGGAAACCCAGGAAGCAGAGAGCTCTTGGCTGAGCCCAGTTCAGGTTCTGTGACCGGTCCCTCAGCAGGACTGCCTTCTGAGGGCAGTGCCTCCAAGGAGCTAAGGACCTCTGCTTAGGCACACTTCCGCAATACCTTGTGGATTGTTTGCGCGCTCTCTCGCTTGCTTTCTAAAGATTTATTTATTTGAAAGGCAGAGTAACAGAGACATAGATAGACACACACACACACACACACAGATCAATTCATACATTGATCTTAAATGCACACAACAGGCTGGCGCTGTGGCATAGTGGGTAAAGCCGCAGCCTGCAGTGCTGGCATCCCATATGGGTACCAGTTTGAGACCTGGCTGCTCTGCTTCCGATCCAGCTCTCTGCTATAGCTGGGAAGGCAGTGGAGGATGGCCCAAGTCATTGGGCCCCTGCACCCACATGGGAGACCCAGAGGAGACTCCTGGCTCCTGGCTTTGGATCGGCGCAGCTCCAGCCGTTGTGGCCAATTGGGGAATGAACCAGAGGATGGAAGACCTCTCTCTCTCTCTCTCTCTCTCTCTGCTTCTCCTCTCTTTCAGTAACTCTGACTTTCAAATAAATGAATAAATCTTTAAAACAAAATGCTCACAACAGTCATGCTGGATCAGGCTGAAGCCAGGAGCTGGAACTCCTACATGAGTGGCAGGAGTCCAAATACTTGAGCTAACACTGCTGCCTCCTGGGTTTATCAGCAGGACGCTGGAGCAGAAGTAGTTCAGCTGGGACTCTACCTGGCACTTGGGTATGTGATGCGGGGTCACAAGTGGCGGCTTAACCTGCTTTGTCACAACACCTGCCCCAGTTTCCACTGTCTTGGACTATCGAGAATTTGGGATTTCGCCGTCTAAACAGGTTTCGTAGCCAATTTTTTTTTAAAGATTTATTTATTTATTTGAAAGAGTCAAAAAGAGAAGGAGAGTCAGAGAGAGAGAGAGAGAGCACTCCCCCATCACTCTGCAATGGCACAGAGCGTGTCCAAGTGCCCCCCCCATCACTCTGCAATGGCACTGTGTCCAAGCGCTCCCCCCCCCATCACTCTGCAATGGCACAGAGCGTGTCCGTGTGCCCCCTCATCACTCTGCAATGGCACTGAGTGTGTCCGTGTGCCCCCTCATCACTCTGCAATGGCACTGAGCGTGTCCAAGTGCCCCCCCCCATCACTCTGCAATGACACAGAGCGTGTCCGTGTGCCCCCCCCCATCACTCTGCAATGGCACAGAGCGTGTCCAAGTGCCCCCCCCATCACTCTGCAATGGCACTGAGCGTGTCCATGTGCCCCCCCATCACTCTGCAATGACACAGAGCGTGTCCAAGTGCCCCCCCCCCCCATCACTCTGCAATGGCACAGAGCGTGTCCAAGTGCCCCCCCCCATCACTCTGCAATGGCACTGAGCGTGTCCAAGCACTCTCCCCCCCATCACTCTGCAATGGCACTGAGTGTGTCCGTGTGCCCCCCCATCACTCTGCAATGACACAGAGCGTGTCCGTGTGCCCCCTCATCACTCTGCAATGGCACTGAGTGTGTCCGTGTGCCCCCCCATCACTCTGCAATGACACAGAGCGTGTCCAAGTGCCCCCCCCATCACTCTGCAATGGCACAGAGCGTGTCCAAGTGCCCCCCCCCATCACTCTGCAATGGCACTGAGCGTGTCCAAGTGCCCCCCCCCATCACTCTGCAATGGCACTGAGTGTGTCCAAGCACTCTCCCCCCCATCACTCTGCAATGGCACTGAGTGTGTCCGTGTGCCCCCCCCATCACTCTGCAATGGCACTGAGTGTGTCCGTGTGCCCCCCCATCACTCTGCAATGACACAGAGCGTGTCCGTGTGCCCCCTCATCACTCTGCAATGGCACTGAGTGTGTCCGTGTGACCCCCCATCACTCTACAATGGCACTGAGTGTGTCCGAGCACTCCCCCCCCCATTTCTCTGCATTGGCAGTGAGCTCAAATTGGTCGAGAGAGAGAGAGAGAGAAAGCCCTCCATCTGCTGGTTCACTCCCAAATTGGCCACAATGGCCAGAGCTGAGCTGCTCAGGAGCCAGGTGCCTCCTCCAGGTTTCCCGTGCGAGTGCAGGGCCCAAGGACTTGGGCCATCTTCCACTGCTTTCCCAGGCCGTAGCAGAGAGCTGGATTCGAAGTGGAGCAGCTGGTACTAAAACCAGCACCAACATGGGATGCCGGCACTGCAGGCAGCGGCTTTATCTGCTAAGCCACGGACTGGCCCCTCGGAGCCAAATCTTGTTCAAACTGCCGCAGCCACCTTGAGCGTGGAGGCAGCAGTGCAGCCTGAGACCCCAAGCTCTGAGTAGTCCTGTCATCTGGGCAGCAGCCTGGAGGAGCGCGGGCAATGATGGTTCGGGGCCTGAGCTGTCAGTGGGTGGAGAAGTTTGACCTTCTGCTGATCCCCAGGCTTCCAGGGAGAGGGTCTGGGTCATGTCCGTGGTTTTCAGTTAAACCGTCTGGGGCCCCAAACACAGGTGTCTCAGGTGGAAGTTGGCATTTGTGACCTTGGACAAAAGGAAATGGCTGATTTTCACTGAGTTGTCAACAAGTATCTCCCCAGGAGCCATCACAGGTGCGTTGGGGTTCTCCTGTGGCCATTAGAGAAATGGGGGGGCACTTGGACAGTGCTCAGTGCTATTGCAGAGTGATGGGGGGGCACACAGACACGCTCAGTGCCATTGCAGAGTGATGGGGGGGGGCGCTTGACATGCTCAGTGTCATTGCAGAGTGATGGGGGGGGCACACGGACACGCTCAGTGTCATTGCAGAGTGATGGGGGGGCACTTGGACACGCTCTGTGCCATTGCAGAGTGATGGGGGGGCACTTGGACACGCTCTGTGTCATTGCAGAGTGATGGGGGGGCACACGGACACGCTCAGTGTCATTGCAGAGTGATGGGGGGCACTTGGACACGCTCTGTGCCATTGCAGAGTGATGGGGGGGGAGTGCTTGGACACACTCAGTGCCATTGCAGAGTGATGGGGGAGGCACATGGACACGCTCAGTGCCATTGCAGAGTGATGGGGGGGGGCGCTTGACATGCTCAGTGCCATTGCAGAGTGATGGGGGGGGCACTTGGACACACTCTGTGCCATTGCAGAGTGATGGGGGGGCACTTGGACACACTCAGTGCCATTGCAGAGTGATGGGGGGGCACTTGGACACGCTCAGTGCCATTGCAGAGTGATGGGGGGGCACACGGACACACTCAGTGCCATTGCAGAGTGATGGGGGGGGAGTGCTTGGACACACTCAGTGCCATTGCAGAGTGATGGGGGGGGCGCTTGACATGCTCAGTGCCATTGCAGAGTGACCTAGACCAGCCCTGCTGGAGCCGGTCACCAGTGCCTCCAGTATTACTGTAATACTTTGGTCCTTCATTTCTTTATATTTGCTTTCCTCTTGGTTGTGTTTAGTTGTGTGCATCAAGGACATTACTCGAGAGGAGTCGTTTGTCTCTAGAGTAGCTAATGGGAGGGTGACTGCTCATCTTCGGGGAGGTGAGCAGAGGGAGCCCAGGCAGGCAGCCACTGAGAGGAGGGAGAGCTCAGACCACAGCAGCAGTCGTCACGCTCCATGGCCCCTGGCCAAGCACGAACATGAGGTGGGTGTGAGTATCCGTGTGTCACGTGGCTCTGCATATTGTTTGACAGCCTCAGTTAGTTATGCAAATACGGGAAAGTACTACACATTTTTGTGAGAAAATGATACAGAGAGGTAAATTAACTTTGGTGCAGGACAATTTTGAAATGCGTAGTTTTTTAATAAAATGCTTTTTCCATGAACTTAAAAAGTTTATTTATTTTGCGGAGATACAGCTCCCATCCACTGGTTAACGTCCCAAATGACTACAAAGGTTGGCTGGGCCAGGCCAAAGCCAGGAGCCAGGAGCTCAATTCAGGTCTCCCCTGTGAGAGGACCGAGTCACTGGAGTCCTCACCACAGCCTCGCGGGGTCTGCGTCAACAGGAAGCTGAATCCCGGCTCCTGAATGGGCCGCAGGCATCTCAGCTGTGTCCGAGATGGTAGCTACATGCCTGCCCCTCCATAAACTTTTTGAAGACCCTTTGTATCGGGGCCAGTGCTGTGGTACACCAGGTTAGTCCTCCACCTGCGGTGCCAGCATCCCATATGGGCGCCGGTTCTAGTCCTCATTGCTCGTCTTCCAGTCCAGCTCTCTGCTGTGGCCTGGGAGTGCAATGGAGGATGGTCCAGGTTCTTGGGCCCTGCACCTGTATGGGAGACCAGAAAGAAGCACCTGGCTCCTGTTTTAAGATTGGTGTAGCTCCAGCCATTGCAGCCATTTGGGGAGTGAACCAACGGAAGGAAGACCTTTCTCTCTGTCTCTCTCTCTCACTGTCTGTAACTCTACCTGTCAAAAACAGGTAGTAAAACAACAAAAAAACACTCTTTGTACATCTTTCCATATGAAAATGTATTTCAGGGCCATTGCCATGGCGTAGCAGGTAAGGCCACCGCCTGCAGTGCCACATCCCATATGGGTGCCTGTTCAAGTCCTGGCTGGTCTACTACTACTTTTTTTTTTTAATATTATTATTATTATTATTATTATTATTATTATTATTTTTGACAGGCAGAGTGGACGGTGAGAGAGAGAAACAGAAAGGTCTTCCTTTGCCGTTGGTTCACCCTCCAATGGCCGCCGCGGCCAGTGCACCACACTGATCCTAAGCCAGGAGCCAGGTGCTTCTGGTCTCCCATGCGGGTGCAGGGCCCACTGCACTCCCGGGCCACAGCAGAGAGCTGGACTGGAAGAGGGGCAACAGGGACAGAATCCGGTGCCCCAACCGGGACTAGAACCCTGGGTGCAGGCGCCGCAGGCGGAGGATTAGCCTAGTGAGCCGCGACGCCGGCCCAATATTATTTATTTTATTTGAAAAAGAGAAAGAGATAGATATTCCATCTGCCTGTTCACTTCCCAATTGGCTGCAATGGCCAGATCTTTGCCGATCTGACACCAGGAGCCAGGAGCTTCTTCCGGGTCTCCCATGTGGGTGCAGGGGCCCTAGCACCTGGGTCATCTTCTCCTGTTTTCCTGGCCATAGCAGAGAGCTGGATCAGAAGTGGAGCAGCCAGGACTCGAACCAGCACCCATAAGGGATGCTGGCACTGCAGGAGGCAGCTTTACCTGCTACTCCACAGTGCCAGCCCCCCAGCTGGTCTAGTTCTTTTTTTTTTTTTTTTAAGATTTTATTTATTTGAGAGGTGGAGTTACAGATAGTGAGAGGAAGAGACAGAGAGAAAGGTCTTCATTCTGCTGGTTCACTCCCCAAATGGCTGCAACGGCCAGAGCTGCGCCGATCTGAAGCCAGGAGCCAGGTGCTTCCTTTCGGTCTCCCATGCAGGTGCAGGGGCCCAAGGTCTTGGGCCATCTTCTACTGCTTTCCCAGGCCATAGCAGAGAGCTGGACTGGAAGAGGAGCAGCCAGGACTAGTACCGGCGCCCATATGGGATACGCACCCATATGGGATACCGGTGCCACAGGCGGAGGATTAACCTACTGCTCCATGGCGCTAGCCCCTGGTCTACTTCTGATCTAGCTCTCTGCTATGGCCTGGTAAAGCAAAAGTAGATGGTCCAAGTCCTTGGGCCCCTGCATTCACATGGGAGACCTGGAAGAAGCTCCAGGCTCTTGGCTTTGGATCGCCCAGCTCTGGCTGTTGTGGCCATCTGGGGAGTGAACCAGCAGATGATAGACCTCTCTCTCCCTCTCTTTCTGCTTCTCTGTAACTCTTTCAAATAAATGAAAAGTCTAAAAAGAGGAAATGTACTTCTAGAAATTTTTAGTAACGCCATTACAAAATGGAAGTCATCAAAGTCACTGAGCAGCAGAGAGCAGCACTGGAGGCAGGCGAGCACCAGTGGCAGTGCTGTTGGACCGTGTTGTGGTGACCGTGTCCTGCTGTTGTCCTGGTCGTCTCCTCACTGTCTTGTGTTAGTCCCTTAGGACCAGGGTCACTGTGTGGAAACGGAGTGTCTGAGGCAGGGCATCTCCATTGCATGTGACTTGATGATCGTGAGAAAGCCGCTCCCTGGAAGTCAGCCGTTCTCTGTCCCTGTCAGAAGTCCTGCGTCTGTGTCCCCAATCCCTGCTACACTGTTTTCTTCATTTTCTCATTGCCGGTTTGATGGGCTGTCATATTTTAATTTGCATTTCTTTGGTTCTTTGTGTGGTCGAATGACTTCAGTTGTTTTTGGTTCTTGGTTTGGTTTCTTGTCTCTCAGGAGTCTCCTTTTTGGTAGCATCGTTCAGGGTCCTGACTAGCTCCAAATGCAGCCATGCCCCCCCCCCCCTTTAAAAAAAAAGATTTGTCTGTCTGTCTACCTACCTATCTACCTATTTATTTATTTATTTTTGAAAGAATACAAAAAGATTTCCCATCCACTGGTTCACTCCTCATATGGTAGCAACATCCAGCTCTAGGCCAGGCCAAAGCCATGAGCTTCATTCGGTTCTCTCATGTGGGTGGTAGGGGCCCAGACACTTGGGCCATCCCCCGTTGCTTTTCCCAGACCATTAACAGGGAACTGGATCGGAAGTAGAGCAGCTGGGACAAAAGTTGGGCCCATATGGGATGCCGGCATCGTAGGTGGCAGCTTTACCTGCTACCCCACAGCGCCATGTCCACTGGTGGTCTTTACATGAAAATGGTTTACTGAAGGGAGCATTTACAGGCCTGGGTCTTTGCAGTGGGTTTGTGAGCATCCCTCGTCCCAACCCTTGGGAGCAGGCGGGACAGGCAGTACAGGGTGCCCATGGCTGCTGTGTAGAGGCCTGGGCAGCCTGTGCTGTTGGGCTGCTCCATCCATCAGGCTGTGTGGCAGCTGATAGATTTATTGGGGCCGTGGGCTGACATGGGTATTAGATTTATTGGGGCCGTGGGCTGACATGGGTATGTCCAAGGATGAGGGGGTCCAGAGGGTCTTGGCCCTCAATCTTGTGTCTCCTGGGAACTGTGGGGCCCTTGTGTAGCGTAAGTCAGGACTGGAGGCAGCATACCTGGGGGAGACTTTTTGGGTGCGGTGCCTGAGTCTTGCTCCCTTTGTGGGCTTGTAGTTCCTGAGGGTCATCTCTGGCCAGCGGCTGTTGCTAGTATGTCTGTGGCCTGTAGTGTGAGTTTTGAAGCACAAGTCTTAACAGACACGCCTTTGTCCTTTGCTCCATCCTGGCTGACGATAGGGGAGTGTGGTGAGCTGTGCGGCAGGCACGTGACAGGTGGGAAGGGCCAGGAAGGAGGAGCACAGTGCACAGGGCCAGGCAGGTGTCCTTGAGCAGAGGCCCTTGGAGGCAGCCACTGTGGGTGACCAACTGAGCGGAGAGGCCCGGCCCAGCTGTGTTGAGGCCATGTCTGTGGGACCACTGCGGGTGACCAGCTGAGCGGAGAGGTCTGGCCCAGCTGTGTTGAGGCCATGTCTGTGGGACCACTGCGGGTGACCAGCTGAGCGGAGAGGTCTGGCCCAGCTGTGTTGAGGCCATGTCTGTGGGACCACTGCGGGTGACCAGCTGAGCGGAGAGGTCTGGCCCAGCTGTGTTGAGGCCATGTCTGTGGGATGAGCCAGCGCCGGGCTGCTCTGCTGGTCCGGGAGGGCATCTCTGAGCGTGACCGTCTGTCCCCTCTGCTGGCCCGGGAGGGCATCTCTGAGCGTGACCTGTCCCTCTCTCCTCAGCCAGGGCCAACTCGTTCGTGGGAACGGCGCAGTATGTCTCTCCAGAGCTGCTCACGGAGAAGTCGGCCTGCAAAAGGTAACCAGCTCCGTCCGATACGAACCTCTCTCTTCTCCAGCATGCCTCGGGAGTTTTTGCATAAGAGAGAAATATTTGAAGGAGTAACTTTGGGGGCTTTTAAAATAGCCATGCATACTTTGTAAGAAGTTAGCGTTTTGCTTTTACCCTGTTTCCCTCTGACACACATGCTTGTTACTTCATTGTTGTATTTTATACTTCCTGGGTTGGTGGTTGCCTGTTGGTTACAGATTTGATCCTCTTCTTTAGTGGGGAGGAGTGTTTCTGCCATGTGCACGGAGCTGGGCCCCTCTGCCTGCTATGGGTCGCAGGGCAGAATTGGCTGGGCTGTAGGCACGGAGCTGGGCCCCTCTGCCTGCTATGGGTCGCAGGGCAGAATTGGCTGGGCTGTAGGCACGGAGCTGGGCCCCTCTGCCTGCTATGGGTCGCAGGGCAGAATTGGCTGGGCTGTAGGCACGGAGCTGGGCCCCTCTGCCTGCTATGGGTCGCAGGGCAGAATTGGCTGGGCTGTAGGGCTGTGGCAGCTGCAGCATCATGGGCTCTGCAGAATGGGAGAGGAACCTGGGGGCGGGAGGGGGGAGTGTCAGGCAAGGCTGAGTCAGCCCTGGGGAGGCCTGGGGAGGCTCTAGGTCTGCGGCTCTTGGAGAGAGACAGCTGTGCCTTGGTGTTGGTCCCAGTGGAGAAAATCAGAAGTGCTGGGTTGGGGTGGGGGTTGCAGGGGCTGGTGCTGGCCCAGGAGTGGGTTCTGTTTGTGAAATCAGAGGTTGGGAGACTGGAGGAGGGGTTAGTCCTTGGGGCATCTGAGGAGTACAAGAAGGAAGCTTGTTAAGTCCATGGCCAGGTGTGGGGAGAGGTAGAAGGGACTGTGTTGGGTGCATGTGATGCAGGAGAGGGACAAAAAGGTGATATTCGGATGTGGAATTAAAAAATGTGGGGAGCCGGGGTCAGCACTGTGGCCTAAGGGGTAAAGCTGCCACCTACAGTGCCAGCATCCCATCTGGCTGCCGGTTCATGTCCTGGCTGCCCCGCATCTGATCTAGCTCCTTGCCCATGTGTTTGGGAAAGCACAGAGGATGGCCCAAGTGTTTGGGCCCCTGCCACCCACACGGGAGATGCGGATGAAGCTCCTGCCTTTGGCCTGCTCCAGTCTTGGCCACTGTGGCAATTTGGAGGGTGAACCAGCAGATGGAGGATCTCTCTGTTTCTCTCTCCCTCTCTCTCTGACTTTTAAATAAATAGATCAAAAAAAAAAAAGTAAAGGTGTGGGGAGCACCTCCAGGATGACAGAGCCTGGCAGAAGGGATGACTTGGGCTCTTGTCCTGCGCCTGCTTCACCCAGCCTCTTGACCCATGGGCACCCTCTCCTGAGCTGACAGGGCCCACACGAGTCCCATGCTGTCAGCATCCTGCTCTGCCAGGTCCTCGCGTGTAATGGGCCACCTTGGAGTGAGTGAGAGAGTGTTTCTGGGTACAGTGGCTCGTTTTCACGCCTGAAAGCTTCAAAAAGAACCCAGGGGCAGGGAGCCCTGGGCAGAGACCTGGGGGCAGGACAACAGAGAATGCACAGCTGGGCTTGATGGCCTGAGCAGTCTCCGGGCTTTTAAATGTTTATTTTATTTTGATATTTGAATGGCAGGCAGACAGGGTAAGGCAGATCTTCTAGCGCTGGTTCACTCCCCAAATGGCCGCAATGACTGGAGTTGGGCCTGGGTGAAGGTAGGAGACTAGAGTTCTGTCCGGGTCTCCCTTGGGGCTGACAGGGGCCCAACCACTTGGGCAGTCTTCCACTGCCTTCCCAGAGCCAGCCCACTAGCCAGGAACAAGATCAGAAGCGGAACAGCTGGAACTTGAACTGGCTGTCATGTGGGATGCAGCATTGCAGGCCGTGGTATAACCCCACACATCACAGTGCTGACCCCTGGTTTTTAATTTTTAATCATATGATATTCATTTAGATACTTGAGCATTTTCTTCTTCTGATTTTCAAGACTTCATAATTGGCTGGTATACAGTGTGTTGGGTCAAGCTGCTACCTGTCATGCCGGCATCCCATGTGGACGCCAGTTCTTGTCTTGGCACACCACTTCTGATCCAGCTCCCTGCTAATGGCGTAGGAAAGCAGCCGAAGGTGACCCAAGTGCTGGGGCCCTGCCACGCACACAGGCGACCCAGAGGAAGCTCGTGCTTCCTGGCTTTAGCCTGGCCCAGCACTGGCCATCTGGTGAGTGAACTAGCATATGGGAGATCTGTCTCTTCCCCTTCCTCTAACTCTTTTGAATAAAGAAATACCTTAAAAAAAAAAGAATTCTTAGAAAATGAATCTCCATACTCATTCAGCAATTAGAGACATTTTGGTAGATTTGCTTCTGGTCATTTTGTTCCCTCCATTTTCTGTATTTTTAAGTAATTTTTATGCAGTTTTTGATTTTGAATCTGGCCATTGGCATTATATGATGAATATTTTCCCATGTGATTGAGATTATCAGCTATATGATTTTCTTTTCTTTTTTTTAAGATTTATTTATTTGAAAGGCAGAGTAACAGAGAAATGGAAGGAGAAAGAAAAAGAGATCTTTCATCTGCTGATGTACTCCCCACACGTCTGGGCCTGGGCCAGGCTGAAGCCTGAAGCCTGGAGCCTGGAATTCCGTCTGGGTCTACCCTGTGGGTGGCAGGGGCCTAAGCACTGGGAACATCTTTCCCTGCTTTCCCAGACACGATAACAAGGAGTAGATCAGAGCAGTTGGAAGTCAGATTGGCACTCCAGTATGGGATGCCGGCATTGCAGGTTTGGCGTAACCCATAGTGCCACCAACAACGCCTCTCATTGAATTGTTCCTTGCTGTTGGACACTGAGCAGCTTTCGTTTATCCCCCACGTGCCAGTGCATCTGTGCCAGCAGGCTGGGTGTTGCGGGAGAAGGGCTCTCTGCCCTGGCGCCTGGATACTGGGAAAAGGCTGGGGCTACCCTGAGTTTCAAGAGCTGACACAGCTTCTGACTGGGCACTTAGAGAATGCTCTGCACCTAGTGATTCCCGCACTTCTCCCCCGTTACCGTGTGAGATCATCTCTGGTACGTGTGTGTGGTGGAAATGCGGAGCACTGGGAGGCTGCCCCAGGTCCCTTCTGCCCGAATTCCCAGTCCTAGAGACGCTGTGGCCGCCATTGCCACCCACCGCCCCACCCCAGAGCAGAGGCTCTTTCTCTTGGCTTGTGTCCTTATCAGCGAGATGGAAACAGGAGTGGCGTCCACTCCTCACATCCCTGCTGCCTCCCAGGATACATTACTCGGAAGCTGGGTGGGAAGTGTGCATTAGCCGGGACTAGAACCAAAACCGATATGGGACGTGGTGACGCAGGTGGTGGCGTAACCTGCTGTGCCACAAGGCCTGCACCACAGTCTGCTGCAGCTGCTACCAGGCCTTGCAGGTGCTGGTGACCTGCGGAATGAGGGCATAGCCTTCCCCAGGATGCCGGACACTGTGCCGGTTTGTTGTTTGAGGAGTGGTTTTCCCACACCCTATGATTCATCTTCCAGAACCTGTGTTGGCAGCCCCTGAGCCCTGCGTAATCCCTGATGCTCAGAGGGAGGGGCCGGGAATGCAGGGAAACTCACAGCACAGATGTACCCATAAAGCCATCTCAGCCATGTCTGTCTCTCAGCAGGTGCTCTGAGCCTGGCACTGAGGGTAAAGAGGGGGAGTGGGAGTGAGTGAGTGTGAGAGGGAGAGCCACTGATGGTGGGTGAGGGTCTGCGGCAGCTGAAAGGAAATCCTGTATACCTAGCCACGTTCTGGAAGTGACTCACAGAAATCGATGAATGTGTTATATTTTAAAATAGATAACAGCAGTGTTTACAGAGGAGGAGCGGGTTTTTACACAGCTGAGGGTGGTCCTCCTCGTCCTGGGTGCTCTGGCACCTTCTAGAAGGGAGCCTGGCATGGTCAGGAGAGAATCTGACTTCAGTCTGAACTGTTCCAACTGCTATGGGTGGGGCAAGCCCGCCCTCCAACCCGCCTACCCCTTTTTGCCTCTCCCTCCCCCATTCCTCTCTCTTCCCCCTCTGCCTCCACAGAAGGGAAGGTGCTGTTCTGTCAGGTTCCCCCTGGAAACCACGTTAGGTCCTGTCTGTAACCTCCCATCCCATGCCTGATCGCAGCAGCCCAGCTCTTTACCTTCATGGACGTTTTCACACACCTTGGAGGCCATGGGACTTGGAGGGCAGTGGACGACCAGCCCTGGCCAGGTCCCCAGCTGACCCTAAAGGATGGAAGCAGTTTGGAGGCTACAGTTTGGGGTGCAGATGGAGGGAAGGGAACGTGAGCTGACTTGCTGCGTACATGTTACCAATGCCGTTTTTCTGTTTTTTCCCTACCTTAAAGTTCAGACCTTTGGGCTCTGGGATGCATAATATACCAGCTCGTGGCAGGACTACCACCGTTCCGAGCCGGGTAAGGAGATAGCCATCCCCAGGCTCCAGGCCTGGCACACGCACTGGCCACTGCTGTGCTGACTGTCCCTGCTGGAGTAGTGGGCTGTGGCTGGGCGCTGGGTGCTCCGGGGAGAGTGCTTGCAGCATGGTGAGGCGTGTGGGCTCCGCTCGAAATAACTGCTCTGTTTCTTTTTGAATTTCACAGAAATGAATATCTTATATTTCAGAAGATCATTAAATTGGAATATGACTTTCCAGAAAAATTCTTCCCTAAGGCAAGAGACCTTGTGGAAAAACTTTTGGTAAATATTTTGAGTTTTCTTCCAGAAGAGTGATCCGGGGCACACCTGAGCCCCACCAGCTCTGTGTACTAACGTGCTTTAGGATTGGTGGTGACTGTGACAGGCCCATCTTGCATTCTGTTTAATTCTAAGTCCCTTTCACTTCCCAACTCTCTGACTCTTGACTTTATTTTTTCTGAATTTGACTTTTGGTGAGGCTTTAACAGATTTAATATAGTTCCCGGATACAGACTATAATGATGCACCCCCCCCCGACTTCTGACTTCAGTAAGATGGATTGTTGTGTTGTGTGCGCTTGGTCCTTAGCATCGTAAGTGGCACCTGGAGTCACTGATGCCAGTAACTTGGGGTTTATCGAGGTGCCAGTGGCTCTGGACCCAGATCTGTGGAGGTCAGTTTTTGTTTTCAAAGACTTACTCGCTTACGTGGAAAGTGGACAACCAGAGGGAGAGAAGGAATAGACAGGGAGGCCTTCTGTCCATTGCTCACTCCCCAGAGGAGCTGGCCGGGCTAAAACCAGGAGCCAGGTACTCCATCCGCGTCTCCCAAGTGGTAGGGACTCAAGCACTTGGGCCTTCTTCCCTTGCCGTCTTAGGTGGATTAGCAGAGAGCTGGATCAGGAGCAGAGCAGCAGGGACTCGAACTGGCACTCTGGTATGGGATACCTGCATTGTGGATGGTGGCCTAATCTGTAGTGCTCATTTTTTCTTTCCTTCCTTCCTTCCTTCCTTCCTTCCTTCCTTCCTTCCTTCCTTCCTTCCTTCCTGAGTGGACAGTGAGAGAGAGAGAGACAGAGAGAGAAAGGTCTTCCTTTGCCGTTGGTTCACCCTCCAATGGCTGCCACACCGTGCTGATCCGAAGGCAGGAGCCAGGTGCTTCTCCTGGTCTCCCATGTGGGTGCAGAGCCCAAGCACTTGGGCCATCCTCTACTGCACTCCCTGGCCACAGCAGAGAGCTGGCCTCTGTAATTCTTTCAAATACGAAAATTAATCTTTAAAGAAAAAATGAGGCCCGCGCCCTGGCTCAACAGGCTAATTCTCGACCTGCGGCGCCGGCACACCGGGTTCTAGTCCCAGTCGGGGTGCCGGATTCTGTCCCGGTTGCCCCTCTTCCAGGCCAGCTCTCTGCTGTGGCCTGGGAGTGCAGTGGAGGATGGCCCAAGTGCTTGGGCCCTGCACCCCATGGGAGACCAGGAGAAGCACCTGGCTCCTGGCTTTGGATCAGCGCGGTGCACCAGCCGCAGCGCGCCGGCCATTGGAGGGTGAACCAATGGCAAAGGAAGATCTTTCTCTCTGTCTCTCTCTCTCACAGTCCACTCTGCCTGTAAAAAAAAAAAAAAAAAAAAAAAAAAAGAATTACAGAGAGATAGAAGAGGAGAGAGAGATCTCCATCTTGGGTTCACTCCCCAAATGGCCACAGTCGCCAGTGCTGGGCCACGGCTAAGCAGGGCTGGAACTTGATCTGGGTCTCTCGTGTGGGTGGCAGGAAGCACTTGGGCCTCTTCTGCTGCCTTCTCGGGTGTCTTAGCAAGAAGCTGGATTGGAAGTGGAGCAGCTGAGATTTGAACCAACATAGCAGGATGGCATACAAACGGTGCAAGCATTGGTTTAACCCACTATGCCACAGTGCTGACCCCTCTTTTTTTTTTTTTTTTTTTTTTAAAGATTTATTTACTTATTTGAAACACAGAGTACAGGAGAGACAGTGACAATGTCAATTTTAAGCAGAATAGGGGCTGGTATCGTGAAGTAGCAGGGTGAGCTGCCGCCTGTGATGCTGGCATCCCATATGAGTGTCTGTTCAAGTCTCGGCTTGATTTGCTGTTAGTCATTGTATTTTGAGATTGAGTTGGTATTTACCTGTGGGAGGAAAGGGTGGAGATGAGAGAGATGTGGAGCCCCAGGGTGGGCTTGGGGACAGCCATGGTGCTCTACTGTCTCTGGGAGAGAGTGAAGATTGAAGAGAGTTATTCAGAAAGGAATTTGGGAATCAGAATTACGTTTTAACCCTGATAGTGACTTTGTCTTGACTATTGCTTAAGGTTTTAGATGCCACAAAGCGGTTAGGCTGTGAAGAGATGGAAGGGTATGGCCCTCTCAAAGCTCATCCATTCTTCGAGTCCATCACGTGGGAGAATCTGCACCAGCAGACGCCTCCGAAGCTCACGGCCTACCTACCGGCCATGTCTGAGGATGACGAGGACTGCTATGGCAATGTAAGTGGCTCCTGTGGGGCACAGCCTTGTGGGGAGTTGTGTTTGAGCAAGACGCCTGCCTGCCGCCCCCAGTCTCTGCAGTCAGTGGGAATGGGGTGCGTCTGAGCCCGTGGTAGGGTAGACACCTTGCTGTATCACACAGTAGCTTCCAGCGGTCTTTGAAGGGTCAGTTCAGCCTTCTGCCCTCAGCAGAGGGTAGTGTGCTGAGTTTTCACCCTGGGGGATCGGACTGAAGCTGGCTGCTGGACGGGGGTCAGGCCAGTGGAATATTGCCTGCACCCACAGCTGGGCATGGCACAGTGCCGGCTGCCTCTACTCAGGGCTTTGCCAGTGTGTGTCCTGAGATCCTCCCAATCGCCACGGAGCTCTCCATTTGGTCTTTTTTTTTGACCGGCATAGTGGACAGTGAGAGAGAGACAGAGAGAAAGGTCTTCCTTTGCTGTTGGTTCACCCTCCAATGGCTGCCGTGGCTGGCGCGCTGCGGCTGTCGCACCGCGCTGATCCAAAGGCAGGAGCCAGGTGCTTCTCCTGGTCTCCCATGGGGTGCAGGGCCCAAGCACTTGGGCCATCCTCCGCTGCACTCCCTGGCCACAGCAGAGAGCTGGCCTGGAAGAGGGGCAACCAGGACAGAATCCGGCGCCCCGACTGGGACTAGAACCCGGTGTGCCGGCGCCGCAGGTGGAGGATTAGCCTAGTGAGCCGCGGCACCGGCCTCTGCCACGGAGCTCTCGAAGAGCGTCCCAGAGTGCTGCTGCTCGGGACGTCTGGACGCGTGATGTTGGAGGGCGCCCGCTGCTCCGTCACCTCCAGGCTCAGGGGGCCGAGGCCTGTAGGGCCCTGCGCTGAAGCACACCACTCCAGGACACTGGCGCTCCTCCGTCCTCCACTGCAGCCCCCCAAAGCACATGTGCTGTGGAAACTGTGTGTCGTCAGTGTGAATCTGTTCTGGTAGACTTCGGTCGTGTGGCCGTGTGTGGAGTTCACTGTAGCTGATGGAATAATTCTAGAGAGCGTTTGAAAATCTGCCAAAGCCAAGCTAAAATTGCTGGTTTCAGCTCTTGCAGAATAGGGTTTCTTTTCTTTTCTGTTCTGTTCTGTTCTTTTCTTTTTTAGATTTTATTTATTTATTTGAGAGGTAGAGTTTGTCAGTGAAAGGGAGAGGCAGAAAGATCTTCCTTCCATTGGTTCACTCCCCAGATGGCTGCAACGGCCAGAGCTGTGCCCATCCGAAGCCAGGAGCCAAGTGTTTCCTCCAGGTCTCCACAGAGGCCCAAGGACTTGGGCCATCTTCTACTGCTTTCCCAGGCCATAGCAGAGAGCTGTATTGGAAGAGGAGCAGCTGGGGCTAGACCTGGTGCCCATATGGGATGCTGGCGCCGCAGGTGGAGGGTTAACCCACTGTGCCACGGTGCCAGCCCCAGAGCAGGGTTTCTTATATCTCCGACCTGCAGTCTGGCACGGCCTCTGTCCTCTGTGCACAGTGCCCTTTGTGTCCAGACTCAGAGAGCTGGACCTGGAGAGCATCTTCCCCGCTCGGAGCTATCTTGATGCTCACCTGATGTTACCCTTATACGGCAGCTGGAGCCTGTGGGCCCCACTGGATCTTGTCATCCCTGCAAAAGGGTCACTGGGACTGGCAGGTGCATCTTGGTCTTTGGGTTCCGTGCCCTGTACCTAGTCACTCTGCAGCTGAGCTCTGAGAGAGCGCAGTGGGCTCAGGGGCTGGGAGTCTGTCTTTGTGGAGCAAGTGTGTGGGAATTCGCAGACTCCCACCCACGCCGAGCCTCCCTGCAGGCTTGTCTAAACGCCTGGCCTCACTGACTTCAGTCGCCCTCTGGAATCAGACTCCCCATGTTGCTGGCTTGCTGTTAGTTAGGTGGTTTGTGCTCAGCGTGTGGGCACGGTGGAAAATCTCTGGGCAGAGAGCTCCGTGTAGCAGACTTCTCATCGAGACAGGCTGGCAGAAGATGCCACCTTGGAAAGTGTCTCGCTGCGTGGGAGGGGTTGACCGTGCCCTCTGCAGCAGGAAGGAGCTTGGCCTAGCAGGTGAGTGTGAGGAAAGCAGGCACTTCTGTGTCTCCCGGTGTGCTGAGTGTGTGCTCACTACTAGTGTGGCATCTGTCCCTGGACTCGGGCTGGAGCGCCTTGGGGGAAGGGTCAGTGTTGGTCTAGGAGAATGGAATGTTTCCTCTCTGCACTGTGGAAACCTTGCTCCAGCCTCGGGCTCCGTCAGACCCACACCCCGCCTGGCCTTGGTGTGACCTGAGTGCCACTGAGGGAGGGCACAAGGAGCAGGACAGAGTGCAGGGAGCTTTCCAGGTGGAGGGGTGGTTAGCAGGACAGTGGCTATGGCTGTGAGGGAGGGAGGTGGCCCTGCGTGGTCCTGAAGTTAGCACTGACTGATGGGATGTGACCTTGGGCCAATTTCTCAGCCTCAGTTTCCCCGTGTTAGAAATGGAGACAGTAGTGACAGCCACTTCGGTGGCTTTGCAAGCCAGGGCCTGTGCAGACAGTCTTATGCCAGCAGAGCATAAGTACTCTCTGGCAGCAGAGAGTGGCTGGGGACTGTCTGGAGTTTCTGCCGGTGGGAACAGCAAGGTAGAGCAGACTGGGGCTGGGCAGCGTGAGCTGTTGGGGGACCTGTATGGGTGAGGCTGGCCTTGCTGGAGTACAGCAGCTAGGACAGGTGCACTGTATTCTCATCTCCGCCTTTGCTAGTGGCATCTTGTCTTCTCCTTTGTCCCTGGCTCTGGCAAGGCTCAGGCTTGGGGCCTGCACCTGTCCAGGAGTCAGTGCTGGTGGTTCTTCAACCCTGTTGCCTGCCAGCAGTCCCAAAGTGACTGGCACATCTATAAGATTCCATTTTCTTTTTCGTTAAGGTTTGTCTTACTTATTTGACAGGCATAGTGACTTAGAGAGAGGGAGAATTCCATCAGGGTCTCCCACGTGGGTGCAGGGGCTCAAGGACTCAGGCACCCTCTACTGCTTTCCCAGGAGCATCAGCAGGGAGCTGGATCGGAAGTGGAGCAGCCGGGACTCGAACCCAGTGCGGCTTACCCTGCTGCACCACAGCACTGGCCCTGAGCGATTGCATTTTCTGTGTCCATGCTGGTTTGCAGTTTTCTTGAGTATAACAGGCAACTTGTGTTCATATCAAGTCCGGTCTTTGCTGAGATAAGAAGGAAGACTTTTTTCAAACTTGACTACAGGTGATAACTTTGGGATTCATAGTGCTGGCCGGCGCCGTGGCTCAATAGGCCAATTCTCCACCTTGCGGTACCGGCACCCCGGGTTCTAGTCCCAGTCGGGGCGCCGGATTCTGTCCCGGTTGCCCCTCTTCCAGGCCAGCTCTCTGCTGTGGCCAGGGAGTGCAGTGGAGGATGGCCCAAGTGCTTGGGCCCTGCACCCCATGGGAGACCAGGAGAAGCACCTGGTTCCTGGCTTCGGATCAGCACGGTGCTCCGGCCGCGGCGGCCTTTGGAGGGTGAACCAACGGCAAAAGGAAGACCTTTCTCTCTGTCTCTCTCTCTCACTGTCCACTCTGCCTGTCTAAAAAAAAAAAAAAAAAAAAGATTCGTAGTGCCTCCCATAGAGTCAGGAGCGGGGGCTGCAGGACCCATAGCTCACTCATGCCAAGTGTGATTGTCCTGCTGGCCTGGCCTGAGCTGTGGTCATCCCTCTGCACTGACACATTGGACACGCTCTGGTCGCTTCTCTCTCTAGCAAGTCCCACTCCATGGGAGCAGCATGAGGACTTGCAAGACTGGCAGGTCTCATGCTACTCTTGTCCTGTTGGTGCCACACTTACTGAGGGTCCTAGGCCCCCTCTGGGAGTGAAAACTGGAGCTTAGCTCCTCTTTTGCCCCTCTTTCCACTGGAAAGGGGCCTAGACTAGGCAGGACCCAGGCCTGCCTCAGTTTGGTGGCCAGATACCCAGAGGAGCGGGGTCAGAGCGGCCCCACCCTCCCCAGGGAGAAATAGCATGAGCACCCTGGGTGTGTGAGGGCAGGGGGAGGAGTGTGTGTGTGGCCTGTGGAGGCACAGTGTGTGGGGCAGGGGGAGGAGTGTGTGTGTGGCCTGTGGAGGCACAGTGTGGGGCAGTGGGAGGAGTGTGTGTGTGGCCTGTGGAGGCACAGTGTGGGGCAGGGGGAGGAGTGTGTGTGTGGCCTGTGGAGGCACAGTGTGGGGCAGGGGGAGGAGTGTGTGTGTGGCCTGTGGAGGCACAGTGTGGGGCAGGGGGAGGAGTGTGTGTGTGGCCTGTGGAGGCACAGTGTGGGGCAGGGGGAGGAGTGTGTGTGTGGCCTGTGGAGGCACAGTGTGGGGCAGGGGGAGGAGTGTGTGTGTGGCCTGTGGAGGCACAGTGTGGGGCAGGGGGAGGAGTGTGTGTGCCTGTGGAGGCACAGTGTGGGGCAGGGGGAGGAGTGTGTGTGTGGCCTGTGGAGGCACAGTGTGGGGCAGTGGGAGGAGTGTGTGTGTGGCCTGTGGAGGCACAGTGTGGGGCAGGGGGAGGAGTGTGTGTGCCTGTGGAGGCACAGTGTGGGGCAGGGGGAGGAGTGTGTGTGTGGCCTGTGGAGGCACAGTGTGGGGCAGGGGGAGGAGTGTGTGTGCCTGTGGAGGCACAGTGTGGGGCTGGGGGAGGAGTGTGTGTGTGGCCTGTGGAGGCACAGTGTGGGGCAGGGGGAGGAGTGTGTGTGTGGCCTGTGGAGGCACAGTGTGGGGCAGGGGGAGGAGTGTGTGTGTGGCCTGTGGAGGCACAGTGTGGGGCAGTGGGAGGAGTGTGTGTGTGGCCTGTGGAGGCACAGTGTGTGGGCAGGGGGAGGAGTGTGTGTGTGGCCTGTGGAGGCACAGTGTGGGGGCAGGGGGAGGAGTGTGTGTGTGGCCTGTGGAGGCACAGTGTGGGGGCAGGGAGAGCAGTGTGTGTGTGGCCTGTGGAGGCACAGTGTGGGGCAGGGGGAGGAGTGTGTGTGTGGCCTGTGGAGGCACAGTGTGGGGCAGTGGGAGGAGTGTGTGTGGCCTGTGGAGGCACAGTGTGTGGGCAGGGAGAGCAGTGTGTGTGTGGCCTGTGGAGGCACAGTGTGGGGCAGGGGGAGGAGTGTGTGTGCCTGTGGAGGCACAGTGTGGGGCAGGGGGAGGAGTGTGTGTGTGGCCTGTGGAGGCACAGTGTGGGGCAGGGGGAGGAGTGTGTGTGTGGCCTGTGGAGGCACAGTGTGGGGGCAGGGGGAGAGTGTGTGTGTGGCCTGTGGAGGCACAGTGTGGGGCAGGGGGAGGAGTGTGTGTGCCTGTGGAGGCACAGTGTGGGGCAGGGGGAGCAGTGTGTGTGTGGCCTGTGGAGGCACAGTGTGGGGCAGGGGGAGGAGTGTGTGTGTGGCCTGTGGAGGCACAGTGTGGGGCAGGGGGAGGAGTGTGCCTGTGGCTCACATCGAGGTGCTCTGTGCTCTCTCTCACATCGAGGTGCTCTGTGCTCTCTCTCACATCGAGGTGCTCTGTGCTCTCTCTCACATTGAGGTGCTCTGTGCTCTCTCTCACATCGGGGTGCTCTGTGCTCTCTCTCACATCGAGGTGCTCTGTGCTCTCTCTGCAGTATGACAACCTCCTGAGCCAGTTTGGCTGCTTGCAGGTGTCGGCGTCGTCCTCCTCGCACTCCCTGTCCGCAGCAGATGCCGGCCCGCCCCAGAGGTCAGGCAGCAACATAGAGCAGTACATCCACGACTTGGACACTAATTCTTTTGAACTGGACCTGCAGTTTTCTGAAGATGAGAAGAAGTTGTTACTGGAGAAGCAGGCTGGTGGAAACCCCTGGTAAGGCCCCCAGACCTCAGCAGCAGTCTGTTTAGGAAGGTGTGGCCTGTGGGACAGTGGGACAGCCCAGTGCCTGTGGGTCAGCCCTGCTCCCACTTCCCCCGCTGCCTCCAGTGCTCCAGAAGGAAGTGGGTGTTGAGGGCAGTGGCCCCGGGCTTGAGGGCTCTGGGAACTTTCTGCTCCGCTCACAGACCAGGTGACTGGGCGTTCCCAGTGAGCGTGCAGAGCCACTGCTGGCACCTCGGAGACACCGGGCTTCCCTGAGGTCTGTGCCGGGAGTCATCATCTTCACCTCACCTCTCCCGCAGCCCTGGGGTGTCCCGTGTCTGGGCACGTGCCCCTCAGGAAGGCTGGTGATCTGGACCAGCAGTGCCGGGAATCTGTGTTTCTTGGTGGGCTTGGCTGCCCCTCAGTGTTTTGATGCCCTAAAAAGGGGCTCTTACAAATTTTCATTTTTGTTTATTATTTGAATGATTGAGTGGTGGAGAGACAGAGGTCTTCCATCTGCTGGTTCACTCCCAAAATGCCTGCAGCGGCGGGGCTGGGCCAGGAGCTGCAGCTGGGTCTCGATGTGGGTGGCAGGGACCGGCGCGCTTGAGGAGCTGCTGCCGCCTCTCAAGCTACATGTGAGCGGGCGCCGGCTCAGACTCAGGCAGCATCCAAGCCCAGGCGCTGCGGCGCGCGACCGGCGGTCACGGCACTCACCCCGTGTTCGTCCTTCCTGGGAAGACATCTTGTATGGTCGTTGGCTATTTGTGTAATTTTGCTTGTATTAATCATCTATTTTAGAGGCATAGACACACGCACAATCTTCTGTCTACTGGTTCACATCCTGAATGCTTGAAACAGCTGGGCCTGGGACAGGCTGAAGCAGGGAGGCCGGCACTCACATTGGGTCACCTCTGTGAGCGGCAGGAACCCAAGTACTTCAGCCACCACTTGCTGCCTTCCAGGGTGTGCAGGAAGCTGGACTTGGGAGCCAGGACTCGGGTCAGGTGCTCTAATAAGGGGTGGAGGCATTTCACAGGGCATCGCAAATGCTGGACCTGGTGCCCACCCCTTGTGTTACATCCTCTTTCCATGGAATTTAGGAGACATACATAGGTGTATAGAAGACGTTTTCTTTAGTGTGCTGCGCTTCTCCTGGGGAGGCGCAGGTTCTGGCGCACCCTACTCCATCCCTGTTCCTGCTGCAGGTCTTCCATCTCTGCTAGTTGGCGAGGGCGTCTCCACTGCGGCCTTCGTGCCTGAAGCTGCGTGTGTTCTGTGCTTCCACCCTCTGTGTAGCAGGGAAGCACCAGGGTTCTGGGGTTCTGTGTATAGATGGAATAAGGCAGGAGGGACAACACACAGGACTCAGGGAACTTAGTGGGGAGGGGATGAGCACTCAGCTACGCCCCCGCTGAGGATGGAGAAGGAAGTCACATGTGGAGATTAGCATTTCATGTAGAAAAAGTGAGCATTAGCCGGCGCCGCGGCTCAGTAGGCTAATCCTCCGCCTAGCGGCGCCGGCACACCGGGTTCTAGTCCCGGTCGGGGCGCCGGATTCTGTCCCGGTTGCCCCTCTTCCAGGCCAGCCCTCTGCTGTGGCCAGGGAGTGCAGTGGAGGATGGCCCAGGTGCTTGGGCCCTGCACCCCATGGGAGACCAGGAAAAGCACCTGGCTCCTGGCTCCTGCCATCGGATCAGCGCGGTGCGCCGGCCGCAGCGCGCCGGCCGCGGCGGCCGTTGGAGGGTGAACCAACGGCAAAGGAAGACCTTTCTCTCTGTCTCTCTCTCTCACTGTCCACTCTGCCTGTCAAAAAAAAAAAAAAAAAAAAAAAGAAAAAGTGAGCATTATTTTACGATTCTGGGAGTTTGTTTGTCCTTGAACTTATGTTTCCTAATGTGAGTACATACTGAGCAGGAAGAAAGGATTTTGGTCAAAACAGATGGAGCAGTGCGGGGCGCAGCTTCCGGGGCCGTGTGCACAGTGGGGCAGCTGTCAGTCTAGTGTGGGGCTGCAGCCCTTCTGAAGGCACCAGTGCCTCTCTGGCCTGCACTGGTGCTGAGTGGGCAGAGAACGTGGGCATCCAGTCAGGACACGCTTCTGCGATGGGACCCAGTCAGGACACGCTTCTACGATGGGACCCAGTCAGAACACGCTTCTACGATGGGACCCAGTCAGGACACGCTTCTACGATGGGACCCAGTCAGGACACGCTTCTACGATGGGACCCAGTCAGGACACGCTTCTACGATGGGACCCAGTCAGGACACGCTTCTACGATGGGACCCAGTCAGGACACGCTTCTACGATGAGATCCAGTCAGGACACGCTTCTACGATGAGACCCAGTCAGGAGTGTGTGTGACAGTGCTGAGCTGTGGCTCTAGTGCTCCCTGTCTGTCTCCTAGTACACAGGGGTTGTCCAGCAGTGTGTGTGACAGTGCTGAGCTGTGGCTCTAGTGCTCCCTGTCTCTCTCCTAGTACACAGGGGTTGTCCAGCAGTGTGTGTGACAGTGCTGAGCTGTGGCTCTAGTGCTCCCTGTCTGTCTCCTAGTACACAGGGGTTGTCCAGCAGTGTGTGTGACAGTGCTGAGCTGTGGCTCTAGTGCTCCCTGTCTCTCTCCTAGTACACAGGGGTTGTCCAGCAGTGTGTGTGACAGTGCTGAGCTGTGGCTCTAGTGCTCCCTGTCTGTCTCCTAGTACACAGGGGTTGTCCAGCAGTGTGTGTGACAGTGCTGAGCTGTGGCTCTAGTGCTCCCTGTCTGTCTCCTAGTACACAGGGGTTGTCCAGCAGTGTGTGTGACAGTACTGAGCTGTGGCTCTAGTGCTCCCTGTCTGTCTCCTAGTACACAGGGGTTGTCCAGCAGTGTGTGTGACAGTGCTGAGCTGTGGCTCTAGTGCTCCCTGTCTGTCTCCTAGTACACAGGGGTTGTCCAGGAGTGTGTGTGACAGTGCTGAGCTGTGGCTCTAGTGCTCCCTGTCTGTCTCCTAGTACACAGGGGTTGTCCAGCAGTGTGTGTGACAGTACTGAGCTGTGGCTCTAGTGCTCCCTGTCTGTCTCCTAGTACACAGGGGTTGTCCAGCAGTGTGTGTGACAGTGCTGAGCTGTGGCTCTTGTACTTCCTGTCTGTCTCCTAGTACACAGGGGTTGTCCAGCAGTGTGTGTGACAGTGCTGAGCTGTGGCTCTAGTGCTCCCTGTCTGTCTCCTAGTACACAGGGGTTGTCCACCAGCTACTTGCTGCAGTGTGGGCCCTGTCATTTTCACATCTGATGGGATATGTCTTCTCCTGTCGTTTCTAGAATTTTCTCAAGTTGGTTTATGGTATGAAAATGTGAATTTCTGGGAATTAATAAGTTTGTTCTCAGTATTGCTACACACTCCAGCGATCAATTCTCAGTGAAACCTGCTGTGATCTCTGTGACTTTGTCTAGTCAGTCACTGTATTGAAATCTTGATGTTTTCTTGGCCTGTGTGGAAATAGGAGCACAACAAGAGTCTGTGCATCTGTGGGCTTGCTTTGCAATCATTTTTTTTTTTTAAGATTTATTTTTTATTTATTTGAAAGGCACAGTTACATAGAGAGAGAGGGAGAGACAGAGATCTTCCATTCACTGGTTTATTTCTTTTTGAAAGGGAGAGTGACAGAGGGAGAGATTGATCTTTTTATTATTTTTTTTTTGTAAGATTTTATTTATTAGGCTGGCGCCACGGCTCAGTAGGTTAATCCTCCGCCTTGCGGCGCCGGCACCCCGGGTTCTAGTCCCGGTCGGGGCGCCGGATTCTGTCCCGGTTGCTCCTCTTCCAGGCCAGCTCTCTGCTGTGGCCAGGGAGTGCAGTGGAGGATGGCCCAGGTGCTTGGGCCCTGCACCCCATGGGAGACCAGGAAAAGCACCTGGCTCCTGGCTCCTGCCATCGGATAAGCGCAGTGCGCCGGCCGCGGCGGCCATTGGAGGGTGAACCAATGGCAAAGGAAGACCTTTCTCTCTGTCTCTCTCTCTCACTGTTCACTCTGCCTGTCAAAAAATAAATAAATAAATAAAATATTTTATTTATTTATTTGAGAGGTAGAGTTACACACAGTGAGAGGGAGAAACTGAGAGAAAGGTCTTCCATCCATTGGTTCATTCCCCAAATGGCCCAACGGTTGGAGCTGCGCTGATCTGAAGCCAGGAGCCAGTTGCTTCTTCCGAGTCTCCCATGTGGGTGCAGGGCCCAAGCACTTGGGCCATCTTCTACTGCTTTCCCAGGCCACAGCAGAGAGTTTGATCGGAAGAGGAGCAGCCGAGACTAGAACCGGCGCCCATATGGGATGATATGGCCGCAAGTGGAGGATTAACCTACTGCGCCACAGCGCTGGCCCCAGATTGATCTGTCATTTCCTGCTTCATCCCCTGAATGCCTGCAATAGCCTGGCCATGGAGCTGGCCCTGTGATGCGTGAGCCAGGGCCCATCGTGGTGTCTTAACCTTTGCACCAATGGCCACCCTGGAGCACTGTTTGAGTCTCATGGACTCTTGTTCTTGTTTGGAGCCATGTGGCAGAGGTGCTGTGTCGGAACACGTTGGGGAGGTGGCGCTGTGCCATAGCAGGTGAGGCTGCCACTTGCAGTGCTGGCATCCCATATGGGTGCCGGTTTGAGTCCCGGCTGCTCCACTTCTGATGCAGCTCTATGCTGTGACCTGGGAAAGCAGTGGAAGATGGCCCAAGTCCTTGGGCCCCTGCACCCACGTGGGAGACCTGGAAGAAGCTCCTGGCTCCTGGCTTCAAATCAGCACATCTCTGGCCATTGCGACCAATTGGGGAGTGAACCAGCAGATGGAAGACCTCTCTCTGCCTCTCCTTCTCTGTAACTCTGCCTTTCAAATAAATAAATCAATCTTTAAAAAAAAATAACACAGTTGGAGCCAATGGCACCAAGTAGAGCCAGGTGACCTGAGTTCTGTGAAGCCGTGTGCTTGTCAGAAGTGATGGCTTTTATTGACGTCTGTGTGGTGGTACGGGAGTTGTGGGTGGGCACTGGGGCTGCTAGCCCCGGTGTTGCTGACTGCTCGCCCTGCTCAGGGAACCCCAGACTGCGTGGCCGTATGGCCAGCACTTCTCTTGAACGTGCTAGGAACGAGCTTGTCACTTGGTCACTTCCAGGCAGACAACGGGTGGTATGTACATCATCACTACAATTGAAATCTGGAGGTGAAAATGGGGATTTTGGTAGATAGCACCCATCACTGTGAGCTTGACGTCTCCCCAGGGCTCGTCCTTGAGCAAGGCAGTGACAGCGGTGACGATCTTTCACAGGACAGGTGAGCCTCTTCCAGGTGGCGTGTGCGAGGCTGTGAACTGTGGCGAGTAGAGTGCAGGTGGCCTGAGCTCAGTGTCACTGCATCTGAGGCTCCAGTTCTGCATCACAGCTCATCTCCTTGAAGCTGCTGCTTAGTCTCGGTGCTTGTTAAAGATCGTTCGCAGAATCCCCTCACGCTAGTGAGCCGCGGCGCCGGCCAAGGTCTTCCTTTTGCTGTTGGTTCACCCTCCAGTGGGCGTGGTGGCCGGCGCACCGTGCTGATCCGAAGGCAGGAGCCAGGTGCTTCTCCTGGTCTCCCATGGGGTGCAGGGCCCAAGCACTTGGGCCATCCTCCACTGCACTCCTGGGCCACAGCAGAGAGCTGGACTGGAAGAGGGGCAACCGAGACAGAATCCGGTGCCCTGACTGGGACTAGAACCCGGTGTGCCAGTACCACAAGGTGGAGAATTAGCCTAGTGAGCCGCGGCGCCGGCCCCTGCTCCACTTCTGATCCAGCTCTCTGCTATGGCCTGGGAAAGCAGTAGAAGATGGCCCAAGTCTTTGGGCCCCTGCACCCACGTGGGAGACCTGGAAGAAGCTCCTGGCTCCTGGCTTCAAATAACCTCAGCTCTGGCAGTTGCTGCCATCTGGGGAGTGAACCAGCAGATGGAAGCCCTCTCTCTCTCTCTCTCTCTGCCTCTGTGTAGCTCTGCCTTTCAAATAAATAAATAAATGTTTAAAAATAGCAGAATGCTCAACAGTGCCATACTCTGTGTTAAATAATTGTCTTTGGAAAATACTGTTTTTTCTTAATATGTAATGGGTTTACTTTTTAAAAAAGTTTTATCTGTTTTAATTATTTGACCAGCAGAGACACAGATACCCTCCAACTGCTGGTTCTCTCCCCAGAAGCCTGCTGCAGCTGGCGCTGGGTCAGTCCAAGGCCAGAATCTTGGAATGCAGTCTGGGTCTCACACCTGGCGGCCGGGATCCAAATACTCGAGCCATCACATGCCACCTCCCAGGGTGTGCACTAGCAGGAAGCTGGAACTGGGAGTGGAGCCAGGACTCGAACCCAGGCTCTCGGATATGAGATGCAGTCGTCCCAAGTAACATCTTAACCACTGTGCCAAATGCTTCCCCCTATTTTTTTTTTTTTAATTTATTTGACAGGTAAAGTTATAGACTGAGAGACAGAAAGGTCTTCCTTCTGTTGGTTCATTCCTCAAATGGCCGCTATGGCTGGCGCTGTGCCAATCTGAAGCCAGGATCCAGGAGCCTCCTCCTGGTCTCCCATGCAGGTGCAGGGGCCCAAGCACTTGGGCCATCCTCCACTGCCCTCCCAGGCCACAACAGAGAGCTGGACTGGAAGAGAAACAACTGGGACTAGAACCCGGCACCCACACGGGATGCCAGTGCCGCAGGTGGAGGATTAACCAAGTGAGCCACGCACCCCGGTATTGTTTGTTAATGAATTAGATATCTGGAAATGTCTCTCTCAGCGTTCCATGTGGTGTCTGTCAATGGTTGTAGCCCAGAGAAGGGAAAGTTCTTTGGTGTCTTCCATGAAACTTGGGAGTGTGAAGGGCTCCTGAAGGTGGACAGCGGAGGGCTGGCACTGTAGAGCAGGTCAGTGGCCAGCGCCCATCCCCCACTGCACTCTGGGGTTGGGACCTTGCGTGTGGCCTGAGCTTTTTTGGGCATCTCAGGCTCAGGTACTTGAAAATGTCTTTTCAGGGTCTGGGTGGAGTAAGACAAGGGAGCACCCTGGCTTTGGACTTAGTGACAGGGATTCCACGTGGTCACCCCTCGTGAGCCATAAGGCCCTCGGCCCAGTGTCCTCGTCCACGCGGTGCCGGTGAGGAGTTGCCAGGTGGGAAGCCCTGTCTGTGCTGGCATACCAGATGTGGCTCTGAGTCTTCTACCCATGAGGAAGCCAGGACCAAGCCAGCGTGGGGCATCTCTTCAGGAGAGGACATTGACGATTTCAAAGTGAGAATGTGTGAAGTGTTTAACCTTTTGAGAGAAGATCAATAACCAGTGGCAGTTTATAAGCTAATTGGTTAATTAACCAAGCGAGTGGCCACAATGTTGGCAGCAGCATGGAGCCTATCGATCTCTCCCTGCAGCCACAGGGGAGCCGGCGAGCAGGCCGTGCCGGTCTGCCTCCCAGCGTGCAGCGAAGGCTGTGTTGCCTAATCTCTTGCGAGCTTCAGTTCTCTGTCTTGCTTTTTTCTTCCTTAGGCTGAATTTCCAGAACTGAAGCTGCCTCTGAGTACAGATTTCCAAGTCCCTGCTTTGGTGAGGCCTCACTGAGGCCCGGGGCCTGTGCAGGCGCTGCTGCCTTAGTACCCAGGCCGTAGCACTCTGAGCCCCAGGACAGCGGACAAGGGCTGGATTCCATTCCTGTGGGTTACGGCCACTGAGAGCTTCCTCGTGCCACCCATTTCTTCTTTGGAAGTTTTCCTTGCTCAGTTTTCAGTTGAGCTGCGCGACGCTGGGTGGCCCTGGCTGCCCATGCATTGTGCTGGGTCCTCTGTGGGCTGTCTGCTCAAGGTCTTTTCCCGCCTGTTCTCTGGATGATTTTGTTCTCAGCGATGGTTGTTGCTCGGTGTTTGGTGACTTGCTTTCATCTTGGAAGCTGACCCTCTCTTGAAGGTTGAGCAATACCCCATTATCTTCCTGTGGTTCCCTAGTTTGATTTAATGTCTTAAACCACTTGTGCATTGTGGAAGTGGTGACTATAACAACACCAGGAGGGTGCCTCTTTTTTTTTTTTTTTTTTAAGATTTATTTATTTATTTATTTGAAAGAGTTACAGAGAGGTCTTCCTTTTGCTGGTTCACTCCCCAAATGGCCACAATGGCTGGAGCTGGGCCGACCCAAAACCAGGAACCAGGAGCTTCCTCTGGGTCTCTCATGCGGGTGCAGGGGCCCAAGGACTTGGGCCATCTTCTACTGCTTTCCCAGGCCACAGCAGAGAGCTGGACTGGAAGTGGAGTAGCTGGGATTCAAACCAGCACCCATGTGGGATGCCAGCACTGCAGGTGGCGGCTTTCCCAGCTATGCCTCATTGCTGGGCCTGAGGGCTCCTTTTTCTGACCTGTATGGCAAATTTGCCTGGCCATTAGAATTTGGTGGCCGCAGCCCAGCAGTCAGTGAGAGCTTGAACCAGCCTATGCTTAGAGGGACCCTCTGCCTCCCATGTGGACCACCTCCCTATATGAGGTAATTCCTACATCTGCAGTTGGGTCATTTGTGATTATTTGCTTGACATTATATTCCTGTGAAACAGGGCTAATGGTTAGAATGGGCTTTTTGTTGGGCTCTGTGGTTTTATTCCACATATTTTTGTGTTTTGTACTTTCTTTAGTAAAAACCAAATTTTTGAAAACTCATTTATTTGAGAGTAGAGAGAGCATGGTCTTCCTTCTGCTGGTTTGCTCCCCAAACGCCTGCAGTGGCCGAGGGGGGCTAGAGCTGGGAGCCAGGAAATCATTCCAGGTCTCCCAGGTGGGTGGCAGGAGCCTGGCTCCTGGGACCATCGCTTCTGCCTCCTGGCACGTACGTGATGGGTGTTGAGACCTGACCAGGCAAGCCCAGTTGGTTCTGCAGCTCAGGCCCTGGGCGGGTCAGGTTAAGCTTGGTGGGCGGATCTGGTTCTACCAGCTGAGCTAGTCTTGGGCTAAGTGCCCTGACCCCTCAGGGTGTGCGGTAGCAGGAAGCTGGAGCCGGAGCAGGGGATTGAACTTGGGAGCTGTGATGGGAGAGGAGGCCCCACCCAGCCCTGCTTTGTGCTTCTGCTATTCAGCGTGTCCTCATCCTTCTTGGCACAAATCTCCTTGCTGGGTTTCCCTCACGGTCAGCGTTGTGTGAATGAGCGAGCATGTGCGCACGTATGCCTTCAGCACCGCTAAGAGGTGAACCGTGTTTGTCCTCCTGTGGGCCACAGTGCTTTTCTTGTTCAGAACCTCGGCTTGTGTCCTGCAGGCAGGTGCTGATGCTGAGGCCGTGGCGGGGGGGGGGGGGGGGGGGGTCCGGCTGAGCTGGTCCTGTGGCCAGCGCTGGCGGACACATGGGCTGTGCACAGGCGTTTGCAGGTGCTCACGCTGCCTCTCATGCCTTTTTGGATTCAAACGCAGGTTTCCCTAGTAGAGCCTCAGATCAGGAATTTCAGTCAAAGGAGACAGGACACAAGCCAGTAACTTAATTTTAGTCAGATGAGCTGATGCAGCCTATTAACTCTTAGCATTTGCTGGTAACATGTGTAAGCCAGAGTCTCTTCCAAATTCCTCCACACAAGCCAAGTCCAACTCAGCTCTCCCAGAGGGTTGTGACTTTGAACTGCCCTGAGCACTATACCAGTCTTGGCCTCGGGAAGTAACTCAAGGACTGTGATGTGCGTGTTGCCTGTTCCACTCTGCGGCGCCGTCTCCCACCACCTACTCCTGCCATGGAGGCACCGCCCGCAGAGAGGTGCCAGCAGGCACTGTTCCACTCTCTGTAGACTCTGGCCCCACTGCAGATGAGAAGCTCTGTAGGGGGCTGGGGGCTTGGACTGGGCTCCCTTTGGGGTTTTCCCTGCTGTGAAAGGGGGGGAGGGCAAGGGACTCGGGCAGGGGTGCAGTTTCTGAAGGCAGAGCTTTGGAGCCCATCTGCCTGTGGCTCTTGACACTCAATGATTCTTGTTTTCTTCTTTTCATAGGCATCAATTTGTAGAAAATAATTTAATACTAAAAATGGGTCCAGTGGATAAGCGAAAGGTGAGTTGGGGCCCTGCCCCTGGCAAAGGAACCTGTCTTCCTGCAGGCTGGGCCTGGGGTCCCTCCCTCCTTGGGCTCTGGGCGGACTTGCTGCCTGCGCTGCCCTTCCTCTGGAGAGCCTGGAGCCAGCGAGGCGGGGCAGGTTGGGACGACACCGGGCGCGAGTACAGCCAGGCTGCGGCCCTGTGGCTGGCCCAGCAGCCCGGCTGGTGATTTCTACACAAGGCTGGGCCCATTTTCGCAGTTCCTGCTGTGTTGAGGAGGCCGTGTCTCATTGCAAGTGGGGTTTGTTTTTGTTTTTATTTAAACACCTTAGTTTTGTTTCTTGTTAGGTTTTGTGTGTTAGGTGGGTTACTCATGTCAGAACACATGAGACTCAGCTGACACAGGCCCTGTCCAGGCCTGGGCGCCTCGCTGCCCGCTAGAACCCCTGTGACCTTACCTGGCCAAGCAGCAGGCCCGAGCCTCTGTGTCTGTCCACAGTTGCTCACGGGAGCTACGCTGGGCCTGGGTGAGAGGACAGCGACTCGGGGACCATCGAGGCCCGAGGACTGCCGCAGACGCTGCCAGGCCACTCCCGTGCCTTCCTAAAGCAGGGCCTTTCTTTCATGTCAGGGCTTATTTGCGCGACGAAGACAGTTGCTGCTCACAGAAGGGCCACATTTATATTACGTGGATCCTGTCAACAAAGTCCTGAAAGGTGAAATTCCATGGTCGCAGGAGCTCCGGCCAGAGGCCAAGAATTTTAAAACCTTCTTTGTGCACACGGTGAGTCACTCCCGAGGGACGGCAGTCGAGGCCTTGGCGCCTGCGCTGCCGTCACCCCGGGCTTTGGCTCGGGCCAGTCGTCTGCCCTTTCCCCACGTGCCCACGTCCCTGCATTCACAGCCTGGCTCAGGGGAGCTGCCCCGTGCCTCCACCTGGGGAGCCGGGCGGTGAGTCACTTGCCTGTGTGTGGTTTTTGCCCAGATAGGGGTAAAGAGCAGTGCCCTGCTCGTGTGCTTCCGCAAGGCTCTTGCGGTGGCTGGCGGCAGGCCAGGGCTGTCCCTCCCAGGCTGGGTGGGGATGTGGTGAGGCTGCCGAGGACACCGACCGGCTCTTTGTTTGCAGCCTAACAGGACGTATTACCTGATGGACCCGAGCGGCAACGCACATAAGTGGTGCAGGAAGATCCAGGAGGTCTGGAGGCAGCGGTACCAGAGCCACCCGGACGCCGCTGTGCAGTGACAGGGCCTGCGGCCGGGCTGCCCTTCGCTGCCAGGACACGTGCCCCAGCGCGGCTCGGCCGCCTCCCGGGACGCTTCCAGACCACCTGCCAGCCATCTCAAGGGAACGCAGACGGCGGGAACCTTGCAGCTTTTTTATTTAAAAGAAAAGAAGAAAAAAAATATCCAACCACACAAAGAACAAAATCAACAACTAAAAAGGAATTCAGGGTCGCTTCGCTTGCTCTCTGTGCATTATGGAGGCTCCCACGTGCCCTCATGGCCGTGGGGACCCAGCTCCGTGCACGGCAGCCACGTTCCTGGCCGGATTAGTGAACAGACGCAGCGCCTCCAGCTTCTCTTAGCGGCAGTCAGAGTGCACACCGCACCCCCTCTTCCCACGCCAGCCCCGGGCTGCTGCTGCTGTGGCTGAGGGCACAGATGTGTCATTGGTTCTTTCTGCCCCTCCCAGATCATCACAGAACCCCTCACCTGGGAGCTGCCCCGTGCCTCTGCTAGGTGGTCCCCAGCCCTCTGTGGGCTGCAGGGTTCTTTGCTTTTGTGCGTGTGCTCAGTTTCTTGCGTCCCTCGCATGTGGCCCTAGAGGTGTTGTTGGGCTCCTCTCGTGCCCCTGGCATAGCTCTGATGGCAGGATCTCTGTGGTTCCTGCTGTCTGTTGGGCAGGCAGGTTCTTGAGGTAACGTCTAGAGCAGGCTGCTCCAGGTGGGTGGTACTGAGAGTGCCCATTTTCCTCATCCTGTGGCATGGTGTCGGACTCTAGGGCTAGAGAGGGTGCTGTCCCATGTGGGCCTGACTAGTGTCCAGCTGGGTCACTGCACACGAGGTGCAAGCCTGTCCCTTGTGCAGGGGAGGCCAGCAGGTTCTGCAGAGGGTTCAACCAGAGTAGATGACCCAGTGCCTGGTATGGAGGGGCCTTCCTGGGAGTCTCTGGGAAGGCTTAATGAGCAGGCCTCCTGGACTGGCCACAGGAGGCCAAGAGAGAACCCTAGTGTTGGCCCGGGGTGCTTCACAGTCCCCTGCAGATGGCGCTGGGGAGCCAGGCACCCAGCATCACGCGCACCCTGTTACTGCTGTGGTTAAGTATTTGTCAGCTCGCTCAGTTTTTACATCTCCACGTTGAAAATGCAGAAACCTGCTTGTGCTGCCAGGCCATCTAGTCCCATCAGGGGAGACTTGCCCGGAACATTGTTCCTCCCCATCGCACAGGAGGCAAGAACGGCACACTTCGCCCAGGTGTGCCCAGCCTGGCGTCCCCTGCCGGCTTTAGGGCCACCCCCGTGGGGCCTTTGGTGAGGGGACTGCTCTGACACTGAGGCCTTGGGCGCCTCGGTCCTGTGCTTCCTGGCAGGGAGAGCTGCTGAGGTCCTGGCGTGGCTTGGTTGTCTCTCTCCTTCTCTAGGTTGTCCTGGAGGGCAGCCCTGAGTTGCCGAGGAGGGCAGCAGGTGCCGCTCATGGAAGCGCTGACTCATGGGTCCCCCGGGAGCGCCCGGCCTCGTTTCTCACTTCCACAGAGGCAGCCGCAGGGGTCTTCACGGAAGGTTCTCCCCTGACTCCCACCTCTTGTCTGTCGGGCCCAAGTTGAGAGGAAAGTTTATTCTCAAGCTGTTTACCAAGGGTGGCTTCTTGAAAACTGGGGGCTTGGGGGGGAGCCGAGGCGCCCCCAGGCTTCCCAGCCGTTTCTGCCTGGGTCTTGTCCACACTGTGTGTGAGCTGTGCGCCAGCTGGATTGTGTGGAAGCCTCACCTGCCCTTGGCGTGCCCCTGGGAGCAGGCCACCGAGAGGGCCTGTGGCTGGAGGCCCAGCTTCTCTCCTGGCTCTTGGAAAGGCTGTCCTGTGCTGGGTGAGTCTCCTTAGGAGTCTCTGTTCAAGCGCACTGCCCTGTCGTTTTGCTGTCTCAGAATGCCCTGTGTCTGTGTGCAGTGGCGGTGTTCCCACAGGCGCAGGAAGCTGCCGCCCCCGGGCCTCTGCTCGCAGAGCAGGCAGTGCCGGGAAGGCCACGGCTTTCACGAGAGCACTTGGCCAGCTCCTCGGGGGAAATCTGGTCGCATCCTTCCCTCTGGATAGCGCCACTACCTCCTGCGCTTCACCTCGGAAACCACAGACGTAGAGTTCAGGGGCGAGCTGACAGCTGAAGCGACCAGCCCTGCCTGTGCCGACGACGGCTGAGCCCTCCTCCGGCCGCTCTTCCTCAGAACCCCTCTCCCCAGCTTCTGTTTGAGTGTGCAAGGCCCACGCACATGTTCTTTCCCAGCTCTTCTCACTTTCACCCAGCCACCCGTAAGGCCTTGGCGGCACACAGGTGCCTTACACTATGAGTAGACACGGACGTGTGGACATACGAGTATGGATCAGTCCAAGATGAGAACGCAGTGCCCTGTAGTCTGATGGGTCAGGAGCCGGCAAGGACAGGTGTCCAGGCGAGAGCACACCCTCCCGGCCCCTCCTCAGAGGAGACTGGTCGCGGCGGCTGTAACAGCCCACTGTGCCTTGCCTTTCCCCAGGGACACAGAGGAAGCCGGGGTGGGAGTTGCTTCCTCCCCTCTTTCTGTGGTCCGGCCAGGGCGGTGACGCCCGTGTGGAGCACGGAGCTGCTCGGCCCCTGGAAGGGTGTGTGTGCTGCTGGAGTTTGTCCCACACTTGTTAAATGTGTGCTCTGAGAAAGAGGGCTCGTGTTGCCATGCCAAAGCTGATGGGGACTTCACCTCTGCCTGCCCCTTTGGGCCGCTTCTGTGGTATTTGTGGCCTGTGCCTGAAGGAATTGTGGAAATAGCCCCAGCCAGCACACGGGCTAATTCTGTGCTTTCTTAAAAGTGACATCTGTTTTTGCTTTTGTTTTTTGATCCACTGTGGGCTGTGCACCCAGGGAAGACCCCTGTGGATGCTGGTCTGCAGCCTGCCCCTCCCTGCCCCCACACGTTTGTCTGCTGAACTGAACTGGGGACACACAGCGCGTACCCTTTGTGTCCGGCTTCTCTCACAAGCTTGTCTCCAGCGTCTTCCCGCGGCAGGACCCATTCTCGGAAGACGGCTTCTGATTCCCGTGGAGCTGATGGCTGTCCATCTTACCCTGGCCGCTGCCCGCTCCCCTGTGAAACACTCAGATGGTTCCTTGTTGAAATAACGCTGTGACGAATGTGCTTACAGACCTTGGGTTTCCACTCCGCTTTCCCTCCCCTCGGTGCCTAGAAGTGGTATTTTTGGGTCAAAGAGTTCGTTCATTTCAAAGATGCTGCTCTCTCCTTGGACGCTTAGATGCCCAGAGTTCAGGAATAGAACCCCTTAGTTGTGTCCGACAGATTCTGAGCAGATGCTTTCTCATCAGCTGTGTGTTCCAAAGACCGCGTTTCGTTCATGCTCGGGCGCACCTGGGACAGGTTTTCCTGGAGCCGGCCCTTCTCAGTGCAGACCCCGTTAGGCGTGCATGCTGGTTCTCTTCCACCCTTGCTGCTGTGGCTTCCCAGGGCGTGGCGGTGTCTCCCATCCTGCACTTTGTGTCCACAACGGTACTGAATTTGCATCTGCACGGTCAGCAGAGATAACAAGTGTTGACCTGACCTCGCCGTGTGCTTGGTGGGTGACTTGTAATGGAGTTTATAGCCTCAGACAGTACACTGGGCCGTTTGGAACCCGTAGCAGAGCCAAGGCCCCCCTGGAAACCGTGCGGATGATGGGGCCTTACAAATGTGCATTTGTGTCCCCTCCCCCCGGAAGGTCCCTGGTCAGGCTTTCTCCAGCAGGTGCGGCTTCCGGGCCGCCTCCCCGCCCCCTGCCCACGGTGTTGCAGGCTGCCCCGTCGTCTTCAAGTCAAAACCACCCCAGTTTGGTTGCATCGGTTATTTCTCCGCATTAGCTGAGGCCCGTTGATTGCGTGAGATTCTTGAAGGCACCATGCTCAGTGCTGGTCGACTCCCTTGGCGCCTGGAGCCCCTTTTGCCGCTGGCCCACAGACCTCAGAGCCTGCAGCTGCTCAGAGAGTGGTGTGCAGACGCTGTGTCCTTGGAGAAGTCACCACACTTTGCATTGTGTCCTTTCACAGACGCTGACTCTACACACAAGCCCAGCATCAGGGCAGGCGGCACTCCCCAGCCTCTGGGGAGGGGACGGATTCCAGCAGGGAGCAGAGGAGCACGGTGGGGAGCGGGATGGGCCCGGCCTGCATGGTGCCTGCAGAACACACACACAGGGCAAACCGTGCGCCCAGGCTGTCCCAGCTTCTGGCTCAGCGTGAACAGGCCGTTCTGCTGGTGAAAGTTCTATGACGTTGGCAACAACTTAGCAACGTGGCGGGATGACCAGTGGCCTGCGAGCGGTCCCTCCGGTCAAGTGGCAGGCGGTCAGAACACGTGTAATATTCTCTACCTGGTCTGTAGCTGTAACTGTGATGTACAGGCAAAGCAAAAATTTTTAAAAAGTATGAAACAAATAATGCAATGATATTAGGATTTACACTTTTGTATTTTTATTCTTATATAAGGTTATTTGCCGGCTAGTGTTGGCCTCTAGTTCAGTCTGTTATTTAAATTCTAATATATGAATTATTTGGATTGAATTCATGTTCGGGGCCACGTTGTTGTATGTATTGATGTACAGCCTTGAATGTGAATAATTATTGTAAACTATATTTTACAATCTTTTTTTTCCTGGCTTTATTATATAAATTTTCTATTTGGTCATTGATTTAATCATCATAATTTAATGAGTCTGTTTATTCTTTCTTTCAAATATTTGTGCTGTAGATGTAGTTACTGGATGATGAATTTTCCTCGTATGCTCGGTAGTCTTGTAATAAAAAGCATGTAGCGTGTAGCCGTCCGCTGGCGTGCCTCTTCCTTGGGGCGGGGGCCGGGCCCCGACCCGCAGCCTGCGGCCGCGCGAGCCCGCCGCGAACTCGCCTCCGGACCACGCGCGCGCCGCGGCCGGAAGCGGGTACGGCCGGCTGCTTTTCCGGACCGGAACTTCCGCCTCCTGCGTGACGCCGCGGAGGGCGCTTTAGGAAGGCGGACCTGTGGGCGGGACGGAGCGCGGAGGACACTATTAAAGGCGGAACGCTTCCGGTGGAGGTGCGCTGTGGCGGGGCTTGCTGGGATCATGGCGGAGAATCACTGTGAGCTGCTGCCGCCGGCCCCGGGCGGCCTCGGGGCGGGGCTGGGAGGCGGCCTGTGCCGCCGCTGCAGCGCGGGGCTCGGCCCCCTAGCTCAGCGGCCCAGCTGCGTGTCCAAGTGGGTCCGGCTCAACGTCGGCGGCACCTATTTCCTCACCACCCGGCAGACGCTGTGCCGGGACCCGAAGTCCTTCCTGTACCGCCTGTGCCAGGCCGACCCCGACCTGGACTCGGACAAGGTGAGGGCCCGCGGGCCAGGGCGGCCGGGCCCCGCCTCACACCGCCACCCCACCCCCGCCCGGGCGGGCGCGGCCCGGAGCCCCCAGACCCGCCGCCCGGGAGCCTCTCCCTTTCCGGGTCTCGCACTCTGCGTGGATCTGCCTGGGGGGGGGGGGGCGCGGAGCCCTCGCGTTCGTCTCGTTTTCTCGCGTCCCGGACGCTCTGCCGGCGCGGGAGTGGACACGCGTGGCCTGCCCTCCCTGGTGACTTGCATTTAGCGAGTTGCGCCCCAGCTCTCGATGCGCGGCGCGCGCCCACTCGGCGGCCGGAGGCGACGGTGCTGCGGCTGAGGGCCGGGGGCTGTCGCGGGCGGGGGGAGCCTTTGCCAGAGCGGCTTCCCGAGCCGGCTGTCGTCTGCCTGCCCGCGCAGGGGGCCCGCGCCCGGCATAGTCGGCGGCTTCTTGTCCCTGCTGGGTTTGAACGCGCACGGTGCTGTGCAGGTGGCGCTGGACGCGGGCCGTGGGAGACACCTGGGGAGCTGTGCAGGGCTGAAGAGGGGTCGCCTGCCTCTTGCTAGGCAGCGCCCGGGTCTCCTGTGCCTTGCCAGCCTGGCGCTCGCCACGCGGGTGGCTTCCCAGAAACACGGGGACCCCTCTGAAGGTGCAGGAGCCTGGCAGAGACCGGGGCTAGCGTGGCGCCGCCGGACATCAGCAGACCCTCGGCCGTGGGTGCGGGTTCGGGCGAGACCCTGCTGCGACCAAGCCCTGTGCTCGGAGAAGTGGCCTCGCAGACGCCCGGCGGCTCCTCCACGGTGTGGGCGCGCGTTCTACTCCTGGTTTCTCTCGAAGCAGTCGCGTTCCGGGCTCATTCACTGGCCTTCCTGCGAGTGCTCCTGTGTGGTGAAGTTAGTCGGATTTTAAATTGCTCTTGGGGGCGGTGCCTGTCCAGTCCGCGCTGCCCATGTGTCTATTTCTTAAGACTGTGTAAAAATCACGCTGAACTCTGAGAGGAGCCCTCCGTGGGGCGGTCCTTGGTCTGCAAGGTTGTATCTCTGTTAGAGTTGCCCCCGCCCCATTCTTGTCCGTTTAACCAATTTGGTTTCCAGATTGTAAAACCGAAGTTCAGGACAAGGTGGCACTGTGGCGGCCGCAGCGGCCGGCGGCTGGGCGGTGGTCAGGAAGGGTCAGTCTCCCTGGCGGTGATGTTTGGAGGGAGCAGGGTGCTGAGGTGAGGAGACGCGGCTGTGATTAAGCCTCCCCGAGGTCCTGCAGGGTCATTAGATCCCGCGTGGGCAGAGGTGGAGTGGGAGGCCGTCAATGACAGCGCAGAAGGCAAACAGGATGTTGAATCAGGCCCGCGCTAATGGAAGGATGCCTGGCAGGTGTGTGGACCAGGCCTGCGATCGGGGGCAGGGAACTGGGTGCAGATTTGAGGGGGAGCCCCGCGAAGGCCGGGGTCACCGTAGGAGAGCTGGGTGGGGAGCCTGCAGACCCCCACTCTCCCACGCACACCCTGGGCCCGCTCCGGGCCACGCGGCCTTGATGCTCGCTCTGGATGGCTGGCGTGTGGCTTCTCGCTTCCTCCCGGCCTTCCTGCGGCGGGGACCGTGGCTCCTCCCAAGCTGCCCAGCACACTTTGTCAAGGCCTGGGACTGGTCTTGCTGGGGCCAGGCGTCGGGAGCGGGGCAGCTGGTTCTGGGAGCACCGCCCTGCTGCCCTGTGCTGCGCGTGAGGGGCGCAAGGGAAACGCGAGTGCCGCTCCTGCTGGGGCTCTCCTGCCTGGGGGTCGTGTCTGAGCCGGCTCTGCGGAACACGAACAGGGCCGCGGGCCCAGCTCCGGGCTGCAGCTGCAGCGGCGCCCTGGGTCTGGAGGATGGCGTGGGCACGGGTGGTGGTGGCAGGTGTAGAGGCAGCTTGGCTAGAGGACGGGTGGTGACCGAGGAAGGAAGTGGCACGTCCTGCTCCGTGTCGCCGACTCGGAAGTGACAAGCGCGCTTGTCCCCTGCCTGCCAGCGCCCTGCGTGCCAGGGAGAGTTGCGTGGGCCCAGTGTGCATCTGCGAGTGGGTGTCGGGCACGGATGCAAGGATGTGGCTGTCCCTGTGTCCTGGGCCTGCTTGGGGTCGGGCTGGTTTTCCCAGGGCCCGTGGTCGCCGTGGTGTCGGGCGCCTCCTGGGAAAGCCTCAAGACCTGAGCCAGGCCAGCGCGTGAGAAACTGGGCCTTTCTGGGACGTGGGGCTTGGCCTGAAGCAGTCTCCCCGCGTGTCTGAGGCACACGGTTCCCTTCTGCCTTGGGCCACGTGTGTCCAGCGGTGCCCGCGGCGGGCGTGTGGCTGACGCTGCTCTGCACGGGGAACCCAGACAGTGAGGTTCAAGCAGCAGAAATGGGTGAAAAGGTAGTGGACGTGTGCCGCGTGCCCCCAGAGTGCCCTCAGAGGGCCGTGGTGCTGGCGTCAGGGCAGGGAGGGAGCTGCCGGGTGCCTCACCTTGGCTGCACACTCAGCCAGGAGTCGTGGCTGCCATCCTGGGAGTCGACTCTGCCTGGCGCTGTTGGGGTGGGTGTCTGGGCCAGGGTGCCCACAGGCTGCCCCCGTCCTGTGGCTGCCATCCTGGGAGTCGACTCTGCCTGGCGCTGTTGGGGTGGGTGTCTGGGCCAGGGTGCCCAGAGGCTGCCCTGTCCTGTGCTTGAGTGGACAGTTCTCCGTGGACTGCAGCAGGCCCGGAAGAGTCCATGCCGAGTTCGGTGGGGTGGAGCCTTTTCCTGGTAGTGGATTAGACTTGGGGCTCGAGAAGCCTAGTTGAACTCTGCTGTGTGGCGTGGGGTGGGTGGATGGGCCTGTCTGAGCTTCAGCTTCTAAAGCTAAGGCGGTGCCCCCTCGCGGAGCGGTCGCCATAGCTGAGGAAGGAGGAGAGTGTCCACCCTCGTGCCCAGTGCCTGGCGCCGCGCGAGTGCAGCAGGGCCTGTGGGTGTCGGTTATGCGCACTCATCTCTGTAGACCTGGTGCTGGCGGCAGCTGCATCGTGTGTGGCAGAGTCGTCCCCCTTGCTTTACCTGCTGCCCCTCCCCTCCCTGGAGTCGCTGGACACCAGAGGGACAGCCCCCAAGGTGGACGCTTTGGGCCTCCGGGCCGCGGTTGCTGTGCGTGTTGGGGCAGTCACAGGTGTCTGGGAGGCGTCCCTGTCTGCGCAGTCTCATTCTGGTGGCATCTCGCTGCCCAGCAGCGGGGCCTCCCTGATCCTTGGCCGGCTGGGGAGGGGTCTGGAGGCGCTGTGCTGTGCACTCCGCGCTGCCGTTGGCCATGCCGGGTTTCTCGAACAGGAGGGGAGCGGCAGGAGTGCTGGGAAGTCCTGCGAGGGACGAGGGCTGGTGCTGTGGGGCTGCCATGAGGACAGCTGGTGGCGAGTGCCTGGGCACTGCTCGGCACCGGCGAGCACCCTGGCTGGGGCATCGTGCCAGCGTGGAGGGACTCAGACCTGGGCCAGGAGGAGCCTCACCGCGAGGCGGAGGCGTGTTTCTTGGATGCCGGCAGTCTGTGGTGCCGCACCCTCACACCAGCACCATGGGGTGCACCTTGAGTGTCCCTAGGGACAGAGCCACTGAGACGTTCAGCAGATGGACATCCCCTTGCCTTGTGACGGCAGCCTGCGCAGGTGGCCTGTGGCCCTGCCTGCGACATCCCCTCTCAGAGGCAGGCCCGGGGGCTGCCTCGGGGTGCGGTGCAGCTGAAGTCTCCTGCAAAGCAAGCAGTGTGCTGTGGGGCAGACCTCGGCGCTGCTGGGAGCCCTGGGAGCACGTCTGAGAAGCCCCGTGTCCCGGCATGAGCCCACTCCACGCTGTGCCCTGTTGAGCTTTGTCTGAGTCACGGAGACCACTCCTGCCGAAATTCTAGTTTTTCAGCTGCACCCAGTGGGGCGCCGGGGCCGCGGGAGGGCTGTGTGATCTGGAGCCCCTGCTGCCCTTCATTCCTCGTGCGCTGGGCAGGGCCGGTGTCTGGGTGCACACGGGCAGTGTGGACGCTCCCTCAGGAAGAGGCAGGAGGCCTGGGTGAGGCCAACGTGGTTGGGAGGAGGCGTAGGGCTGGGAGCTGCAGCCGGGGTCCCGGGGCCTGGAGTTCCGGCCCCGTCCGGCCCCGCTCTGCAGATCCAGGAGCTGGCCCGTGGGGCTCAGTGACCTCATTTATAATTGGAGACGTCTGAGGCCTCTTCTGGGTCAGGGAGATGACAGATCGGTACAAAGTGGAGGTGAAGGTTTAAGTGCAAATTAGAAATCAAGTGACTTGAAGTGGATCATTCCAGAATAACAACTGTTTTAATAGGGGTGACGACAGATTTTTTTTTTTTTTGAATTTTTGACAGGCAGAGTGGACAGAGAGAGACAGAGAGAGAAAGGTCTTCCTTTGCCGTTGGTTCACCCTCCAATGGCCGCCGCTGCAGCCGGCGCACCGTGCTGATCCGAAGGCAGGAGCCAGGATCCAGGTGCTTTTCCTGGTCTCCCATGGGGTGCAGGGCCCAAGCACCTGGGCCATCCTCCACTGCACTCCCTGGCCATAGCAGAGAGCTGGCCTGGAAGAGGGGCAACCGGGACAGAATCCGGCGCCCCAACTGGGACTAGAACCCGGTGTGCCGGCGCCGCAAGGTGGAGGATTAGCCTATTGAGCCACAGCGCCGGCTCGGGGTGACGACAGATTTTGACACAGAAAGTTGGTGCGTTTGGGTTTCAGCGGGGAGCTTGCTTGCAGAATGCATTTCCTCTGGGCTGGGCTCAGGCCTTGTCTCCTGCGGCCCACGGGCCTGATGTTTCTGGGCACAGGTGTCCCTGAAGCGTGTGTGGCCCCAGTGAGACGTGTCCAGTCGCTCCCCTGTAGGACCTTGCCCGAGAGCCCGGCTCCACACCCTCATTCTCAAGACCCTGGGGGGAACGGGCGGCCACGTGGGGTGGGGAGAGCTGTTGCCCAGAGGCTGATGGGGGGCGGGGGGGCACAGTGGCCCAGCCCTTACCTCTGAGTGATCCTGTGTTAGCCACGAACACGGACTCGGGAGGCTGGCTCGGCGGCTGCTGGTCAGGGTTCCTTGCGCCCCACCCTTGCCCACTAGCTACCCTCGAGGCACATCTGCAGGCCCCTCTTCTGTGTGACCAGGCTGCTAGCTGCGGCCTGGAAGTGGCCCTCCCCACCTGCTGACTCAGGGCCCTCCGTCGGCTTCCCGAAGACTGGTGCCCCCATGGGCCCAGGCGTCCCGCCCTTCCGGCATGTGGGTTGATAAGGGCGCAGGTGGTGGGGCTTGGCTCTCATTAAACGCTCAAGAGCTGAGTCCAGTAAGTCCTTTTCTTATGCCTTTGAGGGGAGGTGTGGTTTTCAAAGCCAGCACCACCACAAGTAGGTCAGATGCCAGTTCAGCGAGCGGCGGGCACAGCCAGGGAGGGAAAGGGATTGTCGAGACAGCGGTCTTCACTCCGGCTCTTTGACAAGACCCAGTTTGCCCCTCTGCAGACGCGGAGCACATGTTTGTTACATAAATCACAGGAAGGGCGGCGGAGACAGGGAGGGCTGTGGTCTGCCTGGGCACAGGAGCCCCGTGAGCTCGTCCTCCACGTGGCAGACTCTTGGAACACGGTGAGTCGGGGGCTGTGCCCCAGCTGGCCCTGTGTCCCGGGAGAGTCCTCTGGCAGCGTCTGTGTAAGCAGGAGACCCTCGTCCCGAGTGGCGATGCTTTCCGAGTTCTGTGTTTTTCTTCATCTGTGCATTAAGATGGCGGCCCCCCAGCTCCGTCCCTCACACCAGGACCCGAAGTGTCGAGGCCCCGGCTCCTGTGCCCAGTGTGCCCTGCAGCTCCGTCCTAGAGGGCAAGGCAGGGTGCAAGTGAGCGTCAGCCGTGGGGCGCGGTGCCCACTCCGGGCACATCTTGTGGATGTGCAGCCTCAGGAAGAGCCTGGTGAGGACAGGCGCTTCAGAAGGCCCCGCGGTCCCCTCCAGGCCCCACTGTCCCCTCCAGGCCCCGCTGTCCCCTCCAGGCCCCACTGTCCCCTCCAGGCCCCGCTCTCCCCTCCAGGCCCCGCTCTCCCCTCCAGGCCCCACTGTCCCCTCCAGGCCCCGCTGTCCCCTCCAGGCCCCACTGTCCCCTCCAGGCCCCGCTCTCCCCTCCAGGCCCCACTGTCCCCTCCAGGCCCCGCTCTCCCCTCCAGGCCCCGCTCTCCCCTCCAGGCCCCACTGTCCCCTCCAGGCCCCACTGTCCCGTCCAGGCCCCACTCTCCCCTCCAGGCCCCGCTGTCCCCTCCAGGCCCCGCTCTCCCCTCCAGGCCCCACTGTCCCCTCCAGGCCCCGCTCTCCCCTCCAGGCCCCACTCTCCCCTCCAGGCCCCACTGTCCCGTCCAGGCCCCACTGTCCCCTCCAGGCCCCGCTCTTCCCTCCAGGCCCCGCTCTCCCCTCCAGGCCCCGCGGTCCCCTCCAGGCCCCGCTGTCCCCTCCAGGCCCCGCTCTCCCCTCCAGGCCCCGCTCTCCCCTCCAGGCCCCACTGTCCCCTCCAGGCCTCCTGTCCCCTCCAGGCCCCGCTCTCCCCTCCAGGCCCCGCTGTCCCCTCCAGGCCCCGCTCTCCCCTCCGGGCCCCGCTCTCCCCTCCGGGCCCCACTGTCCCCTCCGGGCCCCACTGTCCCCTCCGGGCCCCGCTCTCCCCTCCGGGCCCCACTGTCCCCTCCAGGCCCCGCTGTCCCCTCCAGGCCCCGCTCTCCCCTCCAGGCCCCACTGTCCCCTCCAGGCCCGACTCTCCCCTCCAGGCCCCGCTGTCCCGTCCAGGCCTCGCTCTCCCCTCCAGGCCCCGCTCTCCCCTCCAGGCCCCGCTCTCCCCTCCAGGCCCCGCTGTCCCCTCCAGGCCCCACTGTCCCCTCCAGGCCCCGCTCTCCCCTCCAGGCCCCACTGTCCCCTCCAGGCCCCGCTGTCTCCTCCAGGCCCCGCTGTCTCCTCCAGGCCCCGCTGTCCCCTCCAGGCCTCCTGTCCCCTCCAGGCCCCGCTCTCCCCTCCAGGCCCCACTGTCCCCTCCGGGCCCCACTGTCCCCTCCGGGCCCCGCTCTCCCCTCCGGGCCCCGCTGTCCCCTCCAGGCCCCGCTGTCCCCTCCAGGCCCCGCTGTCCCCTCCAGGCCCCGCTGTCCCGTCCAGGCCCCGCGGTCCCCTCCAGGCCCCGCTCTCCCCTCCAGGCCCCGCTGTCCCCTCCAGGCCTCGCTGTCCCCTCCAGGCCCCGCTCTCCCCTCCAGGCCCCGCGGTCCCCTCCAGGCCTCGCTGTCCCCTCCAGGCCCCGCTCTCCTGTCCAGGCCCCACTGTCCCCTCCAGGCACCGCTGTCCCCTCCAGGCCCCACTGTCCCCTCCAGGCCCCGCTCTCCCCTCCAGGCCCCGCTGTCCCCTCCAGGCCTCGCTGTCCCCTCCAGGCCCCGCTCTCCTGTCCAGGCCCCACTGTCCCCTCCAGGCACCGCTGTCCCCTCCAGGCCCCACTGTCCCCTCCAGGGCCCGCTCTCCCGTCCAGGCCTCCTGTCCCCTCCAGGCCCCGCTGTCTCCTCCAGGCCCCGCTCTCCCGTCCAGGCCTCGCTCTCCCCTCCAGGCCCCGCTCTCCCCTCCAGGCCCCGCTCTCCCGTCCAGGCCCCACTGTCCCTTCCGGGCCCCGCTGTCCCTTCCAGGCCCCACTCTCCCATCCAGGCCTCCTGTCCCCTCCAGGCCCCGCTGTCCCGTCCAGGCCCCACGGTCCTGTTCAGGCCCCACTGTCCCCTCCAGGCCTCGCTGTCCCCTCTAGGCCCCACTGTCCCCTCCAGGCCCTGCTGTCCCGCTGTCCCCTCCAGGCCCCACTCTCCCGTCCAGACTCCGCTGTGCCCTCCAGGCCCTGCTGTCCAGGCCTGCTGCCCTGCTTAGGAAACCAGCCTACATTTGTAGAAATCTTCCTTTATTTTCATTTTATTTGGAAGACAGAGAGAGGGAGAAAGAGAAGGAAGGCAGGAGGGAAGAGGAGAGAGGGTCTACTGAGTCACTCACCAAATGGCCACCTGGCCTGGGCTGGACCAGGTCAAAGGCAGGAGCCTGGAGCTTCTCCCAGGAACTTAGACCATCGCCCTGGCCTCCCAGGCTGTAGAAGCTGGAGTTGGGAGCGGAGCCAGGAACTCTGATATGGGATGTAGGCATCCCAAGCATCACCTTAACTGCTACACTCAACACGCCATCCCCACCCCCACTCCCTGGGCCTGGTTTAAAAAAAATCTGTTTTACTTTTTGAAAAAATAGTTACTGATTCGAAAGGCGGAATGACAGAGAGGGAGACAGAAATCTTGCATCTGTTGGTTCACTCTCCACATGGCTGCAGCAGCCACATCTGGGCCAGGCTGCAGCTGGGGAACTGCATCCTGGCCCAAGCCCTGGCCCATCTGCCGCCGTCCCAGGCAGGTCAGCGGGAGCCGGGACTGAGGCGGGCACTGCCGGAGCGGCCAGTTTCACGAGCAGCAGTTTAACCTGCTGTGCCGCGATGTGCTTGTTTAAGAGGCGGCGAGACCAGAGTGAGCGCCTGTCAGCTGCTCGGCTCCTCAGATGCCCGCAGTGGCTAGGACCGCACTGGGGCCGGAGCCTGGAGCCGAGAACTCAGCCCGGGTCTCCCACAGGGTGGCGGGGACCCCGCTGCTTGAGCTGTCTCGTACTGCCTCCCGGGGTGCGCGTTAGCAGGAAGTGCAGCCAGGAGCCGCACTGGGAGCTGAACGCAGGCTCCGATGTAGGCTGCTGCTCGGCCTAGTTTCTGATGGAGCCCATCTGATGGCAAGGACTCCTCGAGAATCAGGCCAGAGGTGCCGCAGAGGGAGCAGCCTGCCAGAGGCCTTTTGCAGCCCAGCCTCCCTTGGCTCCCTCCGCTGGGTCCATCAGCTCCGGAGGCCTCGGGGCAGGCCCGGGGAAGCAGCGCCAGCCTCAGGCTCGGGAGTTGTGCCGTGTGGGAGGAGCGTGGTGTGGTGGGGGTCCAAGCTGAGGCCCACTCGTGGAGGTTGGGCAGAGCAGTGGTCAGTCTGGAGTGGCCCATTGAGCTGGGTTGGGTCTTGGGGTGGCTTCCTGGGAGGGTCTTTTTTGTGTCAAGATGGGTTTTTCAGGCAAGCCATGAACTGTTGGAGCTTATCTGAGGTGGGCTGGGAGCCTGGCTCTGGGCTTTGGAGCTGTCCTGATCCCCTCTTGGACAGAGGCCGGGCACGCTGACTGCTGGCTTTGGCTCCCTCTGCCAGCTCTGCGGCCAGGGTGTGTGCCTTCCTATCCCTTGGAATCTTTTAAAAATATTTATTTTTGTTTGAATGGTAGACAGAGGAAATCTTCCATCCACTGGTTCACTCCTTAAATTCCTGCAACAGCTGCAAAGCCAGGAGCCCAGCACTCAGCCTGGGTCTCCCATGTTGTAGCAGACACCCAAGCACTCGAGCTGTGACCTGCTGTCCCCTAGGAGTGTGTTAGCCGAAGGCTGGCACTCAGGCAGGGACTCTGGCATGGGGTGTGCACATCCCCAGTGGCACCTGGGCTGCTGCTCCATGCAACCCCTCGAGATGAATGTCTGCAGGTGAATGGGGGAGTGGAGGCCCAGCCAGGCCTGCGCCCCTGCCCAGTGCTGCCCTGGGTGGCGGGGGGAGCCGGTCCTCCCCTCTTCCACAGTGCCCTCACAGCG